>NW_027202382.1:23789660-24182160 GCF_024711535.1 Dipodomys merriami
AATAGTATTTTGGGGGGAAATGCCAAATGTGGCCGTTAGTTTTAAATATACAGTCTTCACCTTTCCTGATTATAGTACCAATTAAGTACTTTATGAATATCTCAGAGGGTTTAGTAGGTGTTATCCCTGGAAATCTGGAAGTAGTTCCTTTATTGCTCATATCTTAATCATCTATCTTTCAAACACTACACGAACAGAAGTATAATAATAGCTTTGTTGACCAAATACAGTGATTGGAATAGGCAACCAGAAGGTTCACATTTCTCTCTTCTTAGCTATATTTCTGGTCATAATGTGTGGTTAGACTGTAAGTGAATCTCCCTCGTAAATGCCCATTCATTGCTACCATTTTCTTGGAGGCCATGGTATGATGGCTTTTCCTCTTTCTACTTTAGTGTTTTCCAAACCATGGTATTTTTTTCCCCATAGACCTTCATTTCACCAGGCTCAAGCTTCTGGAATAGTTCAGAGAATGGTAAATCTGAATGTCTCTTTTACTTTCCTTGCCAATTTTCATGATCTCTAGTACTCTCTATTCCTGTGTCTCTTCCACTTCATGTTTATTTCTTATTCAGGTGTCTTCTTTTATCATCCATCCTTTTGTTTAACTACTCATTCATCCAGTCAATATTTACTGGGAAGCTACATGCCATTAATAGGCTGTACTTTCCATTTGACATCCAGAGGTGATTATGACCCATTAACTCACTCAAAAATACTCACCACCTAGGCCATGAATATTATAATAGTAAGCTTGATAGGTTTTCAAAGATCTTTAAGCCAGTGATGAAGCTTCAATTCAAGAGAGGAATACAGACTCACAGCAAATAATGGTCATCATTTACGGAAATCTTACTTGCTACCCATCCAAATTGTAATTAATTTATATGTATTCCTTCATATGCTCATCATATAAACCAACTAGGAAGGTAGTTTTCGTGTCCCCATTTTACAAAGGAATGAACTGTAGAGTAGAAAAACGAAGTATGTGCTAAAGGCTAAATTGCTATTAAATGATAAGGCTAATGAATACATTACCTTATGCATGTAACTGTAACCCTTCTGTATATCACCTTGACAATAAAATTAAATTTTAAAAATGATAACAGTAATTGTTTCAACTACAGACTCTGAATTTGAACCAGGGCTGATGGTAGGACTAGACGATACATGTGGAATAGATCATTTTATCATCAGGAGGGTTAATAGTTGCACATACATACCATTTTCAATTCATTCTTGATCTTATATCCTCTAATCATATGCACCTGTGACAAGCCAATACCACCCCCTTGCTCTTAACCGCTTTACAGCTTCCTCAGATTTCTGAGAGGGAAAACTGAAAGGACTATGGGAGCCTGAAGGAAATTAATTAACCCAGAGGGTTAGTTGGAGCTGGAGAAGTTAGGCTAAGCTTAAATGATCAGAAGTTTGCTAAACAAAGTGGGTGAAAGGTCAGGGGTATAGAAAAAGGCACTCCAGGCAGAAGGAACCACTTGAGCAAAGGCAACGGAGACAAAAACAATACGTGCAGAGACTGACAAAGAGTTTGGTGTTACAGGATCCAAAAGTCAGAGACAAGGGTTGCTGGTGGGAAGTAAGCAGGGCCAGGTGACCCAGAGTCATTCAAGGCAGGCTAAGAAGCTAGAATGCCACCTTGAATGCCAGAGTTGTCACTGACACAAGCAGCTCGTTATTTTAGTAAAATATACTGGGTTGGAGTGAGACAAGACTAGAGATAGAGATATTTCTTTTCCAGTTGTCTCTGAGTCCCATGTTTCTCCAAAGAGTATCTTGTACCATCATCATGCTAAGAAGAGAAGTCACAAAGTACTTGGGTAGCAGGCTAGGGAGTCTCTTCAAAAAATACAACACCCCTGGCCAAGGAAATAATTCTGATCAAAGCATACATTACTAAGAAGATCCAGGACATGCATAGTTAATCTGGGGAAGTCTGCACATCTGAATCAAAGCATCTCTGGGAGCTCACTGCGTCAGCATCTCATTCCAGCCCATAACAAATTACTTCATCTCTGGTAGAGGTGTACTCACTGACTATTTCCTGTGGTAACACTGGATTTGCAACATGAAACACTAGTGTTAGCGAAGGGTGTAGCTAGCCATTTGAAATTGGTACACACAGCAGTCCGTCTATTGCCCCCCATCTACATTGTCTTGCCATTAAACACAGTGTGATGTCCTTCTCAGTGGGGACGCATCTACCAACAGCCGGTTGCATGCCCTCCATCCTCTCCCCGCTCCTCTGCCTCTTACAGACATGACAGAAGTAAAACAAACTGGCATGTGGATAGCTCTTTGGAGTTGCTTCTTCATCCAGCCTTCTGCTTTCTCATATCTTTCAAATATATATAGGAGGGGAGGAATGAAGATGGAGACAAGAAAGGGTGCCAGGAAAGGAGACTGTAAAAGCAAATACATTTTATCCATCTAAAAGAACTAGAATGAAACTGAGAAAAGGCTGCTAGCCAAGAAGCTCTTATTAAACCTGTGTGTTAGGCTTTAGAGTATCCTAAGATGACTAAAGGGGAGTCTCTAGCCTCAAGTCGACTCTCTGTCCATATACATGTCATATACAAAGGAACAGAGGTATAGAGGTATATGATTAGTACAGAAACCACTTCAAGGATGGATGGGAATTGGACTGGAAATCTAGTGTAGAAATGAGAAGGTCTTAAAGTATGTATGTATGTGGGGTGGGGAGGGGAAGGAACTTGTATGGGAAATCTCCATTCAGAAGAATTAACATTCCAATCACAGTAGCATTGCAGAGATGGAAAACGCACTGTCAAGTTAACAATTCCAGTGGCAGGACTAGAAATTGTGAGAAGCAGAGAAAAGTAGCATGAGATGAGACCTGAAAAATGGTCCCTGTGGCTGAAATACAGGCCCCCAAAACATGGAAATTGTGGGCTTTTTCCTATAGAAAAAGGAGAGCTAGTGACGGATTTCATGTAGGGAGTGGCATGGTTCAATCTGTGTTCCTAAAAGATTCTTCCTAGGGCATTGGAGGGATGGGATACAGAAGAGGAAGCTTATAAGAAAAGAAGGTTATAAGAGGCTATCTATAGAAATATGATCCCGAGGTTCTGTGTTTTCGGTGAAGTGGGTAAGAGGGCTGTGGTTACAGAATAGATCCTTGACAGTTCTCATTAGGAATGACATTAACACCTGGCTATTCTCTACTGGCTAGGTTCTGAATGTGTATGTATCTCCTAAAGCTCTGTATTGAAACTTAATTCCCAGTGCAGCAGTATCAAGAGGTGTCCCCTTCAGGAGGTAATTATATCATAAAGGTAAAAGACCTTGGATTAGTTTCATATAAAAGAGGATGAAGAGAGTTCATTCATCCGTTTCTTTGAGTGAGGGCACAGCTCGAAGGCACTGGTTATAAAGCAGAAGGCAAGCCCTCCTCAGACCCTGAAATTTGTGAGCCCTTTAATCTTAGACTTCCTAGTCTCTAGAACCGTGAGAAGAAACTTCTGTTGTTTACAGATGGGTTATTCAGTTTCAGGTTTTAACAGCCGAAATGGGCTTAGTACTGTTTTACAAGTTACAAAACAAAACTGGTACTTCCTTTCAATTCCATAGAAGGTAGCAGATCTAGCATCATGGGTAGTCCTGCCAATTCTAGAGCCCCGCAATCTGAATGCAGATCTTTGGTTCTGGGTGGTGTGTCCTTTGTATCAGGACTATAAATTGCTTATTGTTTTATTGATTAAATGGAAGCATCTGTAATGATGTTCTGCATCTCATTGATTAATATGTACATGATAAAAAAGGCGAAATTCTGAAGTAGGTCCATGTATATAGTTGCTTGGGTCTGTGTTTCTGCTTCATTATCTTCTACCTGTGTAACTCTGAGCAAATCACTTTCATCTATAACAGATTTGGGGAACGGTAAAATGATGTTTTTTTTTTTTTTAAATGAGTGAGTGTTTTGCCTTTGCAATTTTTTCCCATTGTCACCTTTAAATGAGATAGTGAAAAAAAAATCAATGATTTACAATTAGGACAATGTCTTTCACTTGCCTGTTACTTTGCTATTTCCAAAACACTTTACTGGCTACCTCTTTGGAGTCTTTCTGTGAAGATACCAATGGTTCTCAAGTGACCAAGTGGTCAGTCAAGTCTCTCAGAGCTAGAATGAACAATTTGGTGGCCAGTGTTTCATTTTACTTCTTGTTGCTGTGAGCACACATGACAGAAACAACTGTTATTCAGCAGAAATTAGCTGGAGTGGTGAGTTGGATGGCTTGAATTTAAATCTCAGAACTGTCATTTATCAGCTGGGTGGCTTACTAAGTTATCTCAAATCTTTCGCCCTTTAGATTTCTATGTAACCCTCCCTTGTGAAAATGCATATACAAATAGATCAAGTGCAGCTTTAAAGAGAAGAAGAGGAGAAAAGAAGGAAAGACTTTTTAGGAAAGGATATTGTCTCTACAGGCAGCCAATTAATTCTCCACATTTTTCTTATAATTCTAACTCCAGGACTAGGAATCCCTCGATGTTGGCCATTTCTAAATCATTTCTTTTCAAATTAAAATGGAGCTGAGGAAATCTTTTCCAAGAAAGTTCCCACTAATACTTCCTCTTACTCTCTTTCTGATTGCAAAAAAAAAAAAAACCTAGTGAAAATATGTTCATCTGGCAATCATTGAATCTGTGCTCAAGTTCTAGCTCTACTGCCTTCTAATGATGTGCGCTTGGGTAAGTTCATTACCTTCTGGGGCTCCAGCTTCTCTATGTATCCTAATGGAATAGAGAGACTTTATAAAGAAAATGAGCATGAACTCTCACCCAGCGTAGATCCTAGCATGAAGAAAAAGCTCAATGTTCCTTTTGTTCTTCTTTCTTGCCTTCCTTCTATTGGTTGGTCTTTCTTCTCTTTCTTCTTGAAGTTCCCCTGACCCTCAGCTCTTCTGGCTAAATGAATTCAGTTCTGGAAACAGAATGGCTCAAGGTTCATTTCAGGACACAGATATTTTGAGCTGTTTGTTTTCCAGCTTGCAGTTATGTTTTCCAATTCAGGTTACGTTTCCTGCTGGAAAACTGGGCCTCACAAGAGCTTTTGGCAGCCACAGACTGATTTGGTTGAGAACCATCCCATCCTTGGCAAGCAGCTGAGGAGAGCCGCTCTGTGTGCGCGGGCGGCGATTCACACTCCTCCGAGGTTGGACTGCTCGCCAAAGCCACTACCCACACAGCTCCATTTCCCTTGAGATGGAGAAACCTTTTTCCAGCTTAATGGTTACATGCTTCCTTGGACGAGGAATGTACAGGGGCCTGAAAGAGATAAAGCTGAGTTTTGCTCATAGCCTTTGTCAGAGCTGTGTATGGGCTAGAAGGCTTTTGAGCCCCTGTGAAGGGGATGTATGGGAGAAAGACTCAGTCATTAGCGGACTTCGGTGCAAACTGGTCCTACCCTAGCGGGATGTTGCCTAGTTCCCAGGGCTTTCTATTAATCTCTGCTGAGTTTATCTGCCATTTAGGGGGTGTTCCATGGGACTGCCTACACTTGCTGCCCTTTCAGAATCTTGTCTCCCAACCTCAATTGCCAGCTTTGGCTCTACTTGTCAGAAGCTTGCTAATATTTTACCTTGACTTTTTTATATTATTATTATTTCCTATTGCCTTCATTGTTTCCATCTTGAGCCTACATTAATGTCTAAAAACCAAACACACTAATTATACTCCTGCTACTTCTCTTGTTCCCTGCAATCCAGGAAAGACTATCATTAATTAGCTCACTGGGATGAGCTGGAAAACACCAGCCCATGTCAGATTTTTTCCACGCTTGTTGCTGTCTTCTGTCCCTCGTCCATCAGTGAGAACTGGCTAGCTCATAAAGCTCTCTTGATTATTTTTTCTAGCTGTTCATAATTCCTAGGTTTTGCAACTCCAGTGTAGACTTTTTCAGTTTTTATTTTTATTATTGCTAAATTAATTTTATGAGTTGTTATGACTAGGTTAAGGGATGCCTAGATAGCTGGTAAAGAACTCTTTCATTTGGAAAGAGTTATTTGATAGAGATATTTGATCTCTATGAGGGTGTTCCCAAAAGAGATTAGCATTTGAATCAATAGATCATGGAAAGAATATACATACTCAGTGATGTAGGAACATGTAACACAATCTGTTCAGGGTCTACATAGAAAAAAATAGGTAGAAGGGTTCTCTCTCTCTCTCTCTCCTCTCTCTGTGTTTCATCTTGATTTGAGCTATCTTTTCTTGCTCTTTATATTATTGCTTCTGGTCCTTAGACTTTTGCCCTGGGACTGGAAGTTGTACCCTTAATACCCTTGGTTCTCAGTCCCTAAGAATTTCCCTACTGGCTTTTCTTGTTCTCCTGCTTTGTTAGCTCTGAGACTCCTTAGTCATCTGGACCAATTCACATGATAAATCTGTATCTTTGCATATCCTATTGGCTTGGTTTCTCTGGGATTAATTAACCCTGCTCAATCCCAGATAAATACTCTCTCTCTTTCTGTTTCTTGTTCTCTCTTTCTCCTTCTCTCTCTCCTATCTCTGATCCAGTGTATTTGAAACCCAAATACATTGTTTACCTGCATTGCTTAAAATCTGTCACTTGTTTTTCAATGATTAACTGTAAGATTGATGTGAAATGTAGGAAATGAGTTCCTCTTCCTCCTCCTCCTCCTCCTCCTCCTCCTCCTCCTCCTCCTCCTCCTCCTCCTCCTCCTCCTCTTCCTCCTCCTCCTCTCTCTTTTTCTTTCTCTCTCTCTTCCTCTCACTAGGCTTCAGTGGAAAATGTCATGAATCTTTCTTTGACACTGTAATTTCTTCTACCTTCAAACTCCCCCAACACACACTCTGCCTTGTTCATTCAGTCACTAAATTATTATCAGTTCCAAACCCTAGTGCAAAGAATTCCGTTTAAAGCAGAGTTTGAAAACGCTAGACTCAGTAATCCCTAACGTGCTTTCAAGCTTGAAAATCCATGATTCTGCAAAATATTGTATTCTATATTCAGAGTCACATGTTTCCCTCTTTCTTTTTTCCCCCTCTGGATATGAGAACAATACCTGCCATAGAAGCTGTGTTGAGGGCTTACAATATCTTTTAAAAGGAGTTTGAAACTGAAGATCAAATCCACAGAAGAACTACCAACACTGTTTTGCAGAAGGAAGCAAAGAGCAGAAATAGTGGTGGGAGAGATGTGCTGATTCCAGTAGAAAGAAAATGTGAGCTCAAAGATCTCATGGGACTTGACATTTCCATCGATCAGGGCCAGTGAACATGGAAGGAGAATGACTGGGTTTAATGCAAATCCTCTGGATCTAGTTACCCATTTTGAAATCATGAATAACAATTACTTTCTCCATCGAGGTCCAATTCTTGTCATCAGCTTTGATAAATAAGTATCATACTCTTCCTGCATCCATTTTACCAGGATCTCCACAAAAATTTTAGAGATACACATGCATGTACAAGCTTTCATGTATATATCACACACACACATAACTTATTTATATTCCTTTTGTCCTCTAAAAGAAGGCTAACTGATAAATAGATAAACTCTGTTGTTCTCATTTTTTTCTCAATTTATAGCACCCTATTCAAGGCATGTATTTAACTTTCCCACTAACATACAACCGTACCAGAGAAATTTTAGACGTTTCATGTTTAGACTTGTTTTATTATCATGTACTCTCTCTTTTTTTCTCTCTCACTTGCTCTCTCTCTTTCTCATGTTACCATGCTCTTGTATTTACTGGGCTCCTATAATTCCTCCCCCTAGCACCAGTTCTGCAGATCCTCTTGTCCTAATGTACAGTCTGGCTTCCCACTGTGTTGTCCTGGCACATTTACTTGGACTCACTCATCTTTTGATTCAATTTGCTCCCAAATGTTCGAGGAAACCCTTCTCTCCAGCTTTCATATCAAGTCCCTTGCCTGGGGAATCCACCTTTGCCAGGCTGTTGGCCTTGCTCTTGCTCAACTGGGCCAGATATTAAGCTAGTATCTCTAGGTTCCAACACATTCTTCTGCATTTAGGTTTATAATGCTGAAGCGGGGAGCCTGTAAACATTACTTCTGCTTTGCAACCTCGCTCCATGATGGATTTTCAATAGGGGGCACCAAAGGTGATTCCAGTTCTTGTCTCTTTCATAAGGGCTTTTCACGGAGCCATCCCAGTGGTGCTTCTTGACCACAGCATCAGCAGTTCCTTTTTTGCAGTTGCAGAATTCAGATTTTTCAGCACTTGAACAACCAAGCTCCTAGCACCTTCCTCGGAGTCCCAAGTGTAACCTAACAGAGAGAGCTCTTATTCCCAGAAATCTAAGGAACCTTAGGGCATTTTTTGAACCCTTTTCCATTCCTGTAACCTTTATTCATACTTCTATTGTCTTCCAAGAGGTAATAGCTGGGCTGGGAAGGTGGCTCAGTGGTAGAGCGCTTGCCAGAGACCCTGGGTTCGATTCCTCAGCACCACATAAGCAAAAAGTAAAAAGCCGGAAGTGGTGCTGTGGCTCAAGTGGAAGAGCGCTAGCCTTGAGCTGAAGAGCTGAGGGATAGCACCCAGGCCCAGAGTTCAAGACTGGACCCCCCCCCAAAAAAAAGAAGTAATAGCTTTCTCTTCACTGTTTCTGTGATACTTCATTGTATCTTTTTTGCCTTTTCTGATGCACAGGTGACAGATTTTATATTAACAATTCTTTTCAAAATTCAGTTTTTAGTTTGCACATATTAGTTGTACAAAGGGGTTTTATTGTGTTATTTCCATATATACATACAATGTACCTGATCTCTTATTTCCCCTCATTCTCTGTCTTCCTTCGTTGAACCATTTTGGTAGTTTTCATTTCTCTATTTTCACAGATATGTATTAATGTACTTTGATTATGTTCACCTTCTTGTACCCTTAGTTTTTACTTTCCTTCTCAAATAATAACCATTCTTTATCTTGATTATTAAAAAATTATGCAAAATTCTTATCACCGAAATCAAGTGGCATATTTCTTTCTGAGATACCAGCCTTAGAGGAGGTGACTTACAGAAATATTCTCTTAAAAATTCAACATTATCCACACCAAAAAGCTTCAATAGAAACTTTAGAAATAAACTGTACCAAAATCAAATCGACTCGACAGACATCTACCGAAATTTCTACCCAACAGCAGCAAAATACATATTTCTCAACATCCCATAGAACTTTCTAAAAAAAATGACTCCATTTTAGGACATATATTTAACAAATAAAAGTATGGAAATGCTTTCTTGTATCTTTTCATACCATAAGTCAATAGCAAGAAAAACTGCAGAAACTATATCATATCAAGGTTAAATAATGCAATATTGACTGTACATCAGCTCATTGAAGAAAGCAAGTGGGAAATAATAAAAATTTCTAGAATCAAATTGAAATGACAAAAAATGTGCCACAAATTGTGGCATACAGCAAAGGCAATTGTAACATGAAGGTTATAGTTATGAGAACCTACATAAGAAAATAAAAGCAATCTCAAATCATCTAATTATATATCTAATTATATACCTAATTATATACCTCAAGATCTCAGACAAAAAAGAACAAGTCAAATTCCAAATTGCAAGATAAAAAGGAGTAAAAATTAGTACAAAATGTTAATGAAAATGAAACTAAGAGAACATTGTAAAGAATCTATGAAACAAAGAGTTGGGTTTTTTTTTTTGAAAAGTTAAACACCATCAACCAACCCATAGCTAAACTAATTAAAAGTAAGAGAAGACACATACTTAAAAAATTAAGCATGGAAAGAGAGTTATTACAACAGAATAACAATAAAATCCAAAAGATGATTAGGAAGTATTTTGAAAACTTATCTTCTAGTAAATTAGAAAATCTAGACCCACCCAACAGGTAAATTTTTCACAGAAAGAAAAAAATCCCCAAATTCATATAGAAGTAAAAAAAAGCCCAGAATAAAAGCAATCTTTTGCAAATAGGAGTCTATACTTGAGGGATTAAAATTTAGCCAAATGAATACAAACAACTGATAAAGGTCTATAAAGATCAATGAGATTAAAGCAATGCTAGAGTATCTATCAACAAAACCCCTCAATATGGACAGGTTTATGACTAAATTCTAGCAGCTCTTTTCTTTAATAAAGAATGAACACCAATGTTCCTAAACTAATCAATGAAATAGATAAGAAAGGAATTCTCCCAAATTTAATGAATTCAAGTTTATCCTGATGTTTAAACCAGATAAGGACACAAAAGCAACATCAAAACTACATATTGGTTGACTTGGAGAAAACAGACATATAAATTCTCAATAATTTTTTTGCAAAGTTAATTCAACAACATATTAAAAAATGATCACATATCATGTTCAAATTGGCTTCATTACAGCAATGCAAGGATGACTCAACATATACCAAACAATACATGTAATATAGCATATATAGAGAGAGAATCCAGGACAAAAATTGCATGATCATCTCAATAGATAAGAGAAGAGGCCTTTGACAAAATTCAGCATCCTTTCTTGAAAAAAAAAAAAAAACCTTAATAAAAGTAAAACACAACAAAGGCTAAACATGGCAAACTTAGAGTCAACTTTGCATTAAATAGGGAAAACTGAAAACATTTCCTCTAAAATTAAGAAATAGATGAGTGTTCATTCTCTCCACTCTTATTTCATGGGTACTTGAATTCTTAGCAGAGCAATAACATAAGGAAAAGAAATAAAAAGGATATAAGCAGGAAAGTTATATATCAAAGTCTCTATTTGTAGATGATATGATATGTACTTAAAAGATCTCAGGACTCCACAAGAGAACTTTCATATCTGATAAATACTCACATACTGAAGTAGAAGGATATAAAATCAGCATATAAAATTCACTAACTTTTCTATATACCAATAATTAACATTTTGAGAAAGAAAAAAATCCATTCACAATAAGAAGAAAGATAAACTAGGAATAAAGTTAACTAAGGAGGTTGAAGATCTCTACAATGAGAACTGTAAAACACTAAAAAAGGAAATTGGAGAAGACACTAGAAAATCAAAACATTCTTCCTGTGTTCATAGATGAATTCATAGGTGAATTCTGTTCATAGCAGAATTACTATTGGGAAAATGGCTATAATACCAAAAGCAATTTATAAATTCTATGCAATCCCAATCAAAAGTTCAATGTTGTTTTTCACTCAGGTAGCAAATAATAATCTTAAAATTCATATGGAAGCACAAAAGACCTGAGTAGAAAAAAAGAGAGAAAATAAAACCCCAAACAGAAACAAAACAAACAACCTCTCTCCCCAAAACCAACCAATCAAACAAACAAATATCAGTAATGCAGGTTCAAATTATACTACAGAGTCATAGTAACATATGTAGAATGGAGCTTGTACAAACTGACATGTAGGCCAGTGAACTAGACTAAGGTACTTAGAAGTAAATCTATACAACTATATCCCTCTGATTGGCAACAGATGTGCCAAAACATACCTTAGAGAAAAGATAGCTTCTTTAACCCACATTACTAGGAAATCAATTAAAAGTGGACCAAAAACTTTAATTTAGTTAGATTATATCCATCTAAAATCTTCTGCACAACAAAGAAGAGTGAAGAAACAGCCCATACAATGGAAAAAAAATTATTATGTATTCATCTGACAGGGGATTAATGTCCAGAATTTATAAAGAACTAAAAACTTAAGCACCAAAAGAACATATAATCCATTCAACAAATGTAAAAATGAACTGAACACAAACACTTTCCAAATGAAGACATACAAATGAATAACAAATACATGAAAAAATGTTGAATAAATTTAGTTCCCATGGAAATGCAAATGAAAGCTACACCGAGATTCTATGTCAATTCTATTTGAATGTCTATTAAAGAAGAGTCCCTCAGCAAACATTGGTGAGGATACTTGGAAAGAGACATACTTATATACTCTTGGTGAGAATGGAAATGAATCTACCCACATGGAAATCAGTTTGGAGCTTTCTCAAAAAAACTAAAAATAGGACTACCAAACTACCATGCGATTCAGTTAAAACCCCAATGTTGTATAGACTCTAAGGCAGCATTATTTGTAATAGCCAGGTTATTGGGTCAGATGAGGTACTTATCAATATGTGAACAAAGAAAACATATAAAAATAAAATGTACAGTGTGTGTATATAGATATTTCACGCAGAAAAAACAAAATCACCTTATTTGAAAGAAAATGAATAGAATAGGAGATCATCATGTTAAGTGAAACATTCCAGGAACAGAAAGAGAAATATCACATCTCTTCTCTGGCAGGAGGAATATAGATTTTTTTTTTTTTTTTTTTTGTCGGCCGTGGGGCTTGAACTCTGGGCCTGGGCGCTGTCCCTCAGCTCTTCAGCTCAAGGCTAGCACTCTACCTCTTGAGCTACAGCGCCACTTCCGGTTTTCTGGTGGTTTATTGGTGATAGGAGTCTCACGGTCTTTCCTGCCCGGGCTGGCTTTGAACCGCGATCCTCAGATCTCAGCCTCCTGAGTAGCTAGGATTACAGGCATGAGCCACCAGCGCCCGGCTGAATATAGATTTTTTTTAACAAAAATAAGAAAGTAAAAGAGGGTAAGGGAACAGTGTAGAGGCAGAGGTAGAAGAAGAAACAACAGAGAATAATTAGGGGTGAACATGCTTAATGTACATTGTATACATGTGTGAAAATATCGTAATGAAACTCATTATTTTGGACAATTAACATGCTAATTAAATTATAAATGTATCATGCTGCTTTACACTGCCTCATAGGAATTTGTCTATTATACAAGAATATTTTCTTCTCTTTTCTTTAATTTTGATAATATTTATTCATCTGCTTCCTGAGTTTGTTTTTCTTCTTTTGCCATTTTTAACATTCTCTTTTTTTTATGGTTTTAGTTCTAAAATTTACATTAAGCTTTATAGCTACTATTTGTTCAATAATACCATCCATTCTGTATTTACTGTATTTTCTTAGAGGTTTTTGAACATAATGCTTTTTTTCTAGAGTGAGACCATTTTAGAAGATATGTTCTAGAAAGTCTAGATTTTATCTTTTCCTTTCATTATCTTTCCTCTCATCTGCCTCCTCTCTTTCCTTCTTCCCTCCCTCCCTTTTTTCCTTCTACCTCCCTCCCTCCTTTGCCTTCCCTCTCCTTCCTTCTCTCCCTCTCTCCCTCCCTCCCTCCCTCCCTCTCTCTCTTCTTTCTTTCTTTCTTTCTTTCTTTCTTCTTTCTTTCTTTCTTTCTTTCTTTCTTTCTTTCTTTCTTTCTTTCTTTCTTTCTTTCTTCTATTCTTTCTCTTTCTTCTTTCTTCCTTTCTCTTTCTTTCTTTCTTCCTTTCTTTCTCTTTCTTCCTTCCTTCCTTCCTTCCTTCCTTCCTTCCTTCCTTCCTTCCTTCCTTCCTTTCTTTCTTTCCTTCTTTTTTTCTTTCTTTCTTTCCTTCTTGCCTCCTTTCCTTCTTCCTTCCTTCCTTCCTTTCTCCCCCCCCATAATGACTAAGAATTGTCTATGTAGTTCAAACTTTGTCTTTGAAACCATAATCCTTCTGCCTCAGCCTCCTGAATGCTGATATTACAAGTTTGAGTCACCATGTCTCACAAGATTTTGTTTTCTTTTGATTATCATGGAGATCTGTTCAAATTGACAATGAATCATTGGTTGGATTTCTATTCCAACCTTTGTCTTTTCTGGGTGTGAAATAATTGGAACTTATGCTTGGGTCTTTCAGCTTTGGCATATGTGTCTTTCCTTGCTTCGAAATCAATGACTTTCAGCAGAATTTGTTGAATATTTTTGGTGATCACTTCTTCTATATCTCCCTTCTCCAAATTACTCACTCTAGCTTTTTAGTTGTTTACTATCTCAGAACTCAATACTCTGAACTTCAACTTGGTAATACTGTGGTTTTCTGCTTCCCTGACCTATAGGGATTGTGAAATACTCCCAGAAAAAAAGTTCTGACTCACAAATCTCACCAATACACACTCAGTATAATGATGAATATCCCCTTTATTCCTGCTTGAAATATGCTTTAATGTTCTTTATTTTATACAACTTAACTATTGCTGGGTAGAGATCTAATCTTCCCAAGATACTTTTCCCTCTCTGGAGGCTGGGATTTCCTTAAACATTCTGTGTCTTTCGTCTTATTGAGTCATTGGCAGATTTTAAATTCTGAGGAAATTCCACTGTCTTTGAGCTAAAATTCAGAGACAATATCTTGAACCAGTTTCTGTAGTTAGTAAATGGGAAAACTATTTGAGCTCGGTTCTACTGCTTCTAAACTCTGTGTTTGTAGTCCCAAAGTTGTCTCCACAGTGTGTCTTTGTTTCATAGCTGAGACTCCGGTAGCTTTAAATACTTCCTGCCAAGAAAACTTATCGCTGGATATGTCTGAATGGGGATCAAGGAGATGGAGAAGGAGAAGGAAAAGGGGAAGGAGAAGCGGAGAAAGAAAAGAGAAGAAAGAGGAGGAGAAGAAGAAGAAAAGAAGGAAGAAGGGAGAATGGTCTTAGCTGAAGCCCAGATAATCACCACTGAGAAAATTCCCCCAATTCCCATTGATTTTCAGCCTATGAAATTTCCAGAATCTGGCTAGTATCTCTGTAGCACAGACATGTCTTCAAAGGGTAGTGGATCAATTTCTGATTAGTGTAGATTCTCCCAAAGGATCATGTTTGGGTTTACCTACCGTTCAAAGATTGGGGAAAGAATCAAAACAGGATGAGATTGGAATGAGCTGAGAACCCTTGGGGAATCTGTCCTGGCTACAGGTATTTCCAGAAGTATGGCCAGGCAGGGAAGCTCAGAGCTCAGAGAATTAGGCAGAATTTACATATGCCAGGTCTGACTGAACAGGTATGCAAGATATAAGGAGTTCTGTGCTCATCACCTGAGGAAAATGGGTTAGTCCAGGTAGGACCTCAGAAAAAGCATAGTTTTGGTATAAAGCTGTACCAGTTTTAGAGAGGCCTGAGCTAACCAGCAAAGCGAGGAACACAACTGCCATCCATTCATTGCTGGGATTTTCCCAAGAGCTCTAGGGACCCTATAGGTGAGGAATAATGGGGTTTCATCACAACTATACAATAGGCTTAACAGTATTTATGTGAGGCATCTAATGGACATAAGTCACCACAACCAAGATGCATGTCCATTTTAATAATTCTCTCATTCTCTGGCCCCTCTGCATGTCTGTATCCTAAGAGGTGATTTTTCTGGCCCTTCTGGGTGTCTGGCATCTGGAGAAGGAATGGGCCACTGTCCTGCTTGACAGTGACTGTCTGTGTAGAACTGGATCAGAGCTCTCATAAGCTGCCAGTCTTGATGAATCTACCAACCAGTGAGTGTCCCTAGTGAGCCTGTTCCAGGAGACTGGGGTTTGCTCCAAAACAGCAATTCTGACAAATCGACAAGGCAATAGGAGCTTATTAGTCTGCCAAGTGGCTCTGCAGGCAGATAGTGTGACACTTAGACCCATTTGCTACCTCTCCAGAGAAATCCTGGGCACAACATTAATGTCAAAACTGACCCACTGGGGCTTCCTTACCATATCATTCTGCGCAGATGGGCAGATCCACTGGAAGCTGGACACAGGGGCACCTGTGAGTGGTTCATCCTTGGATGTTTGTACTGTCAGCATGTATCTGAATGGCCTGAAAAGCTCTCATTCCTGTTTGGTGCACCAAGCTTACTCACGATTCATTTTTCTGTTACTATTAAAAGCTTATCTTCGTTTCTACTTTCCTCATCTACATATTTTAAGTTCAACTTTACCTATTTTTATATTGAATGAATTTATGTAATACATCTTAAGTCCTTTCATGAAAAAAATAAGGTGTACGTAAATAAATAGGCAAGTAAATGAGCAAAAGCTCTGTGTGAAAGAGACATGACTTCTATACAATGGTAAGAATTGTCTCCCATTGTTAAGAATTTTCTCCCATTGTTCTATGTAGTAAAGAAAATTACCAGTAAAATCTGCCTAGGCAGATTTTTTTAAAGTTCCTTCTTTGGATCATTTTTTGGGAATGATGAAAGGTTATTCTGCTTGGGTGCTGGGTCTGGTTTCATTCAGCTTGTGAGAGAATTGTTAAAATTTCACAAACTTGCCAAGTTGGTTGGTACCACTTTCATAGCTTAAAGGCAGTCATACTGAGAGTATTTGTGCAAGCGAAGCTGTCAAGAAGTTACCAACTTAAAGCTTCTTCCTCTTTCTTTCTTCCTTCATTTCTCTTGTCTTTTCTTCAAGAACTGGTTTACTAGCATGAAGCTAGATGTGGCTTTTCTTCTGCCCAAAATTTGGATTTGAAGGAGTAACATTTTCTTTTGGAACTAAAATGATAGATTAATATATAATAGATCAGAACCGAGGAGAGCAAAATTTCTGACCAGTAGAAAGTTAAGTAAAATTAATAGCTGGCATCTGTGGTGAACAGCATAACCAGCTTGGTACACACACGGTCCCCTCAAATTAAAACCCAAAGCCCCAAGTGATTTAAATTGGACATGTGCTGTTTTGCTGGGGTGGAGGTGGGGGTTTAGTCCCCTCTTCTCTCTCCAGATTGTCTGAAAGGCCTGGATTTTACCTACATCTTACAACAGATAAGTCCATGACATCCTTTTGATGGCTGCTTTTGTCATTTCCCTTTCTCTATAAGATAAGGAGAATCAAACCACAACTAATAGCAAATGCATTTGCCCATTACTAGTCACTTTCTACTTTGAAGTATCAGGGACTAAAAAATAGAGAATTCTACTTTAACTGGTCTGGCACCAGGTGTGCTCAGCCACCAAGAGCCTTATTTATTATCATGATGGAAGTCAGATATGGGAGGCAGTTAGGGAGGAGAATAGCCATAATTCCTTGATGCCTTTTTAAAGCTTTGACTCATTTATACTGACTGAAGCTAAGGCCAAGAATGGAGAAATTATTGAGCTCCTTGCTTGAAAAAGTGAGGAGCTGTCAGACATAGTGCCTGGCAACAGAGCACATTTGAAGAAAGGTGATTTTTATAAAGGTTTATGATGAATTGTAGGAACACAAAGCTTCCCTTAATAGGGAAAAGTATTACTCAAGGGCCAGATATTTGATGACTTGTGGGCAATCTCTCTCTCCTGGTTCCTTAACATTTTGGAACAATAGCTTTTCACCAGGAAACATATTCTCTATCAGATCACTTGTTTAGATTCTGCATGTGGAAGCCTATGTGTGTTTGTGTATACACAATATTTTTCTTATTTTTAAGTAGCTGTGCAAAAGAGTTTCCATTCAACAAAGCAGTTTATGAATGCAACGTGCCTTGATCAATGCTATGTGTATGTTTGGACCAACAGTTGTACACTTGCAGATCTGAAAGACTGGAGCGAAAGCCCATTGATCCACCAGAAGATGCTCAGTACTCAGGAAGTAGGAATGAAAAGCTTTATCCATGTGCTACTCTTTGGCATGCCTGAAAATGCCTGCTTTATTAATTCCCACATTGCTAATCCCCCCTCTACTGTTTGCACAGTTGTTCACTTATGAGCATTTGCAATAGAGGTACTGGGAGTAGCTGAGTGTTTGAATATGTCCTTGCTATTTTAAGTTGAATGATGGATGAGGATTTTAAAAGATATCTAGGAGCTGGTTTAATTATGAGGACAAAAATATTGTTGGTAGATGATAGAGCTTGTATTAAAGAGACAAGCCAGGCTCTGTCCTTTGCATTAATTTCCCCCAAAGGTGGTTGAGGATGGACTTTTAATGAAATTAGTGTAGCTGGTGAACTTACCTAGAAATGGGTTTGCATAGAAAAATGCTGAGGTAAAGGCAAAAAAGATCTTTGGTATCAAGTAAAGGGTGTATGTCTCTCTCTAAAGGGCAGAGAAGAAACTTTCTGAAATGGTGGCTCTCTCATTCTTGCTTGTCTGTTTCAAGGGGTAAATCTAGCCCCAGGGTCTTAGCTAGTGGCTGGTGTCTTGGTGATGAAGGGGGTAGTTAGCACCATGTTGTCAATGTTGTGATGCAGACTGGAGGCCAGTGGCCACATCTGATTTTGGTGTGCTAGACAGAGAACCAGGCTGATGACTGATTTAGGAATTCAAGTACAGACTGTGAAACAGAAATGCAAACACCTACCCTAGTATTTAGCATGTCTCTATTTTAGCCAAAGAGAGTTCGTCTTGGACTGTTCAAAATACTTCCTAAGTGTGAAGAAATCTGTGACTGAGTAACCCTCTACCCCAAAAAAGGTATAATTTGACACATGCATGGTGAGTAGTTAGAAAAAATAGCAGGCAAAATCCCTAAGAAGAGAAAGGGGAATTTACTCCGAGATTTGGGAAAGATTTATGGAGAACAGGGCATGTGAAAACTTACCTAGATTTCGAAGGTTAATGGAAGTCAGGCACTGGTAGCTCAGACCTGAAATGCTAGCTATTCAAGAGACTGTGAGGTCTGAGGATTGTGGTTCAAAGCCAGTCAGGGACTGGAAGGTCCACGAGCAAAAATCTGGAAGTGGAGCTGTGGCTCAAATGGTAGAGCTAGAGTGCCAGCTGTGAGTGAAAGAGCTAAAGGACAGAGCCCTGCCACAAAACAAAACAATGTGCTGACAGGGACTCCAAAGTCGAATTTGGAGAGGAATTCATAGAAAAACAAAACAAGACAAAAACAAAAACCCCAAACCAGAGGAAACCAGTTTGACTGCTGTCAGGATAAATGAGAGGAGGTTAAACTGTTTTCTTAGCTGGGAACAAAAGTCCTGAGGGCCAAATAGCAACACAATTTCAGATTTCCTCAGTAATTATGACTCCTTTTTTTCTTTTTTCTTTTTCTTTTTTTTGACCAGTTGTGGAGCTTGAACTCAGCCTCTTGGTGCTCAAGGTTAGGGCTCTGCTACATGAACCACAGCACCGCTTCTGGTTTTTGAATAGTTAATTGGAGATAAGAGTCTTATGGGGACTTTTCTGACCCGAGACAGCTTCCAACCATAATCCTCGTATCTCAGCCTCCCGAGCAGCTAAGATTATAGGTGTGAGCCACCGGCTCCTGGTGCCTTCTGTTTTTAATGTGGGTTAAAAAAAATAATCTAGGAGGAATTCATTCATTCTACATATTCTAAGAATCTATTATGATTCTTACTTCTTAGGAATATAGATCAATAATAACAAGAAGAGCAAATGTTCATTCAGTGACCCCCATAATCCAGGAATTGCTCTAAGACTATTACATAAAGTAACTCATATATTCTATTGCAATAATCCTTTGAAGCATGTACTTTCATTATTTTCTTCATGTTAACAGATGGGAAAACTAAGGTACTAAGGTGTTAAGTCACCTAACTTTGGCCACCAAGTCGGTAGATAAGAAAGCTGAGAGTTAGATTTAGACAGTTGACTTCAGAATGTGGATTATGAAACATTGTGCGATGCTCTCTCTGCAGTACAAATCATAAATTGTGCCTGCATACAGCATTAATTAGAGACAGTCAGACATGGACCCAGTTATGAGTCAGTAAAGTTGGTGAAAGAATAGCCAGCTTTTCTTTGCCAAGTGAAAGTGAAATGCAGTCATTTTTAGACAAATGAGAAGATTTATCACTAAGAAACCTGCTTTAAAAAAAAAAAAAACAATCTTTTTCAGACTGAAAACAGATGATGGCAACAGAATGAGAAACTTCAGTCTACAGGAAGGAATACATAACAGAAGGAATGTTAAACTTGTAGGCAAATATAAATATACCTTGACTGTACGGCTCTCTAATACTCCTAAATGGAAAAATAAAAACAGAATAGCATAAACCCAAATTTCTCTAAGAAATGACAGCCTGAGTATGTCATGGGCCCATGTTTCACGTAGAATTTGCCAATGAGGATCTTTCCCAATAGGAAAATGAGAGATTTTTATCCAGCTAAGTGTGCAAAGAACTCACACCGGTAGAGTCCCAAAGCTACAGTTTGTTTCTGACTGGAAAGTCTAAATGGGCGATGTGCCATCCCCACCTGTTTGAAACATCCTTGTTAGACAGCAAAATCAAGTGGTGAAAGGATTAGAATGCAGTTTGGGAATTTATTAGCATTGGAAGAAGGCTAGGCCTGGGTAAGTTTTCTCTAACCACACAGATGTCTTGGCAAGTGGTATGTAATTTAATAACAGTATCTAGTTACATCACCACATTAAGGGCAAAGATACTGATGATTTTGGAAGGGGCTCCAAGTTTACAGGTACCCTCTTGTATATGGGGAAGTCCTGTGTGTGTTGTCTTGGTAGAATGATATAAGTTGCTTAAGATGAAATTATTATTAGAGGTACAATAATAAAAAATATGAATCCGAATGACTCATAGATGCTATCTTGTAATTTGGGGATAATCTTAGCCCAGATCTCTTAAGCAAAACCTGGGACAGTGATTTAGTTCCTATGATTTATAATTCTTATTTGCATGTTTTTCTTTTTCATATTTTTACTTTAAACCAATTTATACCACTTTGCTGCAAGTTTGTTACTTATAAATAGCACGTACTTACATCTTACTGACTTCTTTATAATCAAAGTGTTTTGTCTATTTATAGTTAATGAAATTATTTTTTATTTTTATTAGCATATGTAAAATTGTACATACTAAAGAGGTTTCGTCACGACATTTCCATACATGCAAGCAATGTACTTGATTATATTAAACTCTTTTGTTACTCTTTCTTACCCCCACTTTATTATATATTTATTTGCTCCATGTGTTAGATAGCTTTTCCTCTGTTTCCTATCTTTCTCTTGGGATAATTTTTTTTCCAATTCCATTTTAGTTCTCCTTGTAACTATTTAACCAAAGCCCTTCACAGTGTTTTTAGAGGCAGTTCGCTGAAGGATTTTTATTGAGTATCTTTAATTTATCATAATGTAAAGTTAGTATTCTGCCATTAGCATAAAGTACAGGAACCACTGGAAAACAATGACCATTTGTACCTCTATTTGTGCATTTTTGTCATTTATTTTAGTTGTATGTTAAAAGCTCCACAATACAATGTTGCAACTATTATTTAAAACAATCAGTTAATGTCTGAGGAATAACTAAAAGGAAGAATAAAGTATAATCTTATGTATTTTATTCACCTGGTTAGTATTTCTGATACTTTGCATAATGTTCTCCATGTCCAATGCTTTTGTCTGATGTCACTTACTTTCAGACTGAGGAAGTTAACTTTAGTATTTGTTTCAGTGCAATGTCTGTTGTCCCTTGTGTTGCTAATTTGAAATTGTACATCACTGTCATTTTATTTTGATAATTTGTGTGTGTGTGAGGGGTACCTGTCCTAGGGCTTCAACTCTGGGCCTGAGGGCTGTCTCTGTGCTTTTGTGCTCAAGGCTTGTGCTTTAATACTTGAACCACAGCTCTACTTCCAGCATTTTGGTAATTGAATAGAGATTAAGAGTCTCATGGACTTTCCTGCCCAAGGTGGCTTTGAACCATAACCCTCAGATCTCAGCCTCCTGAATAGTTAGGATTACAGGTATACTGACATCCACCTTATTTGACTGGTTTTTAATTTTAAATATAACTATTGAAGTACAATTTACTTACACTAAAATACACCTGTTTTGAGGGGCAGTTAAAAAGTTTTGTTTTGTTTTGTTTTTAAATCAAACTCTTAAAATTCTGGAAACCTATATAATAACTACACAAAATCAAGATTTAAATAATTTTAATCACTTTCCAAAGTTTCCTCTTGTATCTCTGTAATCAATCCTACCCATCATACAACAAGCTAGGCATTGCTATTGTAACTACTACAATAACTGTGACTATTTGCCTACCCTATTATTTCATATAAATTGAATCACAGAAAATATATACCTTTATATATCTATCTTGCCACAGCTCATACTTTTGAAATTTTCTTGTGTCGTATGTGTATCATTAATAAAATTTCTTCCTGTATCTTCTCGAGTAATAGTCCTGTATATGAACAAACCACAATGTTTTATCTATCCACTGTTGATGGATATTTGGATTGTTTCCAGCTTAGAAGCAAAATCTATGCATATTCATAGATGAATCTTCACATGGGACAAATACTTTCATTACAATTTAGTAGTGAGATTACTAGGTCATAAGATATTTAAACTTTATCAGAAACTATGAAACCAATAGATAAAGAAATTGCATCATTTTACATTCTCACAAATAATGTATGGAAATTTTAGTCCCTTCTCATTCTTGCCAATGCCTACATTTTTGTTGGGTTTTGTAATTTTAAACAGTTTAATGGGTATAGACTAGTATCTTATGCTTTAATAGTTATTAGTGTAATGACATGACATATTTCATATTCTTTATTGGTCATTTATATTCTTCTGAAAAGTGTTTGTTTCAATATTTTCCTATTTAAATGGGTTATTGGTCTTTTATTTATTGAATTTAATCATATATAAGTATATATGCTGTCTAGAGAGACAACCTTTGACAGATATGCATATTGTAAATATTTTCTTCTAATCTGTGAGTTATCTTTACATTTTCTTTCTAAGATTTCTTAATAGTGTGCATTAATTTGAAAGTGGCATTTCATTGTGAATTTCTGTACATTCGCACAATACATACAATATAAACCCTTAGTCCCTCTATCACTCTCCCATAATTCTCCTTCAACACATTTCATCATTCTATTTGCATAGCTGCACTAAAGAACTCTTACAATATTTACTCTCCTCATTTCACTCCCCTCTTCCCAATGATGCTCAGCCTTCGAATAAAGATTTCTGAAGAACAGAAATTTTAATTCTGAAGATGTTTGATGAATTGATTTTTCTTTTAGGTTTCCAGCCTCTTCAAGAAATACTGGCCATTCCTAATGTCTTTTTAAAAATAATATGTATTTTTTACTGTAAAGATACTGTAGAGAGGAGTTACGGTTACATGAGTAAGGTTTGGAACATTGTTACCCCCTCCTTTTTTCCAACTACCATCCCTTCCCTCCCCACCTTTTCAACTCCTTCCCCCCCCTTCAAAGTTGTAAGGAACTTTACCACCCTAATATCTTGATGTCCTCCTTGAAATCTTACAGGTTTACCTGTAAAATTCTATTATACTCACAAGGCAATTATCATTTGCAGTAGTATTGATACTTTTTAAAAATTTTTTCTATATTGACACCTTCTTTTACCAGTACCATTTATTAAAAGACCATATCTATTAACTAAAACTATTGATATTTATCTGTATATATCTATATATAACTATAGATCTATATATTTATATATTCTATCTATCTATCTATCTATCTATCTATCTATCTATCTATCTATCTATCTATCTATCTATCTATCTATTTTTTTTGTTGGTCATGTGGCTTGAACCCAGGGCTTGGGCACTGTCCCTGAGCTCTTTTTCTCAAGGCTAATGTTCTTCCATTTTGAGCCACAAATTTACTTACAGTTTTCTGGTGGTTAATTGGAGATTAGAATCTCATGGACTTTTCTGCCCAGGATGGCTTTGAACCGTGATCCTCAGATCTCAGCCTCCTGAGTAACTAGGATTACAGGCAGGAGGCACCAGTGGATACTATTTTTGATTTAACTATTCCATATGTCTAATTTTATATCAGTGCTGTACTATCTCAAATTAATACCCCTTTATGCTAAGCTTTAAAATCAAGTGTGTTATTCTTGTTATGTTTTTATTCTTTTCAGAATTGTTCAATCTATTTTAGATTATTTACATTCCACAGTAATTTTAGTATCCACTTGTCAATTTTTATAAATAAGCCATCTGGTATTTTGATTTTGATTGCACTATAGCTATGGGTCAATTTGGAGAGAGTTGCTATTTTATTAATATTGATTGAGTGATCCATAAGTTTGATATACATTTCTATTTTTATAGATCTTAATTTCTCTCAGTTACTCTTTGTGTGTGTGTGTGTGTGTGTGTGTGTGTGTGTGTGTGTGTGTGTGTGTGTGTGTGTGTGTGTGTGCGTTTTTACTGGTACTAATAGGAGTCTCATGGACTTTCCTTCCTGGGCTGGCTTTAAACCATGATCCTCAGATCTCACCCTCTTGAGCTCCTGATTAGCTAGTATTATAAGCATGAACTTAACAGCAGCTTGCAAAATATTATATATATATTTTTAGTTTTCAGTGTGAATGAGTACAAATGTAGGTATTTTGTTTTGTTTGTCTTTAAGAGTGTCCTAGTTTTGCATGCTTTTTAAATGACATAAATTTCAATATCCTATTGTTATTCATTACAAGATAGAGAAATAAAACAGTCTTTCTATGCTGCTCATTCTGCAAATAAGTGGAACTCATTCATCAGTCAGGTAGATGTTGGAGATTCTTTAGGGCTTTCCATAGGATAAGACAATTTTCTATCTTCCTTTTTAAGTATGAATGTCTTTTATTTTAATTTCCTTATTTAACCAGGACCTTGAGGACAACATTGAGTAGAAGCAACCATAGATGTTTTTGCCTTCTTTCTGATCTACTATCTCACCATTAAATCTGATTAAACTAAAATAAATTTGTCTTTCTGATCAATTCAGCTTTTTGAGAACCTTACTATATAGAGGTGACAAAGGTTATCAAATCGGTTTCCCATTTAGATAACCACGTAGAATTAAGTGGTAAACTACATTGTTTGAATGTTTTCAAGTTAGACTACTCTTAAATTCCTGGCAAAAGCCATTACCAAGCCTGCTTGATGATGATCTGCTATTTAATTATATAATTCTGAATTCTATTTGTGTGATTTTTTTGCATTTATTCTCATGAGGACTACTAGTCTTAACTTATCTTTGTTGTTATGTCCCTACCTCCTTTGGGCACCAAGTTAATTCTGGCTACTGAAATCAATGGGAGTGTTCTTTTCCCCAGCTAAACTATGCGCACTTTGTAAAATGCATAAATGAAGCCATCTGGATCTGAATTTTTATTTATGGGAAATTTTTAAATTACAAATTCAATTTCTTTAATACATGTGGGTCTATTTATACCAATTTTATTTTTTAAACATTTATTCATTTTTATTGTAAAGGTGATGTACAGAAAGGTTACCAGTTATATGTCAGGAAATGAATACATTTCTTTTTGAACACTGTCACCTCTTCCCTTATTTTCTCCCAGTTTTTTTTCCTTCCTGGCCCCTCTCTACCATAAGTTGTGTAGTTCATTTTCAACATAGTGTCTAGTGAATATCACTGCTGAATTTACCAATTTTCTTGTTTTAGTTTTACCTGTTAAGGAGTTTATCCATTTTTGTCTAGTTTATCTTGTATAACTAGTTTACAGGGATGTCTCTGGAAAAGAAAAAAAATGTACTCTCATTCCTATTAAGTACCTTGTGTCTTTTTTTTGTTTTTATTTTAAAATCAGTTAAATAAACAATTTATTAATCTTTATGATTTCACAAAAGATAGAGCTTTAATTTCTGAATTATTCTTTTTTCCTATTTCAGAGTTCATTGATTTCCTTTATATTTTCATTCTTACTTTTTATTTATTTTGAGTATAATTGATTTACTTTTTTGTACCAGTACTAGAGCTTGGGCCCCACATTAATGCTTTACCACTCAAACCATAACTCAACTTCTGGCTCTTTGCTGGCTAATTGGAGATAAAAATATCAGGTCCGGTGGGTTCTGGGAAGATGGCGGAGGAGAAGCTAGAGGCTAAACAAGCTTTCGCATAGAAAGCACTTTTAGTGTTCCAGTGAACAGTCCTAAGCCAGAGAATCACACCAAGTGTGCCATCACAGTAAAGAGAGTTAGGCCAAAAAGGAAAAATCCAGGAAAGGAGACAGCTCTGAGCACTTGCCAGCAGCCGCGGCTGTAGCATCAGCAGAGGCAGTGGCGGTAGCCGCCATACCTGCAACACAGAGAGTCCAGGACAAAGGCACCAGACGAGGCAGGCGAGCGGATTCTACTCAACAACAGCAAGAACTGACAAGGAGCAGACATCTTCATCCTGCAGTTCACAGACCAGAGATAACTCAGGAACAAAGACTCCGGTGTGAGTAGAAGTCTGACATCCTCACTCCTTCTCAGGGAGCAGAGGGAAGGCCACCCCTCCTCCCCACTACCAGAGATCTCCATCATTAATACTGACAAAGGCCTGGCTGAGCAGCTAGCTCCAACTCAGGCCTTGGAAGAAAACAAAAGTTATTTAGCAGGTCACAGGAACCTAACCTGACCTGCCAGGCTCAGCTCCACCCAGGGAAAAGTCACCCAGCCCAGACTGCCAGACCCAGGAATGGCTTTCTTCACTGGGTAAACAGAGCCAGAGGCTGCACCTCCCTTTAGCAGCCTCAACAATCAATTAAAATTCAGTAAACATAAACCCTGAGAATGGCTCCAGGCTGGGCTATGTGAGTTTTGCAGAAGCTAGCTCCTCAGGGAAAATCTGCTGTTTGCTGAAAAGCCTCAACTTTACCCAGAACCTACCCTCATCACAGCATCTCCAAACTAGAGGAAACAGCCATCTCCCTCTTTTGTGATACTCAAAGTAGATCTCCCTCCTATTGAACTAGCCTGGGAGGAGGATCACAAAATCTTGTGTATAGCAGAGCATTTTTCTGCCTGCTCAAACAAACTAACTTAAGAAACCATCCAAGCCACAGGAAAATCAAATACCACAAGCAGACCAAAGACTCCAAGAGACTGGTTACGGACACAAGGGAGATACAGGATCTTCCCACACACCCCCAAAAAAAATCAAAGAACTCTTTTTATTTCTTTTTTAATTTTTAAATTTTAACTTAAAAAATTTGTTTTCTATTAACTTTTTTTCTTCCTCTTATAATTATTATTTTAGGGGTATATATGTGTGTACTTTTTTTTCTTTAAAAGAATTTTTTTTTGTTTAGCTCTACTGACATTTTGATCCTTTTTTCTTCTTTCCTTCTCATTCTTTTCACTTTTTCTTCTCTTTCATTCTTCTTTGCATGACTTAATTGCTGTTCTGCTCATTCTCAGATACACCCATAGTCGATTATTAGACCTTAGCCCCCATTGTGTACGCACTTAATCCAGAAATTTATTACTCCATTTAAAACCTCTTAGACTTAAATTCCTTAATAGCAGTACTACCTCTTTATACCTATATAATACTTTAAGCATTTTTATTTTTAAGTTTTTTGCATCTCCTTTCTATCCCTCCCCTTCTCTTATTCTATCCACATTCTTCTCTGAATATTACATTTTCAAATTTGCATAATTTTTTTAAAAATTTTATTTTATTTTATTTGAGAACATACTGTACAGAGGGGTTACAATTACATGGGCAGGATAATGCATACATTTCTTACCAAGCATTGCAGCCTCCTCCTTTGTTTACCCTTCACCTCCCTTCCCAGCCTCCCCCCTCCCCCCCACCCAATCATACCCCCCTCCCCCCCCCACACCTACATTGTAAAGCTTGCTTTGACATGACATTTTGTAATTCTCCTTGTTGCAACAGGTCCACCTGAATCCTTAAACGACTTGTTTGTCCCCATCTCCTCCACATGTTATACTGACATCAAATATAGTGAAAGCGGGGGTTACACTGTGGGGGAGGGACATACAAAGCAACAAAGAAATAATCTTATAAATGCGTTAGAAACACATGCATGAAAGAAACAAAAACATTAAAATACATATTTAAGGGTTCGTTTTCCTAACATCACATTATCTGACCTTTTCCGATTGACTCATACCTATCTATACTAGATATTGCAAATAAGGGAAACCATGGGACCTATGCTTCTTTGGGCCTGGCTTACTTCACTTAATATAATTTTTTCCAAGCCTTTCCATTTCCTAACAAATGGGGAAATGTCATTCTTTCTGATGGAGGCATAGAATTCCATTGTGTATATATACCACATTTTCTTGATCCATTCATCTACTGAGGGTCATCTGGGTTGGTTCCATATCTTAGCTATGGTAAATAATGCTGCAATAAACATAGTTGTGCTGGTAGCTTTAGTGTGGTCTTGTTTGTAAACATTTGGGTAAATGCCCAAAAGTGGGATTGCTGGATCATAGGGGAGATCTATGTGAAGTCTTTTGAGGAACCTCCATACTGCTTTCCAAAGTGGTTGAACAAGTTTACATTCCCACCACCAATGAAGTAAGGTTCCTTTCTGTCCACATCCCCTCCAGCATCTGTTGTTGTTAGAGTTCTTGATTTTTGCTGTTCTAACTGGAGTGAGGTGATATCTCAATGTTGTTTTGATTTGCATTTCTTTTATGGCTAGGGATGTTGAACATTTCTTCATGTGTCTATTGGCCATCCTTCTTTCTTCTTCAGAGAAGCTTCTCTTTAAGTCTTTCGCCCACTTATTTATTTTTAAGTGTTGCACATTTTAATTTTAATTTTAATTTTTCTATTTTTTCTTGTCTTTTTTTCTCTTTCTTCTTTTTTTCTCTCTCTCTACTATCATTCTATCCAACCTATTTCCTGTATTGAGATTAGGACTTAGTTAACTCTCCCTCTGCTTTTCCACATTATTCCTATTTTTACCCGCATCTCTCTCTAAACCTAATAATTTCTGTTTGTCAAATTCTTCTTTGCGGTTTGTAGCCAATTAATACATAGTTGTTTGATGTTGAATAGATATATCTGTTGAACTAGATTGTATCTGCAGACTTTTGACTGTGCAACTACAGATTTTGGTTGATGCTTGCCTTAAAATAGTGTTCTAGCACAAAACTGGTGTTACTTTCATCACAAATGGGCAGAGCAAGCCAGAAAAACACAAGAAAAATAGCAAGTCCGGGTACCTCAACTCCCACTCATGATAATCAGGGGACAGAAGAGATAATGAATAATCCAGAGGAGGGTTCCCAAAAAGCTCTACAAACACTACTGATAAACATGGTAAATGAAAAGATTGAAAACCTGCAAAGGACTCTGAATGAGCATGATAGGGAGAGAGAGGAGGCAAACCAAAGGTCAATACAGGAATATCATGAGTGTGAGGAAGCCACTCAAAGATTGATACAGGAATTACATGAGCAGCTTGAGAACACTCAAAGAGAAATAAAGGAATGGCATGATCAGGCTGAGATCAGTCAAAGAGAAAGTCAGGAATGGTGTGAGCAGGCTGAGAACACTCAAAGAGAACTACAGGAATTGTGTGAACATGAGGAAGCTAATCAAAGAGTAATACAAGAATTGAGAGAGCGGGATGAGAATACAGAAAGATCACTAAAGGCATTCATGGAATCCATAAACAGAGAGCTGAAAGAAGTCAGGAAGACCACAAAGGGAATGCTGAATGGAGACCAACAGAAGGAATGGGATTCCAAGGAAACCATAACCAATCAACTAAGTGATTTGAGAATAAACACTGAACAACAAATTAAGGAAGTAAAGAAGTTCATACAAGATTTAAAACAAAGCTTCAACAAAGAATTTGAATCCATCAAAGCCGACCAACTAGAAGAAAAAATAAATAAAAAACAAAGTAGAAAGCCTTGATAGTAGGTTAGACCATGCAGAAGATCAAATTTTGGGGATTGAAGACAGCCTAGATATTATAGAAAAAGAACACACAACCATCCAAGACAAATCCAAGAAGTATGATAGATCTATTCAACACTTGGAAGACACCATCAGAAGGCCATATCCGAGGATAATGGGTGTAGAGGAGCACCTAAAGACAGAAGTTAATGGTCTAGGAAATTTGTTTAACAGGATCCTAGCAGAGAACTTCCCAAACATGCAAAAAGATAGGCCTATTCAGATACAAGAAGCTTTTAGAACTCCAAATAGACCAGACCAGAATAGGACATCCCACTGTCACATTATAATCCATACAGGATCAATTCAGACCAAGGAAAAGATCCTTAAAGCTGTCAAGGAGAAAAGATCAATCACCTATAAAGGGAAACCAATTAGAATCACCTCAGATTTCTCAGCGGAGACAATCAAAGCAAGAAGAGCCTGGAATGATGTATGCCATGCCCTAAAGACAAACAACTATCAACAAAGAATTCTGTACCCAGCTAAAATCTCCTTCATAACCGAAGGTCAAATAAAAACCTTCCATAGCAAAGAAAAATTGAAACAATATATCTCCACTAAACCAGCCCTACAAAAGATTCTTAAAGATGTCCTACACATAGAAAACCAACAAGACCACAATAAAGGCCAAGAAACTGCACCCAAACTGAGAATCCAAGAACCATAGGAAGAACCCAGTTGCCGCAGACCCCAAGAAGGTGGATAAAATGGCAGGAACTCCCAAATACCTCTCAGTCCTGTCTCTCAACATTAACAGACTTAACTCTCCAATTAAGTGACATAGACTGTCTAGTTGGATTAAAAAGCAAGATTCTTCTATCTGCTTCCTTCAGGAGTCACATCTTGCCCATAAAAACAAACACATTTTCAATGTGAAAGGCTTGAACAAAATCTACCAAGCAAACGGCCCTCATAAACAGGCGAGAGTTGCAATCCTAATATCAGATAAAATAGACTTCAAATTAAAATTAGTGAGAAGAGATAAAGAAGGTCGGTATATACTAATTAAGGGATCTTTTCTTCAGGAAGATATTGCAATTCTAAATATCTATTTACCAAACAATGGAGCACCCAAATTTATCCAAGAAACACTACTTTCCCTCAAATCCCACATAGATCCAAGACATTAATTGTTGGGGACTTTAACACACCACTTTCCCCACTACATAGATCAACTTGGCAAAAACTCAACAGAGAAACCACAGATCTAAACAACTGCATAGATCAACTAGATTTAACAGACATCTGTCGAATATTTCACCCAGCAGCATCAGAATACATGTTTTTCTCAGCAGCACATGGAACATTTTCCAAAATAGACCACATTTTAGGCCACAAAGCAAACTTGTCCAAATTCAGAAACATTGAAGTTGTACCTTGCATTCTCTCAGACCACAAGGAATAAATTTAGAACTCAACACCAAAAGCCACCAAAGAAAATCCTGTAACACATGGAGGATGAACAACACACTGCTGAATCACAAGTGGGTCATGGAAGAGATTAGAAAGGAAATTCAAATGTTCATGATATTCAACAAAAATGAACACACAAATTACCAGCTCCTCTGGGACACAACAAAGGCAGTACTCAGGGGCAAGTTTATAGCTCTGAGTTCCTACATCAACAAATTGTAGAGATCTGAAACCAACAATTTAATGAGACATCTGAGCCTCCTTGAAAAAGAGCAGCAAGATAAACCCTAATCCAGTAGATGGAAAGAAATAATTAAAATTAAATCAGAATTAAATGAATTAGAAAACAAAACAAAGAGTTGGTTGGTTCTTCGAAAAAATTAACAATATTGACAGACCCTTAGCAAATCTTATCAGAAAAAGAAGAGAACACACCCAAGTAAATAAACTCAGAGATGAGAATGGAAACATCACCACAGAAGCAACCAAGATTCAGAATATTATAAAGGAATACTTCTCAAAACTTTATGCTAATAAGTTTGAGAACTTGGCAGAAATGGACCTTTTCCTAGCAAATATTGACATGCCAAGATGAGTTAAACCATCTTAACAGGCCCATATCAAGCATTGAAATAGAAACAGCAATAAGAGACCTCCCATCTAAGAAAAGCCCAGGACCAGGTGGTTTTAATCAGAATTCTACAAGGCCTTCAAAACAGAGCTCACACCAATACTCCTCCAACTCTTCAATGAAATTGAAAGAGAAAGTTCACTACCAAACTCATTCTATGAAGCCATCATAACCCTCATCCCAAAACCAGGCAGGGACTCATCAAAGAAAGAGAACTATAGACCCATTTCTTTGATGAACATTGATGCAAAACTTCTCAACAAAATTTTGGCCAATCGATTTCAACAATTCATCCAAAAAAATCATACACCACAATCAAACAGGATTCATTTCAGGGATGCAAAGCTGGTTCAATATATGCAAATCAATTAATATAATTTATCACATCAACAGGAGCAAGGATAAGAACCACATGGTTATCTCAATAGATGCAGATAAAGCATTTGACAAGATCCAACACCCCTTTATACTGAAGGTTCTGGAAAAATTAGGAATCCAGGGAATATTCCTCAATACAATAAAGGCTATAAATGACAAACCTACAGCCAGTATTATACTTAATGGTGAAAACCTAAAGCCATTTCCTCTTAACTCAGGAACGAGACAAGGATGTCCACTCTCTCCACTTCTCTTCAATCTAGTATTAGCATGCCTAGCTATAGCAATAAGACAAGATGCAAACATAAAGGGGATCCAAATAGGGAAAGAAGAAGTAAAACTCTCCCTCTTTGCAGATGACATGATCTTGTATTTAAAGAATCCCATAGACTCCACTCCCAAATTACTCAAGCTGATTGATTCAAAACTTCCCAATTGAGACACTATAATTTTATCTTTTATTTCATTCATTTTTGTTTAAATATTTTAAAGTTTTTTGATATTTCTTATTTGAGTAAAATACTACTTAAAGTATATGGTTTAATTGTCAAATATTTTAAATATTTTTATGTGTTTGCCACATATTTCTATATACTACTGTAAATCTTTAAGAATTAAGCACTTTTAAATTTATTTCGGAAGTGGCGCCATAGCTCAAGTGGTAGAGCGCTAGCCTTGAAGAGCTGAGAGATAGCGCTCAGGCCCAGAGTTCAAGCCCCACGACTGACCAAAACAACAACAAATAAAAGACAAAAATATGATGAAATAAATTTATTTCAATTTATTTTATGATCCAAGCCATGGGGTATATTGGAAAATGTTGTGTGAATACCATAATATGTATAAATATAGATTTATTCTTTTATGTATGTGTGAAAATTTAATCATAGCTGATGATGCTACTTAATCTATGAAATTATTATATTAGAGAGGTTCTCCTGGTGAAGCTCTGTCTGAAAGTATGTTTGCTTTCTTCCCTGAACCTTGATTTTAGATTCCTCAACTTATCAAAATTGCTAGCTTCACACCTCCCACCCTCCTCTCCCCCAATTCCTGTATCCATGTTTACAGATTTCCCCTGGGCAGAATGTCTTCGCACTAGTAGTCCTTGCTTTTCTATCTTTTTCCTTCATGGATCACATTCCTGGTTTGTTCATTTTTTGTTCCTTCATTATTCACTGAATGTATTTTGTATTATTTTGATGAGCTTCAATGTCTTTCTCTATAATCTCTTTTGCAGTATGATTATATTTCATTTTTAGTCAAAGAGATACACTACTCACACTAGCATCTGATAGGAAAGACTTTGCATTTCATAGAATTGAAAATAAGAGCATAAATTAATCCCAATGATCAAAACAATGGCACACATTTTAATTGTATTGTTCCAAATAAGAATAATAATTAGTGTACACCCTAGGCTGGCACTCTTGTATATGTTTCATTGTAAATTATTACAATGCCTATAAAATTTCTTCCAGTAAATTACCATTCCAGTTTTATGGGTGAACAAACTGAAATTCTGAGTTAAGACATTTTTCTAAGGTTAAATTATTAGCAGGAGGTAGGGCTACATGTTAAATTTTTCTGTTTTATCTGATATCCCCAGGTATGATCATCCTTATTATTAATATTTAATTTATTGACTTCTATAAATAGAGGATAATTTGGTCTATGATTTAATCTGTTTTTAGAAGCAGAGCACACACACACACAAAATACAACCATCAAAACCAGTTGTGTATCTTTAAGTTTTAATAGAAGAGTCTCCCTGGAGTGCAATCTTCTCTGATGTCAGGGAGACAGAGAAACTAGGAAGTAAGAAGATTTGCCCAAGTTCATAAAATTTATTAGTGACCAAATCTGTATCAGCACTCAGCTTTCTTCATAGTTTCATATTCTCCATGGCTTTCTAAATAAGAATAAAACATTTCAATTGGTTCCAAGAAACAAAGCCTTTACAAACTCTGAAATCTGGTTTTGTCTCTGAAATGTTAAGACTAGTGGAATCACAGCGATCAACAATGAGAAACAGAACACGTGGGACCTGGCAGAAGGGAAAGGACAGAGAGGAAATGTTACTGACTTGGCCACCACTCTGTAACATACTGCTGGAGGCTGCAGAGGTCCATGCACTCAGGAAAAGAAGGAGCATCTTCATGCTATTCCCATTTCTATCACTTGAAGTTAACTAAAGACGTGTTCATTCTCCCCTTGTGGCTTGCACATGCCTCAGTGTCCAATAGATTTTCATGATTTCCAGAACACCACAGAGGAGATGGGATGTGTGAGTGTTCAACCTGGGGAAGCTGGCTGAAGCCTTCATGTAGAGTGTTTGATGAAGCAATTGTTAGAAAAATGGGTAAGGCTTCCATGTGCCTAAAATATGTTCAAACCAGCATATTTTCCACTGCATCTCCAAACAGGTTGCTGAAGTCAGAGGGAGCTTCTAGATAAGATTGAAATTCTCTAGTAGAACAGCTGAGTTAGGTTAGCTTCAAGCACCACAGGCAATGGGATCACCTCAAGCCCAAACACTTCTTCCTCTCATTCCCTGTTCACTCATAGAGTCATGGACCAAGAACAATGAGGTTGCCAGCCCTTGTCAGTGCCAGGGAGATGTGAACAGCAGAGCTAACATGTGGGTGATTCAGCATGCGTGCCCAGACACGGGGCACAGACCCTTTAAAGGCAAACCAAGTATATATAATAGGTCAATGGATACTTGCCAAGAGAAAAACTGAGATTTGGCAAATTGTGACCTTTGTGTATATTGTTATAGAAAAACAGAGACAAGCTCTGTTGGGGGAGGGTGGGTATTGCGGAGAGGGTTGGATTAACAAGATGGGTGAGCAAAGTGGTTTGCATGTAAGAAAATGGAACAATTTAACCTTTGGACACTGCTTTTATAACGAGAGGCTGGGACAAGGGAAATGACAATGTCAGATTGATAGGAGTACATTACATACATGGGTGGAAAGGTCACAATGAACCCTCCCTCCTTGTATAAATAATGTAGGTTAATAAACATATATGAGCCTCCAGCCGGGTGCTGGAGGCTCATGCCTGCAATCCTGTCTACTCAGGAGGATCGTAGTTTGAAGCCATCCCAGTTAGAAAAGTCCCAATGAGACTCTTCAATTAACCATTCAAAAACTAGAAGTGGATCTATGACTCAAAGTGGTAGAGCACTAACTTTGAGTAAAAGAGCTCAATTGTGCCCAGGCCCTGAGTTCCAGCCTCACCACTAACAACAACAACAACAAAAAGAGAATACACACACACACACACACACACACACACACACACACACACACACACACACACACACAGAGTTATAGGCAATTTCAAATTTGCCAAAATCAATAATAAAAATTTCAGCCACAATGTTAATGTTAAGATTTTGGTACTTATTTTATTTGGTACTTATTTCTGAAATATCATTTTTAAGTGGTTCCCTTGTAACAGATTTATCACTTTTTATTTTTAACAATCTTGATAGCTCCCCCCATTTGCTAACATTTTTTCTTTTACTATTAACACCATAACATCACTGTATTATCTGTCCATTTGTCTTTTATTATAGTTGGGTTTTCCATTACAAATACTAAAATGAATAGGAAATATTAGAAAGATATAGGGACAAGCCATTACTTGGAATTATTGTCATTAGTGAGTGGATTCAGCTGAAATGTTAGAATTCCAGATAATGCTAGGAATACACTTTAGAAAATAATATAGTTGAATATTTTGGGGGATGGTTTCATACAAGATAACATTAAATTTGAATGTTAGCTCTAGATGCCAATGACTCGTTCCTATAATCTAGCTACTCAGGAAGCTGAGATATGAAGATTGTGATTCAAAGCCAGCCAGGGTAAAAAGTCTTGAGACTTATTTCCAATTAAGTAGCAGAAAATCTGGCTAGAGGTATGACTCAAGTGGTAGAGTACCAGTTGTGAGAGAAAAAGTTGAATAGTACATGAGAACTTGAGTTCAAGTGCTGGTACCAGTGCAAAAATAAACCACTTGAATGATGAAGGGAGGACTTATTTTCCCAGAGAGGAGAGCAAAGAGCATTTTGAGAAGATCAAGGACTTATAAAAGAGTATGGGAGGGAAAATGGAGAGAGCCAGGGAAGAAGTGGCATTGTTGAAAAAGAAATGTACTCTTTACCTGACTTATGTAAAATCATAACTCATCTGTTTTTAGCATTTTCAAGTAAAAATAATAAAAGAGTATAACACGCTAAAATAATGTGTCGTTTAGTATAGGATGCATGAAAAAGCACAAAAGTGAGGCACCGAGTTACTAAAAGAAAGTATTAAGGATTAAATTGATTAAGCCCTGGATTCCAAGATCAGTTGTTTTAACTTGATCTTACCTGTTAGGGAGTCACTGAAGACCTCTGAGCAGGGTCATTGGTGGACTCCCACCTCCTCTCTTAAGACTGGAATCTACATACATTTCCCCAGGGATAGCTGAATGAAAGGCACTCTCATCCAGATGGCCATCTAGGACCCCTGGATTGTGTATTTGCTATACATGCTGTGCTCTGTCCTGTCTCCCTGGAGTTAGTAGCTTTATTCATTTGAATGCCATTATTTCCATTCCTGCTTCCCTATCAACTCCTAGGTTTTAGGATCATCTTAAAGTTGAAATAACAAGTATTTCTTCCTCAAGCCTCTTTTCCATAAATGCCCCAGTGTACTCCTTCCTCTCCTAATCTTAGCCAGGAGATGGGGTGGAATAAAGGGGATTCTAGACCAGGAGAGCTGAATAGCTGTAGTAGACCACATGGCCCTTCAAGCCTGCCATATTGTTATCTGTCTGCTGATGTCTGCTCTAGATCAAAATAAATGGATGGTTATTTGACAGTTGCTGAAATGCAATATGCAGGTACATTCTTGTAATGTTTTAAATTTTTCAGGAAAGAAGAAGAATTGTTACAACTATGTATTCAAAAGAAAAGATCACGCCCCGCAGAATAAATGGTGTGTTATCTTGCAACCTTAGAGAAGAATCTGTATAATTGTAGAGAGTTTGTGATCTAGATAAGTTATCAGAATATCATAATATACAAAAGCTTTTGAAAGATAGTATCTAACAGAAAAATGCATATCAAATACTTTTCTCATTTATTTATTTATTTTTGTCAGCCATGGGGTTTGAACTCAGGACCTGAGTTCCTGAACTACTTTTGCTCAAGGCTAGTGTTCTACCACATTGAACCACAGCACTACTTCCAGTTTGCTGGTGGTTAATAGAAGATGAATCTCATGAACTTTTTAGGCTGGGCTATGAACCAGGATTCTCAAATCTTAGCCTCCTGAGTAGCTAGGATTACAGACATGAGGCACTGGTGCCCAGCTTTCATTCATTGTTTTTTTGAAAAAATTTTTTTGCCTATTTTATTTTAATTAATTAATTTATTAATTTATTTATTTATTATTGTGAGAATACCTACAGAGGAGTTACAATTACATGGGCAAGATAACGAGTACATTTCTTATCAAGCATTGTTGCCTCCTCCTTCCCCTTCCCATCCCTTGCCATAATACTCCCCTCCCCCCATCCAATCCTCCCTCTATCCCCCACCAAAGTTGTTAAGTTTGTTTTTTGACATAACGACTTGTACATCTCATTGTTGCAATGGGTCCACCTGTATCCTTAGTTAAATGATTTGTTTTTTTCCCTTCCCTTCCACAAATTATACCAACATCAAGAAGAGTGAAAGTATGGGTTATGCTGTGGGGGAGGGACATACAAAGCAACATAGAAATCATCTTATAAATATGATAGAAACAATTGCATGAAAGGGGAAAAAAAAACAAAAAAAACATTTGAATACTTATTTTGGGTTCATTCCCCTAACATCAACTTATCTGACCTTTTCTGCTTGACTCAGACATATACTAGTTATTGCAAATAAGGGAAACCATGGGACCTATGGTTCTTTGGGTCTGGCTTACTTCACTTAATATATTTTTTTCCAAGTCTGTCCATTTCCTAACAAATGAGGCAATGTCATTCTTTCTGATGGAGGCATAGAATTCCATTGTGTATATATACCCATTTTCTTGATCCATTCATCTACTGAGGGGCATCTAGGTTGGTTCCATATCTTAGCTATGGTAAATAATGCTGCAATAAACATAGTTGTGCTGGCAGCTTTAGTGTGGTCTTGTTTGCGATCATTTGGGTAATTGCCCAAAAGTGGGATTGCTGGGTCATAGGGGAGCTCTATGTGGAGTCTTTTGAGGAACCTCCATACTGCTTTCCACAGTAGCAACAAGTTTACACTCCCACCAACAATGAATGCAGTAAGGTTCCTTTCTGTCCACATCCCCTCCAGTATCTGTTGTTAAGCAGACACTCTGAAGACATTACAGGATAGAATAGGAGAAACCCTAGGTCCCCTTCGCACAGGCCAAAATTTTCTTAATAGAGACCCAGAAACACAAGAAATAAAAGAAAGGTTGGACAAATGGGATTGCATGAAATTGCAGAGCTTCTGCATGGCAAAGGACATAGCTCGCAAGATAAATAGAAAGCCCACGGATTGGGAGAAGATCTTCACTAACCATCCAACAGACAAGGGTCTCCTATCTAAAATATACCTGGAACTTAAAAAATTAAATCTCCCCAAAACAAATCTTCAAAAAAATAATTCTGAAGAGGAAAGAAGGATGGCCAATAGACACATGAAGAAATGCTCAGCCTCTCTAGCCATAAAAGAAATGCAAATCAAAACAACATTGAGATACCACCTCACCCCAGTTAGAATGTTTTTTTTGAAAATTTACATGACAATATATCTGAGATGAGTCAAAATAAACATCACATTTAAAATAGGTATCATAGAATGGATGGACTGGTAACTTAAAATAATTTAAACAAAATTTGAAATCATAGAAATAAAGGGGAGCAAGAGTTTAAGGTAAATGTCCTAAATTGATTTGTTTTATAAGACATTAAAAAACAAAAAAACTACAAAGATCTTCATGACAGGGTCTTGCTATGTATCCCAGGCTGACCTAGAGCTTATTGCAGACTTTCTATAATTGCTTACTTTTTAAATTACTTATTGTAACAGTACAATGTAACCTACTATAACTGATTCAACAGGCAAATGACAGCAAATCTAATAATCTCAAAATGAGCTTGAATCATTGTGTATAAAACACATCTATGTGATATATTCATTTTAAAAAAGGTCCTCTAAAATTCAAGCATTTGCTATCCTCAAGATTAAAAAAAAAGAACAACTTGATGATTATGGAAAAGCTATAAAATACAAATGGTAATTATACTACCAAGGGTCATATAATGTTGCTATTAACACTAAATGAAGAATGACCACACATCATTCTTAATGAACTGAGTAAACTAAAATAAAATTCAATCACCATGAACCTTTTTGTGTATAATTAAGTTGACATATGTTAAGCAAATACTATTAGAAATGTGAGAAAAGAGGGAAATAGATAAACTGCCAACTTTAATAAAAGATTGTATCATTAGGAAGACATCCTGGACCAGCACATACTACTAAACCATATGAAAGAGGAGAATGGTATCAAAATGCTATAGAGAAGTCTCTTAGTCCTTGAGAGATGGAAAGTTTTTTTGTTTTTAATTTAGTAGCTATGACTGACCGATTTGGGAAGAGCCATTTCAGTTTAGTATTAAGGGCAAAGATGAGTTTTAGGGATAGGAGAATGAGCAACATATGGAGCTGGAAGGAAGAGATAAATCATGAGCAAGGTAGATGAGAGAATCTGGAGACAGGTAGTACATATGCTTCTATGTTGAGAGAGCCTGGCAGAAGCACAGTAGGTAGAAGCCTTCCCTGTGGAAACAAGAATGAATGAATCCAAGAGCATCATCAAATGGATCAAGAAAATGTGGTATATATACACAATGGAATTCTATGCCTCCATCAGAAAGAATGACATTGCCCTATTTGTTAGGAAATGGAAAAACTTGGAAAAAATTATATTAAGTGAAGTAAGCCAGGCCCAAAGAAACATAGGTCCCATGGTTTCCCTTATTTGTAATATCTAGTATATGTATGAGTCAAGCGGAAAAGGTCAGATAATGTGATGTCAGGAAAATGAACCCTTAGATGTGTATTTTAATGTTTTTTTTCTTTCATGCATGTGTTTCTAACGCATTTATAAGATTATCTCTTTGTTGCTTTGTATGTCCCTCCCCTACAGTATAACCCCTGCTTTCACTATATTTGATGTCAGTATAACTTGTGGAGGAGATAGGGAAAAACCAGTTGTTTAAGGATACAGGTGGACCTGTTGCAACAATGAGAAGTACAAGTTGTCATGTCCAAAACGAGCTTTACAACGTCGGTGCGGGGGGGGGGGGGGGGGAAGGGGGGGAAGGAGAAGGATTGGGATTGGGGGGAGGGGGGAGGCTGGGAAGGGATGTGAAGGGTAAACAAAGGAGGAGGCTGCAATGCTTGGTAAGAAATGTACGCATTATCCTGCCCATGTAATTGTAACTCCTCTGTACAGTATGTTCACAAATAAAATAAAATTAAATTAAAAAAAAAAAAGAGCATCATCAATTGTCTAAATGCTGTAGGCAGAAGGAGTGAAATCCTTCCTCAGATCTAGAGCCAGGGACTTGAAGGTGGAAATATATTGCAAGGGTTCCTTGCAATGCCTCACAATACACAGTGCTTACTTGATGGTCTTTCTTATTGCTCCTAATTCTTCCTCTTGTTGCCATGGAGACCAAATTGAGTTTTTCATATGACATACCTTCTGGCCATGTTTGAAGATAATTTCTGTGTCTCCTCTGTGCTCCCAATTCATTGGTCTAAGTATACCCAGGGTATCGTTGGAATTATTTCTTGGACTTTCTAATTTCATCCCTGATTCTAAGATAACAAATTATGATCAAATTAGCTTTGTTGATTCCTAAAAGAGATTTTCAAAGATACAAGGTTAAGGAAGTTTGCTATTATTTTGCTTTTTTTAATAGAAAATGTAGAGTATGTTCTAGAAATAGGCATTGGTTGTGATTCCTTGGGATTATATAACACAAAGTATTAAGGTGAGGGTTAATAGTGCTAGAAACAAATGTAGTGATTTTTTTTAAAAAAAGGCCAGGCATTGGTGGCTCACACTTCTAATCTTAGCTACTCAGGAGGCTGAGATCCAAAGATCACAGTTCAAAGCCAGCCCAGCAGGAAAGTCCATGGGATTCTTATCTCCAGAAAATCAGAAAATCAGAAGTGGAACTGTGGCTCAAAGTGGCATTTGCCTTGAACAAAAAAGCTCAGGGACTGTGCCCAAGCCCTGAGTTCAAGGTCTATGACTGACCAAAAAAAGAAAAAGAAAGAAAAAAAAGAAAAAAAGAAAAAAGAAAATAGTAAAGGTGGATTTACTAAAATCAAGACAATCCCAGTAAACAAAATGAGAATAGGGAGCTAGGGATAATGAAGTTTAAAGGCTTATCCTACATGATCCCTTTACACCAATGTAAACACTTTTACCATGTCGATTTCTTCTTTCTCTGTTTCAGAACAGAGTTCTAATTAACTCCTGGAATTTCCTTTCCATCTTTCCTTTACCATAGTTTTTCTCCTACATTAGCTACTTTTCCTCAATTTTCTTGTTTCTTTGTTGACCTGCTCTTTCTTGTTATCTTTTAAGTTAGTCTTCCAAAATGTGCTCTGAAAGCAAGGGATATCAAAAGTATCCTGAGTGGTATAGCATGCAAATTCCTGGCCCTTACCACATTTTCATGATATCAAGGTGAGCCTGCTCATCTCCAATTAGAATGTATTACTTAGGCTATTCTTATGTACTCTAAATTTTGAGATGCAGGTATATTTTTATGATTTTCTATTTTTAGATAATACATATGGGCTGATGTTATGGTGTTTTTTTAATTAACAGATATTAATTGAACAAAGAGGTATCCTGTGATATTTCCATACATGCATGCAATATGCTTTGATAAACTTTACCCCTTTTGCTACTCTTTCTTATCTTCTTCCTACTTTTTAAATTAATTTTTAATGTAAAAAATTAAAATATTCCCGTTTATTTTTTATTATTTTATTATCTTATTATCTTCATGTAGTTAGTTGTACAAAGGGGTTTCCATGACTACAATGTACCTTGATCAATGTCATCCTTTTCAACAATCTCATCCATCTCTCTCCTACCAACCCCCCATTTATTTTTAATGGGATTCATTATTTTGTTTTCACACAACCTCAGTGATATTCACCTCTTCATCATCCTCTCCTTTCTTGATCCCCTCTCTTGGCTTCTTCCTTTCTCCCACCCCCCTGCCCCTCCCCCAACACTTCTACATTTACATTCATGCCATTTTCTTAAGGCAGATTGTACATATTAGAGAAACCCTGATACTTGTCTTTCTGAGTTTGCCTTTGTTTCTATGTTGTTAAGTATTTCATCAGTGAATAAAGAATAAAGAAACATCTATCCTTATCAAAACTGTATCATATAATCTTGGGAGGGATTCTAAGCCCATTGATGTTTAGGTGGCTCAGCAGATGAGAATATTGACTGGACAATGCCACAAAAATTAACCACCACAAATAATATCCAAATTTTTAGCTTCTAGATAAGTGGATTTGCACTGGTATTGGCTCATAGGAAACAGATTTAGATAAACTTGGAGAGATGAAACATAACAGACTTCAGTAAAATAAGAGAGCTTCTTGTGCAGATAAACCAATATTAATCCCAACTAGCATCTGAATTCCACATCATCTAGAGGTGGTGCTATGGTTAAAGGTTTGCTGTCAGTAGGTGGTAGATATTTGAGAGGAGGGGCTTAGTGAGTGGACCTCAAGAGTGCTCTTGGAGATTATGGAGCCTAGCCCTTTACTCTTTCTTTTGCCCCCCATTTCATGATCGAATCGCCTTTGCTCTGCTACACAGTTCTGCCACAATGTGCTGCCTTACTTGAACCAGAATCAATGAGCTAATTGAGCATGGCTTGCATCTCCAAACTGTGAAACCTAAATAACTCTTTTCTCCTTATTTTATTTTTGTATATATTTTTATTGTAAAGATATTGTACAGAGGGGTTAAAGTTACACAAGTAAGGTAATGAGTACATTTCTTATCAAGCACTCTATTCTCTTTATAAGTTATGGTCTTAGGTAGTTTATTATAGTGAAAAAAATTGGCTAACATAGGTGGTACAGACTTTTCTTATTCTTAATACTATATTATATAAGAGACATTGAGAATCTAGGGTATATGTATGTATTCAACCTAGAATAATATAGTAGATAAATTTTGTTTTATATAGAATACTATACATGTTTTATATAGAATATGATAGTGGTTGAAAACTATTGAATATTGTATTCATTCATTTATTCATTTAACAAGTATTTATTGAAACACTTTATTAAGTGCTAGGAACTGCTTTCAGAAAATGAGATAAAATGGTAAATAAAATAGATTATGTTCCATCTTTCATGTAACTTAAATCCTATGTGGGGGAAAAAGAAGGGCAAGATAAAAAAAAAAGCCACAATGAAATAAATGAATAAGTAAGATTATTTGAGATACCGGTATTATTAACTTGACCAAAGGCAGTTCAAAAACAATGATGAAATTTTTGTACATACTATCTCGGTGGCCAGAAAAAGCTTCTCTGAATAGAAACTGAACTAAGATTCTAATTCCTGGAAGGAAGATCCAACATGGCGGACATCTGGGGCAGGGTGTTTCAGGAGAGAATTGCTATGCCCTCACAGTGCAAATAGGCTAATTATGCATGAAGAATAGCAAGGAGGCACGTGTGCTGTCCTGCAGTGAAATTGGGGAAGATCAAAGTTTTTAGGGCCTTGTTGACTAACATAAGTTTTGAGTAAGTGGTATGTCAGTCCTTAGAGGAATAACCCATAGTCATGATATCATCAATGGGCTGTTGTAGATGGAGAGAATGCTAGGGGTCAGCACTGAGCACTTGAAAGACAGTAGTGGCTTGCTGCCATTGTGCAAGTGGGAGACAATGAGACTTCAATCAGGATTGAAGCAGCTGATAGAAGGAAAAAAAGAGGAAAGGATAGAGCACAATAGATTTGCATATAGGTCAAATGCAATTTGGAGAAAAAATAAAGAACCAAGACTTTTCTCTAGTAATGAATGTTAAGCAGTTGAGTAAAAAAACCAGTTATGTAGAGGTAATTGAGAATAACATTTAGGTTAGGTCATGGTAATTTAAACTAAAGAAGTTCATCCAAGACCATAATGATGGTGTCAGATAGGGCATTGAATATAAGAATCTGGGAATCAGTAGAAAGACAGTGTTGGGTACTTAGGTTTGAGTTCTAGCTGGATTATAAGCTGTCTGTGACTTTCTAGCAAAATGTTCTTGGCTACATATTGGCCTTCAAGCCAGAGGAACTGAAGAGATAATAGTACTTATGTCATGTGAAATAAAATGTTGAAAGTAGTTACTTTCTACAATTTTATTTATCATGGTGAACTTTCAGATTAGGCTATTAATTTTATTAGTTACAATACTTTTATTTGCATGTTATAACACCTTCATTGGTATAAAAATATGACTGATTTATGATTTCACATAATACGAGATTATTAGGTAGCATGCATGTGGAGTTGATAAGGAAATCATCAAGGGCCTAGTTCTGGTCATCTATTTTCTGTGCTTTCCTCCATATATCAGAACTTTCTTGATTATTATAATTAAATGATAACATCTCTTTTCCTTCACATACATTATTTTGAAAAAAATGTCCAAGTATCCAGGAAAATTGAAAGAATAATCTTTGCCAGACCATCTGAGTTTAAGTTGTTGACATCATTCTACCTCAGCATTGATCTCTAAAGAGAGAAGACCATCACTCACTGAAGAACAGTAATCAGACTTAAAGATATTAACAGTGATTCCGTGATAACATTTCAAATCCAGTACCTATTCCAGTTCTGTATCATCTCCCCCAACTTTAAGGTCCATGATTATGTATCATAGTATTTATTAATGACCTGTCAGCTGTTTGAATCTCGAACAGTCTTATCACCATTTCCTCCCTCCCTCCCTCCCTCTTTCCTTCCTTCCTTCCTTCCTTCCTTCCTTCCTTCCTTCCTTCCTTCCTTCCTTCCTTCCTTCCTTCCTTCTTTCTTTCTTTCTTTCTTTCTTTCTTTCTTTCTTTCTTTCTTTCTTTCTTTCTTTCTTTCTTCTTTCTTTCTTTCTTTCTTTCTTTCTTTCTTTCTTTCTTTCTTTCTTTCTTTCTTTCTTTCTTTCCTTTCTTTCTTTCTTTCTTTCTTTCTTTCTTTCTTTCTTTTCTTTCTCAGTTTGGGGGCTTGAACTGTGGGCCTGGACGTTGTCCCTGAGCTCTTCAGCTCAAGGTTAACACTCTAGTACTTGAGCCACAGCACCACTTCTGTTTTTTTGTTTGTTTGGTTGGTTTTCTGGTGGTCAATTAGAGATTAAGAGTCTCATGGACTTTCCTGCCTGGCTGGCTTTGAAACATGATCCTCAGATCTCAGCCTCCTGAGTAGCTAGGATTACAGGCGTGAGCCTCCAGCACCCCCTTTTATTTTTATGACCCTGATGATTTGTAAAGTTTGGGCCTTGCAATGTATACTGGATTCTGGATTTATCTGATTATTTCCTTAAGATATTTTCATTTTCCTCTAGTTACCATGTATCCAGACATCTGGCCTAGTGCCTTGGGTAGACTGAAGTTATTTTCTGAAAGATAACTGTGTGTTTTGCTGTGTGCTACATATTGCGCCATATGCATCACCACACAATGTCAGGATCTCCTTCTGCTGAAGATGATAAGTGTGATCTCCTGGTTAAGTTGGTGGCAGCCAGATCCTACTAAAGAGGCTCCTATGTTTTCAGAGCTCAGAGATTAATCTGGGGAGGGGAGTGATGCTTCCTGTTGTATGATCCCTTTGTGGCTTTAGTATGATAGTGACTTGAACTCATTATTACACCCATATTCTATTTCTGTCATTCATTTCTCATTTCTCCTGTTGTGTTTTTCTTTAACTTAAGTTTACTATGTATGCATACATTTATTTTGAATAAATAATAATTTATTTTGAATAAATGTTGCCATTACAGTGATAACTCTTTTAATGCTTTAATTGTCCCAAATCTTGCCAGTGGGAACAACTTCAATCTAGCTCCTACATGCTTTTTACCATGTTCCCTGTAGGTAGTGCTTCCTGTTAGAATAAAGTATCTGAGATTAATCTTGGGCTATGTCTAATTCTATGTCTATCTTAGACATAGACATACTGTAGGTAGTGCTTCCTGTTAGAATAAAGTATCTGAGATTAATCTTGGGCTATGTCTAATTCTATGTCTATCTTAGACATAGACATAAAATAGACATAGACATAAATTTCTTGGTATCGAATTAGTCATTTATGCCAAGAAATTTATGTCTTTTCTGAGGACTGGCATTTGGGAATCAAGAAGTAGATATTAGTATGTTTATTTATTGTGTCACCATTTCTTCTATACTATTTCAGTGAAAACATCTAGAATATTCTAGTTCTTCACACACAAGCATATAAAATCTATATAATAATAAGTTCATATTGATTTTCCAGTTTAAATGTAACATGATACTGTCTGTTTTGCTTTACATTTGCATTTTCCTCTGAGAGTTAAGGATATAAATAAAAATACATATGCCATAAGCTATGATATTCATAAAATAAAATTACAATGCCAATACCACTATTAAACAAGCTGCTTAAGAAATTTTAATATTTCTTTGTATCTCTTTTTGTTTTATATGTCACTAAGGATGTATGGTCAGACAAGTATGTTGAAAAGGTTACATCCTATAATGATATGGTCATGTTACCAGTTGGAGATAGAATTATGTTTAATGGTGCGTATATTTTTTTTGGATCAAGGAAACTGACTAGGAGATTGAGGTGACCTCTTCACATATTTCATCAGCAAGGAAATGGGGTTCTCAAGATAAGGGTTTATTCCTGAGTGTCATAGAGGAAGGGTAGAATACAATCTGAGCTCTGTTAACATGGGAGAGAAGAGAGAAGAGAGGGCTATAGACTGGTAACAACATTGTCTGCCATATCTAATGTGACCATTGTTACAGATTTAGGGCCACTTCACTACAGACATGAACCTTTTGCATCAATATGTGAAACATATACAAGTCCCTAATTTTGGTATTTCTGTAGACAGGTGATTTTTCATGTTGCTAATGAGTGTGTAAATGAAAATTACCACTTCAAAATTTATTTTCACAAGACCTTTTTTGGTTTAATTTAAGAAATTTGACTCATTTGAAGTTATCATGTAGTATTTGCCCAAATACAAACAAATGTCTATGTAGTAAAATAATGGAATCATAATGCAGTTGTTTGATGGAAGTAGCACCATCTACCAAGTGGTAGAATGCCAGCCTTAAATGGGTAGAGGGGAAGGAGAGCTAAGCAGGAGCACAATGCTTGAGTTCAAGCCTCAGTACAAGTATCCAAAACATAGTTTCAAGTAGGAAAATACAGAAAGTTATAATTTAAGAATTATAGGCATAGGAGAAGCTATAACATAACATGGGGAAACACAAGTACTTTGAAGGGCATGGGTGCATAGGAGACTGAAAATAAATTTCTAATTTTATTTAGAATTTTGTTCATGTTTGTAAGCTTAAAACAACAAAAAAAGAAGGCAATTGAGGAGAAAATTTCTTTCATGTTCTGAAGCCAACCAGATTTATCTGAGCTGTTCAGAGAACATAAAGCTTTTTTCTTTTTTTTTTGAGAAAAGTCTGTGTCTGCAAGCACTTTCCTAGCCTACCTCACTCATCATCCGGGAAAGGACGAGTGGGATTCCACAATTACCCTAACAGAATGTCAATTGTGCCTTTGGAATGTCTCCTATCAAAAACCAATGGAATTTGCTTCGTTCAGCCACACAGAATAGCTACAATCCTTGGTGCTGCCAGAAAGCTCAGTCTGGAATCGATTGCTATAGTTCTCTCCCAGAGCACAGTTGAGTTGATTGCTTTCTGAGATAGCCTGTAAGGGATTTGTTGTCCATGCGCCTTCTGAACTGTCTGTGCCCCTGGCTGGAGCAGAACCTGAAGAAGAAAGATCCAAGCGCTCATCAAGTGGAAGAATCTTTGGGGGAAGGATTCATTCTTAGAAATGTAATGCTAAGTTACAATTTTGAATCTGGAAAACATGCTAACGAGAAGGAGCTAGGGGAAAACATTCTGACATCAAAAACTAAAAGGCCATTGAATGGAACTAGAACTCAGCAGAAAACGAGACACTAAGGCAAGAATGTAAGGACCTATGTAGGGCTGGGATCCCAGAGCTGGGAATACCTTCTCAAAGATTCCATCTCAGTGTTGATTGGGAACGGGGTCTTTGTTGGTTTTGCCCAAGGAAAGTTATGTGCAATTCCTGTGGAATGTATTAGCTTTCTCATTATAGAATTGCCTTTACTGAATAGCAATTTAGTACTTTCCTCTTTGCTTTAGTAAAGAATTTCTAGAAGAAAGCTATGTGAAGATTGTTGCTTTATCTTCTCTAAAGTCACTTTGAAGACATTATCTGTTGTTTTATTCAACATGGAGGGTGATGAATTCTTACAGCTATGTGATAAAGGATTTAAAAAATCTTTTTTAGAATGCAATATCAGAAAACATCTTTCTTCCATGCACGGGTTAGTGTCTTCTTCCACTACTTTAAGGACCATGAAACTATAGTTTTTGTTCTCTTTTTGCTCAAGTACCAGGAAGCTCACAACTAAATGTAGTATTTAAATACTGTCCTTGCAGCTGGTGTCAGGTGTAATTATCTTCTGAGCTATTTTTGTCTTCCTGCTATATATGTGTATGAGGGGGTAATACATATTTTTTGACTATTCCATTTCTATACATATTCTTCTTCCAGTCACATAAAAATTTCAAAGAGGAAACTCAATTATCTATAAAAAATCCAATGGAAAAGTTGCAGTTTGCCACAGAAAGGATAGAGGTTTGGAGACCTTCAGATCTGAGTATAAATTTTTGCTCTTCTGGCTGTCAGCCTTGTGAGCTTGAGCCCCTTGCTAACCCTGAGCTCTATTCACTCTCTTCCATTTGCAAAGTGGAAGCAGGTGTTCAGATAATCATATACAATGGATGTACTCTGTACATTTTAAAGATGGTTCTGAATTTCTTGTGATTTAGCCTAGGAAATCAAAGACTGAAGGCAGATCCAGGGCTGCGTGTGAAATACTGGAAAGGTTACGATACTCCAAGAGATTAATAGGGACAGGAGTAGTAGATGTACCTAACTTGAAGGTGGATTTTGATATGACAAGGAGAACCAAATTTCCTCACTCTTAGATCCTTCTAACAGTGGAAAGTGCTTCTTGTCACTGAAAGTGGTGAGCAAGGTCTATTTAGTGATTTCACAGTATCTGAGGCAGACTTTGGATATGAGTTGGAACGCTGCTCCAAGTACTTTGGAAACCTCTACCTAGCTCTGAGTGTTCTGACTATACACTCAGACCCCAGATATCTGTTTTTTAATTAACAAACAAACTGATCCCATACGACCATGTCAGGCCAGAAAATCCTTAAGTTCCCAAGATTCTGGGATCTATCATTATCATCATCATCATCATCATCATCATCATTGGAATACTTTAGATGATACCCTGCAGGCAATTTAGAACCTACGTAATCCTTAATAATAAGGAAGAAACCTTGATTTAGGGGTAAAATTTTCTCTTCAATCAATTTCAGTATTATGTATCAACATCCTGATATGTGATTAAAAGTGACACAACTTTTACACTTAAAAATATCCTGAAACTTTATTGATTCTGCTGATTGTATTTTTTATTAGCATTAATTAATTCTACAAAGATGTTACTTATTTTTCTTTTTTGTGCTGGTCTTGGGGCTTGAACACAGGGTCTAAGTTCTGTCTCTGAGCTTTATTTCGCAAGGCTAGTGCTCTATCACTTAAGCCAGAGTCCCACTTTTAGCTTTTTGCTGGTTAATTGGAGATAAGAGTTTCAAGGGCTTTCTTGCCTAGCTTGGCTTCTACTGTTTGTCCTCAGATCTCAGCCTTCTGAGTAGCTAGGGTTACAGGTATAAGCCACTGGCACCTGGCTGAGGAGGTTTCATTTTAACATGTGGATTCATGCATATGGTACATTATGATCAGATTCATGCCCTCTATTCTTCCTCTTTCCCCTCCTCAAGACAGTCTTATTTTTCTACATGTATATAGTTTATTATGACCATGTTCACCTTTCTTTCCCCTTGCTACCCATCCACTCCCTCTTGATCATTTCTAAGAGTTCTTTTTGTTTTTGTTAAAATCATTTTGGCCTCCTGTTATATAAGATCATGCGATTATCAAACAGGGACAATACCTATTTCTTCCATTCCTGTGTGGATGACTTTTCTTTCTTTCTCTTTCCTTCTTTATTTTCTTTCTTTCCTTCTTTCTTTTCTTTCTTTCTTTCTTTCTTTCTTTCTTTCTTTCTTTCCTTTCTTTCTTTCTTTCTTTCTTTCTTTCTTTCTTTCTTTCTTTCTTTCTTTCTTTCTTTCTTTCTTTCCTTTCTTTCTTTTTCTTTCTTTCTTTCTTTCTTTCTTTCTTTCTTTCTTTCTTTCTTTCTTTCTTTCTTTCCTTTCTTTCTTTTTCTTTCTTTCTTTCTTTCTTTCTTTCTTTCTTTCTTTCTTTCTTTCTTTCTTTCTTTCTTTCTTTCTTCTATCCTTTTTTTCTTCCTTCCTTCCATACTTCTTTCCTTCATTTTTGATTAATTGCTTTGAAAAGACTTCATGATTTGTGTTGAGTAGAATTGGGGAGAGTAGACACCATTATAATATTACAGATCTTAGAAGAAAAGCCTCTATTTTTCACCATGAAGTACAGTGTTAGCAGTGGGCTTATTAGAAATAGATGAGCTCTCCTATGTTGTGAAATACGTCCTCTCTATCTATTTTATTGTTCCTGCCATGAACGGCTGTTCAACTTTATCAGTTGCTTTTCCTGTGTCTATTAAGATGATCATATGGTTTTGTCCATTGTTGTGTTGATATGGTGAAACACATTTATTTCCAAATATTAAGCCATTCTTTTATTACAAAAAGAAAAATGGTCTTGTAAAATTTTTAATTCAAGTTCTTATGCTTACTAGGCAAGTGTGTACCACTTAAGACATACCACAGCCATTTTTGCTTTGGTTATGTTTCAGATACAATCTCATAATTTGGTTAGGGTCAGCCTCATACTGTGATCCTCCTGTTTATAGGTGAAATTATATCTACCTCAATGAGTTTCACTAACTCTTTGCCTCTAATTGTGATTCTCTTGACCTCTACCTCTCATGTAGCTGTAATTACAAGGGTAAGTTACCATGATCAGGACTGAATAATGCTTTTAATGTGTTCCTAAATACCAAGGAAGAGGGCGACCATGTCATAAAGGGATATAATCTTATGGGACCAGTATCATATATGTGCTCCATTGTTGAATGACATGTAATATCAGGGCATAATTGTGTTTCATTGAGGAGTATTCATCAGCAATACTACCTGGTCATTTTTTTTCAGGTAGTGTTGGTTTGGATTTTATTAGAGCAATGCCATCTTGTACAATGGATTTAGATGTAGTCCCTCTTATTCAACATTTTGAAGAGTCTTTGAGACGAATTGATATTAGTTCTTTAAATGCTTAATAGAATTCCCCCATGAAGTCAATTGCTCCTGGGCTTTTCTTGATGGGAGACTTTAAATTATGATTCATTTTTCTTCTTGGCTAGCTAAGGAGAAATCTATATATGAAATTTGTCAATTTCATGAGTCTTTCCAAAAGGAAATCAGGTCTTGGCTTCACTAATTTTGTATCTTTTTTATTGTCCAGTTCATTTATTTTCTCTGATTTTTATTATAATTTTTTTATTTTTAAATTTTAAATGGATAATATATTTGTATAGATTTATGAGGTACAATGTTATGACCACATTTCATTTCCCCCAGATATTCTGGCAATCCTCTCCTCTAAATCTTGACCCAATCTTTTATTGAGAGCTACTATGGAAAGCTAGTAACCAAGGCTCATCTGGTCTTCTTTGGACGTGTTTTCACATCTGCATTTCTGTATCTTACGTTCCATCTTGACTCAGTGGAAGTATTTGGGCGTTAAGAGTCATACACTGCTTGTTTCAAACCTTAGTCTTGAACTCAGCTCCTGGGCACTGTCCCTGAGCCTCTTTATGTTCAAGATTACTGCTCTACCACTTGAACCACAGTTCTACTTCTACCTTTTTCTGAGTAGGTTTTTGGAAATAAGGGTCTCACAGACTTTCCTGCTTGGGCTGGCCTTGAACCACAGTTCCCCAGATCTCAGCCTCCTGAGTAGCTAGGATTACAGGAATGAGCCACTGGTGCCTGGCTCAAACCCATTTTAATCTTTTCTACCAAGGTGACCATAGGTAGTTATTTAACCTCCGTGAACCTCTGTTGGCGCATCTATAAAACGGGTTTGCTGATAGGGTTGTTACAAGACTAAACAAAAGATTACACAATTTATAGGACTAGGGATATATTATCTTCTCAATAAATCTTGGGTTAACATTTTGCCTTATTTGAAGGTTTCTCTGATTATATTAGCTTTTCATCAAGCACTCAATTTTGGATAATTTTATAACTCTTCCCTCTTACTAAACTAGGAGCTCTATTTATTCATGTATTCAATCATTTACTTAATACCCACTTACTTCAGATAGAGTAAGTGAAAATCATTGACAGACATTTTAAATACACATGGAATTTTGTTCATAGGAAATGTGCTTTGGTACCTGGCACAGATGCTTATAATATCAAATGGATGATTGAATGAGTGACTACATCAAGCATCACAAATTAATGTGCCTCAAGGTAAGATGGGCAGAAAAAGAGAACATTTGGAAAGAAAGGATCAACAAGATGATTGCTATAATAGTCCTTGTGAGATAACAAATTTCTGGAGAAATGAACATGGAGATAAAAATCCTGAGAGATAAGTACATGCAAAGATGTTGGCCAAGATCTTAGAGCTAACTCATTGTGAATTGTCCAGTAGCTGAGTAGCAGTGAGTTGGAAGGAAACGAAGTGTCAAACATGAAGTGAATATTTTGAATGGTACTGAATTTATGGCTTGCAGGTACCATGCAGAAGCATGGCAGATTTCAAACTGGAGGTTATTTGGAAGGGAAAATGAGTCAAATTCTAAATTGGTTTACGAGTATTAGAGTAGTCAAGTAGAGATTCAGAAGTGTTAGTGAGAAATTTGGGACAAGATTTCAGGAGAGCAGAAAAAGATGGAGCCAGAATTTATCCTAGAAGGACCGTGCAGAGAAGAAAATGTTGGGTGAGGGTAAGAGATGTGCAAAAGTCTAGAGGCTAAAAGGGCTTCACTGTTTGGTCCTGTGAGCAGGTGATAGGAGCAGTAAAGAACCTTGAGGAGAAGAACAGGATATGAGCCTGGACCTAGATGGTTGAGCTAGGACAGCAAGGGTGATGCATATAAAACAAAGGATTCTAAACTATGCCTTATGAGCCATGGAAAAATATTCCATGTGTGTGTGTGTGTGTGTGTGTGTGTGTGTGTGTGTGTGTGTGTGTGTGTGTGTGTGTGTGCATGCATGTTGGTCAACAGATTAGAAGGAAATACAAGTTAAATTTGGAAATAGCCTTCAGTTAGAGTACTTATTCTCAAGTGGACTTTTCTGAATTTTGATAGTTGAAATCCTACATCAGCCCCATGCAGGAAACTCGTGTCTGTAATCCTAGCTATTCAGGAGGCTGAGATCTGAGGATCACAGTCAAAAGCCAGCCTGGGGGGAAAAGTCCATGAATCTCTTATCTCCAATTAAAAAGCCAGACAGAGTGGAGATGTGGCACAAATAGTCCAGATTGGAAAAAAAAAAAAGAGTGAATACAAGGCCCTGAGTTCAAGTCCCAGTACTGGCACACTCATACACTTACAAAATTCCACATCCAGATTAATTCTTTCCTATTATTAGATTGTTTTGAACTTTCTGGATGAAAATCTCTTTTCCATTTCTTCATTTACTATTCTTCTTTTACCTTCTCCACCAAAGACAAAGAAAAAAAAGGTGATCTTTCTCATGCATAACACATCAGCAAAATCTGACCCTGGGCCCAGAAGGAGGGGTGCTAGTTTCAAAGTCATCTATTGCCATTGTAGTGAAGACCCTGAAAAAGCAGCTATGGCATCTTTTCAGACCAGAATTTTCTGACACACATCCTGGAGTTCCTGTTACCTAGGGACCCCCTCCTTCTTGGTTATAGTTTTACCTGATCTAATGATTCTGCAACTAGAAACAGCATGACATTGCCATCTCATGTCTCTGACCTGTATGTGAATGTGTTACCAAAAGCAAGGAAACTAGGGAAACGGGAACAGGAAGGATTCTATTATCAGGCCAACACACCCTCTACTATAGCACTCCCAATGTCTTATTGACATTCCTATTCACGTCCAACCCCAGGGTAATTAATCACTGGTGCATTTGCTATCCCAGGCTACAAAGATATGTCTTGAAGCCTTTTCAAGTTTCTTCCAAGCTTCTTGCCTTGGCATTTTCCCAAGCTGCTTCTTGAAGAACAGCAAGCTGGTATTTGGAGCATATGGCCATGGTCTGTTTGTGTGTTCATTAAATCAAGATACCAATGAAAAGAAAGCAGAAAGCTTTCTGTCCTTTAAATGAAATTGTCAACCCAGATATCTGCTGCCTTTCCCAAGTCTTGGTCTGAAATGCCTGGCAAGTTGGTCTGTGTTATAATGACAAATTAATTCATATCAGACTTTGATCACAGTCTGAGAAGTTTTCTGACATCAGTTTTCAGTAGTTGCATTTAGAAAATGCGAATTCACTCTGATGCCTCCACATTCTTCCCAACAAAAGAAGAGACCTCTCGCTGTATCTGGAGAGGATCAACCTCTAATGTGAGGCCAGGAGGAGAAATGTTAAGACTGTCAACACTCTATAAAAGGAAGGCATTGTTGGTCGCATGGACAAAACCCAACAGAAGGGGGCTCTCTTGCTGATGTGAGGTCTGTGAACAAACAGGGCTGTGGCTGCCTCTCTCTCTCTCTCTCTCTCTCTCTCTCTCTCTCTCTCTCTCTCTCTCTCTCTCTCTCTCTCTCTCTCTCTCTCTTTCTCTCTCTCTCTCTCTTTCTCCCTTCCCCCCTCCATTTTCCCTTGCTCTTTCCTCCTGCCATGTAATGTGTCAAAAGCAAATGAAAATTGAGAGGATTTGGCTGAAAATAGAATTGAATTCTATTAGTCAGCCTAATAGTGAAGGTACATGTGGAAATACAGTGCAGGAGAGCTAATGTTTACCACTCATGCCCCAGGCTCAAAATGCATAATGATGGAAATTAAAACCTAGCAAATGGAAGAGCCGAAATCTCGAAGATAACCATACCTAACGCAGGGTATGACAGAACATCTGCTCTTTAATTAATCTTACGTAAAGACTGGAGCACCACATTAAGATGCACCCTGCTTATAACAACTTTTTTTTTTAATTTGTGTGTGTGTGTGAGTGTGTGTGTGTGTGTGAGAGAGAGAGAGAGATGAACATACTCCTAAATTCCCTCCTGTAATTGTTGCTGCTTTGTAACCCACACAAAAACCCAGCTGATAACCTCAATCCATCAGAAAGGAAAACATGGGCAAGAATGGTACTGAGATGAGAATATGGTGGTTTTTGGAATATAAATCATTCCTACTTGTGGGGTTGCATTAGAAGGTAGAAATTTAATCAGATGATTTTATTATTTTAATATGGTAATAGATATATGCACATATATGTAGTATGGACACATATATTAATATCTATCATATCTTATACTTTTTTTAAAAAGCTTAAAGACCCTGAATATATAGCACACCATTCAAAATTATGGCTTTTGAGGCCAGATTGTCTATTGAATCTATTGTTTCTATATTTCTTATATCTCTAGTATTGAACCAGTTACTTATTCCTCAGTTTCCTCACCTGTGTAAAAGGCCTAATAACCAGATTTTGAAGGCTATGTGAGGATGACATTATTGAGATTATAATACCAGGTTAAAGTACATTGATGAGTGCTAGTCCTAAATGTATATTACTTATTTTACACGAATTAACTCAGTCATCCTAAAAACTTTATCTCATGGTTAATAAACTACTACGTACCAAATTCTCAAAACTGTGACCTATAGATTTTTAATTATGCAATAAATGTTAACTTTCATGATTACCATTACTTTATAAGGCATCTATAATATCTATTATCACTTAAACCTTACCAGTACTACACAAAAATGTATCTGTTGGGCTGGGAAGGTGGCTCAGTGGTGGAGCATTTGCCTTACATGCATGAGGCCCTGGGTTCGATTCCTCAGCACCACATAAGCAAAAAAGAAAAAAAATGGAAGTGGCACTGTGGCTCAAGTGGTAGAGTGCTAGCCTTGAGTTGAAGAGCTGAGGGACAGCACCCAGGCCCAGAGTTCAGGCCCCACGACCGGCCCCCCCCAAAAAATGTATCTGTTGGTTTCTTTATATTATAGTTATCAAATAAAGCTCAGAAAGATCAACTTAGGCTCCCAAAGCTACAAAATGCAAGACCAATAAAACAAAAGTCTTAGTACAGCATCAATATGACTTAAAATTTTGTGTTTTAAGTCCTTTTGTGGTGAGTATTGGAGTGATAGGTAATTGTAAAAACAAAAACAAAAAACACACCCCAAAACAAACAAACAAAAGGGGGTTAAAAAAAAGAGCTCAGTTTGAGACTCATTGTCATAGTGCATTTGTTCATATCAGTCCTACCAAATCAAGCATGCTCAGCTCAGAAGAAAATGGAGGTTATCTTAGATGTCAAAACACTTCCCTGTGTGAATATTGCTATTTTGGATACTGGCCATTTTTTGTAAATTTCAATATTTATTTATTTTGATCTCAGTCACTGTTTGGTATTCCTGTAGTGTTTATTCACCAAACATGATAGTGAGGTTGTAGAATTGATGAGACATTGAACTCTTTTTTTTCCCCTGACATGAATTCTATTCCTACTGCATATACAGGTTTGCAGTTGTTTTTTCCAGCAGCTGCTTTAAGGTTGATGCATACAACATTCACATTCACACACTGTTTAGAATTAAGTAGAGGGGGGAAAGAAGAAGGGGGGGGTAGGAAAAAAATAAATAGATGCAGAGAGAAGTGAGCTTGTTTCTATTTTCCTGACACTGAAATTGAATCCTTCAGTATAAGGATTTCAAAGCACTGACAACCATTCTCTGGTTTGCTGGGTGAGCTGCATTTAGTGGTATATTTCCCCATGGATATGAAGAGTCATCCTGGGATGAGCACATGAAGCTAATCACCAACAAACAAAGAGAAGACAGGGCAATGCTTTTTCCTAGCCACCTTCTTCCTTCCACTGGAGGGGGCCCTCTCCACCCTTGTCTTCGATGTGAAAATAAACCAGATGGGGATGCTATCTCCATCTCTGGAACAAAGCAGGGCTTTCTTGAAGACAGAGAGAGAGAGAGAGAGAGAGAGAGAGAGAGAGAGAGAGAGAGAGAGAGAGAGAGAGAGAGAGAGAGAGAGAGAGAGAGAGATTGAGGCTGGATGGAATCTTGAATAAAAACAATAGGTCATGCTTTACTGTATAAAAATAAGGCATCAGAAGAGTACATAGAAGTGTCATGCATACTGCCTCTGGAAAGACTCATTTTTATTTGTCTATCTATATATAAAAGAAGAAGGTGGATCAATGGGGAGGAGAGTATCATTTCTGTAATGTTCAATCCAGCAAGAGGTTTACAAATAATATAAAAATAGTGATTCACACAAAAGAAGCTTTGCTTGAAGTGTCTTCACCTATCTCCCCAATTCTAGCACCTTATCACTCACAGTCTCCCTCCACCCAAATTCAAAGCTAGCATGCTCATTGTGAGGAAAAGACAGCAATCTTTTGTATGTTGTTATGATAAATGAAGTCCATTTCATCATCAGATTATAGAATAGGATGCAGTGTTAAAAAAAAACCCATAAAAATAAAAATAACTCAGGGAAGAAAACAGGAGAAGTGACCATTTTAATTGCATGTTTATTCTGTCTTTGCTTTCCCAAATTGGTTTCGTTTCCTCTGAGTGGGGTAAGTGCCAGGATATTCACAAGAGCAAGGGGGGGAGGCAGGGTGGAATCCAAGGTTTACCAGCATTTGAATTACCTCCGGACGGTTTGGCGGCCTCTAAATTTATACCCTTGAAGGCACAGCAACAAGCCTTCATCTCCTATGGAAGAAACTTGAAAGCATGCCAGAACAGGACCTCCGTCCTCCCTTCTTAGAGTCCTGGCACGTAGAATCACCCAACAAAACAAAAGGCATTTGTGAAGAGCCGTCCAGGAAGAAAGATTAACAATATAAACCAAGCCCAGGGAGGAAGGGGGGGGGGAGAGAAAGAAAAAGAAGCCCTTTAAAATGGTTTTGTGCTTATTTTAATAGAACTTGTACAGTTCCTGAATATCCTCTAATCAAAACCAAATGCTTGTTGTGGGTACTGCTCTCTCTATCTTTGTTCACTGGTAATGCCTACTCTGCTTGGATGTTGGGGGGGGGGGAGAGGCGGGGAGTAGGCTGGCTGGCTGGCTTATCTTTCTACCAGGAATAAACAACGTTGTCCTCAAGATTGGAGACCCTAAGCAAAAGCCTCCATTGGCAGCTGGGCCTTGTTCTTCAGCCATCCCTAAATGTTTGATGAAAACCTCATCAGTATTTTCCCTCCCTCCTCCCCTTGCTTTTAATCCTGAAATTTGCCAGGGAACAGGAATAGTAGAAAGGAGCTTTCTCTCCATCGTGGTCTCTTATTCAGTGTGTCAGTCCATCTGTTCATCCCTGTCTAGTTGCTTTCCTCTTCCTTTTCCTGCCCTTGTCCCTCACATCTTTGCTCTGTCTACCTCTGTCCTTCAGTCGATTTCTGACTCAACTCAGAAAATCAGTCAGCTTCTAACTTGATTGGATAATGTCATCTCACCTTGGCTTGAGGGGGGCTGGAAAGATTTCAACCTTTTAAAGAAAAATAAATAAATAAATCAGGATTAGTTTTTTTTTAATCTGCACAGAAGTACCCAAGAAAGTAACCCACGCCCTCATCTTTCACCTTAGACTTGCTACTTTCTCCTCTAATTTCTCAAACAGGGAGCAAATAATCAGTAGGACTGTGATGGTGATGGAGATATAACTTTTATTACAGGGCCAAAGAAATGAAGCCATAATCCAGTCCTGGGTTCCGGATCAATGTCTTTGGGTTGTGCTGGACAAAGTTATTAAGAAAGTCAGCAGTATGTTTTGTTTATAACACCAGACAATTCTGTTCAAATGCTTATGGGGTGCCCAAAGCCTCCTGCATGGGGAGGGGACATGGGGAAGGAAAGAAACGGAGATACACAAGATCTGCACCTTTTCATGTTGCCCCAGCTCCTCGCAGCACAAATTGACTTTGTAAGATAGGCTCTGAAAATGAATACCCAGGACATCACTCTGTGTTACTTTCCTGTGAAATTACTTTTCTGAATGAAAATATTGAATTCCTTTGAAAGCAAGTAGTATAATATCTCTGGAAATGAAAATCCTGTGGAAATCACAAAGGAAAGAAGACTGAAGGATATGAAGGCTTTCTATCTCTAAATGTTAGTCAGGCTCTGGACATTTCTATTTTTTTTTCCTTTTGCAAGACAACAATCATAACTGCTCTTTCTGATGTTGATACACTGGGTGATGGAATCTCCTAAATACTTCTATTATAGATTTATGTCTAATCTACAGTAAACAGCCAATATAATTATCTTAATTTACCACAGTATTTGTCTGCACTCGGCACTTTTTTTGTGTGTGTCATTTTCTTTCTTGGCAAGTCTGACCTGCAGAATTTTCCTTGTCTCAAGGGGAATGCATTGACTTAGCACCAGGCATCTGGCTGTCACTGACAGAGCTTCTGCTGAACTGACAGATGAGCGGAGCAGACCCTTCTGAGGAGCTTTGGCGTGGTAGACAGTCTTTCCCCTACTGCATAAGTTACCTGGTTGCTCGCCATTATCCTCCCAATCATCTTGAAAGGGACATCTCCACCCTTCTTGTAACCTTGACAGGTTCACCAGCTGCAGAGGGAATTTCTTGCAAATAAAAATACTCAGCGAACTCTGTTCCTTTTTCCATCTTCTCTCTCATATAAGTTCTTCTAGATGGAAGCACCTATTCCATTTGGTATCCTTGATTCTTTTGTTTTATTTATTTATTTTTTTAAAAGAACAAGTGGCTATTGTCCATTGAATACATTATAAAAATACCTTGCTCAGCTTCTGCCCAGATCATTACAAAACAGGCAGGGAAAAGAACAGCTCACATGAAAGGGAGGATAATCAAGGTAAAGTGATTCCCAGAGTATTACCTTTCTGTAAAGGAGACAGAGCCCTCATCCCAGATGGAATGTCAGGTCTGCTTGACTGACCAGACAGGCTACAGATTAGATGGCTGGTGTGCTGTCAGCCATGTTGGAGGAATGTGGAGTAAAGAGGTGCTGTGTAACTCAGCCAGTAGCTGGATTTCCAATGGCCTTAGAAAGCTTGAAGATGCTTCTGATTTTTTTAAATAGAAAATCAAAAGAAAAAATGTGAACTGTAAAAACAAGTTATGGTGGTCCCTGGAATATAACATGATATCCTTATAAAGAAATTATGCTTTGTCTGCTTCATTTCCTTTTGTAGATAAAATCTTGGCCTCTCTCTCTCTCTCTCTCTCTCTCTCTCTCTCTCTCTCTCTCTCTCTCTCTCTCTCTCTCGCTCTCGCTCTCTCTCTCTCTCTCCCTCTCTCTCTCTCTCTGTCCCTCTCTCTCTTCTCTCTCTTCTTTCCCTCCCTTCCTGCCTCCTTTCCTTCCTTCCTTCCTTCTCTCTTTCCTTCCCTCTTTCCTTCCTTCCTTCCTTCCCTCTTTCTTTCCTTCCTTCCTTCCTTCCTTCCTTCCTTCCTTCCTTCCTTCCTTCCTTCCTTCCTTCCTCCCTTCCTCCTTCTCTTCCCTCCCTTTTCTCTCTTTAATTCTTTCTTTCTTTAATTCTTTCTTTCTTTAATTCTTTCTTTCTTTAATTCTTTCTTTCTTTCTTTCTTTCTTTCTTTCTTTCTTTCTTTCTTTCTTTCTTCCTTCCTTCCTTCCTTCCTTCCTTCCTTCCTTCCTTCCTTCCTTCCTTCCTTTCTTGTTTCAAAATCCTGATGCAGTGTCACAAGGTTGAAGTACATGCTTTGAAATATCTTAAAGATGAAAACAGGGCTGGGAAGGTGGCTCAGTCAGTGGTAAGCGCTTGCCTTGCATGCTCGAAGCCCTGGGTTCAATTCCTCAGCACCATATAAGCAGAAAAAAAAAGCTGGAAGTGGTAGAGTGCTAGCCTTGAGCTCAAGAGCTGAGGGACAGTGCCCAGGCCCAGAGTTCAGGCCCCACGACCGGGACCACCCCCCCCCAAAAAAAAGATGAAAACAGGGTTTGATCATTTTCATTTTAACTTTGGAGGATGTATAACTATTCCCAGAATAGTGCGCTAGCAGTTGTGAGAGGAGACAGGGTGAGCTTTCAGGGTCTGGGCCTGCCCAGGCCAACATTAATACCATTATCATCATTATCTTTAAGTAGTTGTATGAAGGCACTTCAATTCAATGTGTCTGTCTATGAGTATAATGTATTTTGATCAATGTCACCCCTATCATCATTCTCCCCCATCTCTCCCAACCCTACCCATAGCCTCAATTTTCCTAGTTTAATTTTCACATGTATTTGTTGAATATTATCAGGCCAACAGTATTATCAGGACTTAGGTAGAGACTTATTAGCAAAGGTACAGATGACATGATAAAGCTTGAAAGGATAGGGCTTACATTTTATATAAAAAATAGGCATCAATGTTTACATCAGTGAAAACATTCTCTATAATACCATAACCATAGAAACATGTCATTATATGTTTGCCCAAATATAAAATGTGCAGCCCCAAGAGTGAATACAAATTAAGCTATAAGTTTTAGATGTTAATAATGTACCTGTGCAGGTTCAGCAATAGTAACAATCATTCCATTTTAGTGAGGATATTGATAATGAAAGCTCCTGAGTAGCTTAGATGACAGGAATAAGCCACTGTACCAAGTGCAAATATAGTCTTTAAAAATAAAGAGAGAGCAAGAAGATGGTTGTAAGATAATAGAAATAGAGAAGGGGAGTTAGTTTTTAGTGGAATGGATTTTTACCTTGTGAATAAGCAAAAGTTTTGGAAAATGTAGTTGTGATGGTTGAAAAACAATGTGAATCTACTGTAGTGAGACTGAATTTAAAACATTACTTAAGATCATTTAAATGAGCCAGGCACTGATGGCTCATTTCTGTAATCCTAGTTACTTAGGAGGCTAGGATCTGAGGACCAAAGTTTGAAGCCAGCTTCAACAAAAAAATCTGTGAGTCTCTTATCTCCAATTAACCAGTGAAGAGCCAGAAGCAAAGCTGTGACCAAGTGATAGAGTTCCAATCTTGGGTGACAAAGATGAATGACATCAAGAAGCCTTGAGTTCAAGTGTCAGTACTGGCACACATGCCAAAAAAAAAAGGTTTATAAACATGATTTAAACTTTAAAATATTTAAAGAAATCTAAATTTATGGTATACATATTTTTCCCAATAAAAAGCAAGAACTAGAATTTGGGTTGACTCATAAAAACAACAAAAAGCCATGTGTGTGTGTATGCATATATATATATATATATATATTTACCATTCTAGGTTGAAATTGAACATAGATACAAGAAGTCCAATAGTTGAATATAAAGAGGTTTAACATGAAGCTTTTTTATTTTTGTAAGTTTTTTATTTTAAAAATTCTGTACAAAGGGGTTACAGTTACATGAGCAAGGAAATGAGCACATTTCCTATCAAGCATTGTTGCCTCCTCCTTTGTTTTTCCCCTACCATCTCTTCCTTCCTACCTCCACAACTACCCCCCCAAAGTTGTAAAGTTCATTTTCAACAAAATGTCCTGTACGTGTCATAGTTATAATAGGTAAACCTGTATCCCTATTTAGGCATTTTGTTTTTACCTTCTCCTCCCGAATTAGAGAAGTGTATATACAAGATATAGGGTACTGACATCAAATACAGTGAAAACAGGAGTTATACAGTGGGGGAAGAACATACAAAGAAACCAAAAATATCACGTGGTACATTATAAATACATCAGAAACAATAGCAAGAAAGAAAAAAAATTGTGTCCCTATCTTGGGGTTCATCTCACTTAACATCATCTTTTATGGTCATATGTACCTAGCTTTTGGCCTTTTCTACTTGTCCTACACATGTACTAATTATTGCAAATAAGGGAAACCATGGGACCTATGTTTCTTTGGGCCAGGCTTACTTCACTTAATATAATTTTTTCCAAGTCTTTCCATTTCCTAACAAATGAGGCAATGTTATTCTTTCTGATGGAGGCATAGAATTCCATTGTGTATATATATCACATTTTCTTGATCCATTCATCTATTGAGGGGCATCTGGGTTGGTTCCATGGCTTAACTATGGTAAATAATGCTGCAATAAACATAGTTGTGCTGGTAGATTTAGTGTGGTCTTGTTTGTGCTCATTTGGGTAAAATAAATGCCCAAAAGTGGGATTGCTGGGTTATAAGGGAGCTCTATGTGGAGTCTTTTGAGGAACCTCCATACTACTTTCCAAAGTGGTTGAACAAGTTTACACTCCCACCAACAATCAGTAGGGTTCCCTTTTGGCCAAATCCCCTCCAGCATCTGTTGTTATTAGAGTTCTTGATTATAGCCATTCTAACTGGGGTGAGGTGGTATCTCAATGTTGTTTTGATTTGCATTTCTTTTATGGCTAGGGAGGTTGAGCATTTCTTCATGTGTCTATTGGACATTCTTCTTTTCTCTTTAGAGAAGTTTCTCTTTAAGTCTTTAGCCCACTTATTTATTGGTCAGTTGTTCCTTTGAGAATTTGTTGTTTGGGGATTTAATTTTTTGAGTTCCAGGTATATTTCAGAAATGAGACCCTTGTCCGTTGTATGGCTAGTGAAGATCTTCTCCCAATCTGTGGGCTTTCTATTGATCTTGCTAGCTATGTCCTTTGCCATGCAGAAGCTCTGCAATTTCATGCAATCCCATTTGTCCAACCTTTATTTGATTTGTTGTATTTCTGGGTCTCTTTTAAGAAAATATCAGCCTGTGCCAAGGAGACTTCGGGTTTCTCCTGTTCCATCCTGTAATGTTTTCAGAGTGTCTGCTTTGACTTCAAGGTCTGGCTAAGATTGACATGATTATCTCAATAGATATAGAAAAAGCATTTGACAAGATCCAACACCCCTTTATGATGAAGGCTCTGGAAAAACTAGGAATCCATGGAGCATTCCTCAATACAATAAAGGCTGTATATGACAAACCTACAGCCAGCATTATACTTAATGGCGAAAAACTAAAGCCATTTCCTCTTAACTCAGGAACAAGACAAAGATGTCCACTCCCTCCACTTCTCTTCAATTTAGTATTAGAATGCCTAGCTACAGCAATAAGACAAGATACAAGGGAATCCAAGTAGGGAAAGATGAAGTAAAACTCTCCCTCTTTGCAGATGACATGATCTTGTATTTAAAGAATCCCATGGACTCCAATCCCAGATTACTCAAGCTGAGTTGAAACTTTGGCAAATTAGCAGGGTATAAAATTAACCCTCAAAAATCAATGGCTTTTCCGTTGCCAACAATGATGGAAATGTGGCTGAAGTCAGGAAAGCTTCTTTTTTGTAATAGCTCCACAAAAAATAAAATATCTAGGATTTAACTTAACTAAAGAAGTGAAGGACCTCTAAAATGAAAACTTTAAAAACCTGAAAAAGGAAATCAAAGCAGAATGTAGGAAGTGGCAAAACCTCCCATGCTCTTGGATTGGAAAGATCAACATTGTGAAAATGGCAATACTTCCCAAGGCTATCTACAAATTCAAAACCTATCAATATTCCAACTTCATTCTTCAATGAAATAGAGGAAGCAATCCAAAAATTCACATGGAACAATAAAAGACCCTGAATAGCAAAAACAATCCTTAGCAGAAAGAACAGTGCTGGAGGAATATCAGTACCAAATTTCAAACTCTACTACAAAGCCATAGTAATCAAAACAGCTTGGTACTGGCACAAGAACAGACCTGAGGACCAGTGGAATAGAACTGAGGACCCCAAAATGAACCCACAGACCTATAGCCACCTAATCTTCCATAAGAGAGCTAAAAAAATAGAAAGGAAGAAAGACAGCCTCTTCAGTAAATAGTGCTGGCAAAATCAGTTTATCACCTGTAGAAAACTAAAGCTAGATCCTTATATATCATTCTGCACCAGAATCAACTGTAAATGGAGCTTTTTTATTTTTATTTTTTGAAACATCGAATCTTAGAGTCTTTATTAGAGTGTTAGTAGTCTTCGGCCAGCCATTTGTTACAAAGGCCTGTAGCTCACAAATACACTTAACACTGTTAGGGAACAGGCCAGATAGGGAAGAAAGAACAAAAACAATACCAGCAAACTAATTCAGCTCCAATGGAGAATGGAATAGGGATGCCATGGTACTTGAGGAGAGCCAGGAGACAAGACAAAGGACAGGAACATGGAGACATGTGGCATGGCTCAATGATGCCTATGTTCCTCCAGGCCTAAATAGGGTCAGGTCAGGGGCAGTGCCACAGGAAATTCCCAGTCCTAGGCCTTGGACTGCCATGTCCAGCAACCTATCAGCCAAGAGCCTGCCCCTGCCTCCAGGGATTCAGGCATGCCCATCACCTGGGAAGTGGAGTTAACATGAAGTTTAAAATGTGCAAAGGACAGAAGATTTGGGTGGATGCAGTCCCTTGAGAAGTTTCTGATTATACTTTGCTTATGCAAACATTTCCTGGGAGATATTCAGCCCAAATCACTTCAAAAACAGTCATTCCTCTCACACTTATTTTCAGGTTGAGCTAAAAGACCTTGTGTGTGTGTGTGTGTTTGTGTGTGTGTGTGTGTGTGTATGTGTGTGTAAATTTTTACACTCACATGTTCCAGCCAATTTTTAGTGGTCAAAGACCATTCATGGATTGAGTTGAGCTGATGAATTGTTTAGGTTCTGTCACTCCATTGTTTGATCCACGCTTTCTTCCTCTAAGACACATGTCCCATGGAATCTCCTTCCTTGTACCTTCATTTGCAGAAACTTTCAATATCCTAATCAAATGCTAGTGGGGATTAATATGCTAGTCAAACTTCTGATACTCATTTTAACAATAATAAATATCCTCAAACTCATTTAGCCAAGTGATGGTTGCGGTGCTTCATCTTTTTTCTTTTTGATACATAAATGCAATTCCAGTCTCCAGTGTGTTAAAGATCAAAAACTCAGGTGTGTATTGCTTGATTTGGCCAGTGGTTATATTCTTTAGAAGGTTCGACATGAGGAACACAAAGGCGCAATGCCTATGTGCCTCTGATAAATATAGAATAGTATTTATGGAAATGACCTCCAAGAAATGGATAAGAGGTTTTGTTTTTGTTTTCTTTCTTTTTTTAGTCTTGTTCATTTATCTGTCTTTGGAAGAGTCAAAAGGGCAAAGATATGAAGGGACCAGGGGTAAACAATTGAAGTAATGGTAATCACTGGGCACTAAGTTGAAAATGTACCATAGAAATTGTGGGTGGGGATGGGAGGAAAAAAGTATGAGAGAGCAAGAGAAAGGGGTGACATTGTTCAAAAAGAAATGTACTTACTACCTGATTTATGTAACTGTCACCCCTCTCTATATTACCTTTATGATAATAAAATATTTTAAGTAAAAAATTAAGTAAATAATATAGAATAAAATAAAATTAGACCCACTAAAAATAAAAAAATTTAAAGAAAGGGATGAAAGACAAAAATAAATATGCCCTGAGTGATTTTCCAATAGAGTAAGGGCATAGAAAGGAGGTTATTCCATCCACTTGAGCAGCTATCACTATCTCTACTTAATCGATAATTATGTAAAGCTAGATTCCTTTAGTAAGTTTATAAGGTACAAGGTGGAGTGAATAGAAACAAAGTTGGAGATGATAAATCAGCTTCTTCTGAGTTGCCACAGGAATGTTGGCTATGGGTCATATCTGATCTTACAATTTTTCTTTCTGTGCTTAAGTAAATTAAAAGACAATCAAGTGTGTACCACCCCAATTAACAAGTAGTTAATTAATATAAGTAAATGAAACTTCAAGGCGAAAAGACACATGCACAAAATGGGTACATTTCATTCCTAGTCAATGCAGAAAGTATAGGGGTGGAGGATATACCTGAGCATTGATGTTCATGGCCAGTCAGAGGCCCCAGTCCTGCAGTACTCACCTACAATGGGATTTACTCCTCAGGAGCATTATAGGACTGCATCATTTCACTAAAAGGTCTAAATAAAAGTATGTAATAAGTCAGGTGCCAGTAACTCATTCCTGTAAGCCTAGCTAGTCAGGAGATGGAGATCTGAGGATCACCATTTGAAGCCAGATCAGGCAGAAATCTGTGAGGTGCTAATCTCTAATTATCTGCCAAAAATTTGGAGGTGCAGGTGTGGCTTAAGAGATAGAGCACCAGCCTTGAGTGAAAAAGCTGAGAGACAGAACCCTAAGTTCAAACCTCAGTATTGATATACATGCACGTGTATGTGATATTTAAAATATGTGAATCACAAATACATAGTAATTGAGAAGAGCTTGCATAAAAGTACGCATTGATCCATGAAAGTTTATTTTCCTTTGTCTAAGTTGCAATGTAATATGCACTATCTTAAATTGGGCCTTTTGGATTATCAGTCTCACTTTAGAACCTTTTTTTTTTTTTGGTCGGTTGTGGGGCTTGAACTCTGGGCCTGAGCTCTGTCCCTCAGCTCTTCAGCTCAAGACTAGCGCTCTACCACTTGAGCCACAGTGCCACTTCCAGTTTTCTGGTGGTTTATTGGAGATAAGAGTTTCACGGACTTTCCTGCCTGGGCTGGCTTTGAACCATGATCCTTAGATCTCAGCCTCCTGACTAGCTAGGATTACAGGCGTGAGCCACCGGCACCCAGCTAGAACATTTTTTTATGTTCTCCTAAACTGGCAGTATAGATAGATTCCTAATATTAATATCCTAGCAGTTTACCTTTAAATTTTTCCTGGTTGAGAATACTTGGTTACTAGTTGCAAAGAAATTATTTTCTAGAACACACATGTTGATTTTGTTTGGGGAACATGTACATCAAAATTTTCTTATTCTCTCCTCCTTCCCTCTGTCCCTTCTTTTCTTTCTCCCTCCCTTCTTTCTTCCTTCCCTTGCTCCCTCCCACCCCTGTCCGTGTTATGAACTGTGAACCTAGTAAAGAGGAAGAGACATATAAAGCAATGATCACAGCATAGTATGGCTAGTGTTACCTTAGAGCTAAAGCTTCATATGTAATTTCAAGGGGACACTGACTTGAAGGTAGATAGTTGAAGTCACAGAAGATTTCCTTAAAAAAAAAAAGCTAGCAACTAGGTTGAATCTTGGAGCTAGTTTGTTCTGTTCAGACTTTGGATGAAATATCAAGCAATAGAAAAAATTCTAAATTTTCTAGTCCTATTTTAAAGCAGACAAGCAAAGAGATAGAACTTACTTTTGTGGCAAAGTTAGATTATCCCTGCTTGCTCTCTGTCCATGTTGCTTTTCATTAGAAATATATTTGAAAAAGCCAAAAATGAGCTGACTTGGTTAGTAAATTCAATTATTGAAGAAAGAAAATCCAGGATTTTCTCATGTGGACTATTGAACAAAAAAAATAAAAGGAAATATCTTTCTAATGGTGTTTAGGGATAAAAGTCTCTCAGTGGAGTACCTGTGTGTCTTGCAGAGAAACAGGTAGGGTGCAGAAATGAATATTTTCAGGTATTTGAAGATTTTGCTTATAACCACATAGCTAAGCCACATTCACAGCATAACAGTAACTCTGGAGAAGGAGGTTACTTTCCATGTAGTGAAGAAATAACAACCGAATCATGAATATTATGTGTACAATGCAAAAGTTAAACATCTATCTGAGGTGGGCTACCTACACCTTATTTTGGAGAGTATTAAAAAGATCTGTTTGAGTTGGGCAGGAAAGATAATAGGACATAATCTAGTTCATAACTTGTATTATCTTTTTAAATACAAAATATCTGGGGTACACTTTCCTTCAGAGTTGTAAAAAAAGGGGAGGAGGATTTATAATAGATTTTTTTCTTGAAAGCTTGTCAACATAAAGATTTTAACAAAATACCCCATAACAATTCAATTTCTACATGCCTACTGCATGCTTTTCCCTTAAGAAATATAACATTATAGAGATATAAATGTACATGTCTGCAAGCGATATAGAGGACTTATTGAACCCTAAAGCCCATAAAGATTCTCTAATAACAATCTTTCATTCACGAGCTTCACACATTTCACTTCAAGCTCCTCATAACCTCTTTTCATTTGCTCACCTTCAAGCTTTCTCCAAATCAGTCAATTCCTACAAATCTCTGGACATGTCAGATCTACTGTGAACCCTATTCTTCACCTTGAATACTATCCAATACAATATATAGTATAGAAATATATATTAGTACATACAATATACTAACATGTAATATATACATATGTCCTAATACATATATACATAGAATATATAGCATGTATAGCATACTACAAACAGTATATAATATATAGTATATACTACATAGTATGTACAACATAATATATAATATATAGTATATATGGTATATTATATATGCTATATGTTCTCTATGTAATATATAGTATATATAATAATATATAGCTTACATATAATATAGTATATATACCAAAAATATAGTATATAGTACATATGGTACATGTAGCATATAGCACATATACTAGATTGTGCATAATATAGTATATATATTATATACTTTACCTGGAAGCTGAGAGATCTCAGATTCCCAGAAGTCAATGTTTATAATACTTGTTCCCCTTTCTTGCATTAGATTTGTTTGTCTGAATTTTCATTTCCTAGTTGAAGACAGGCTATATGTTTTTGATGCTTATGTTCCCATAGTTCATTCAAAATCTTAGCACATGGCAATTTATGCTGGGAGAAAAAAATAAAGAAAGCTGATATTACGAAGTGGACATTCATTAGAGTGAAATTCTTGGTCTTTCATCAGTAAAGGGATCTATTGGTTTCCCCGACGTGCTGTTCCAATCCCTCTGGCTGCTTTCTCCTTATGGAACTCTTTCCAGCCTCTTCCTGTCTTCCAAATAATCCCATGCCCCTTTCCCTTGTGTCTGCAGTTATCTCTTCAGTGAGGCCTTCTCTGGCCACCCTATTGAATGGAAATTCTACTCTTTTCTTTTTCATTCTCATAATCTGCATGACTCTGATTAGTCTCCATTTTGTTTGCTTGCTGGTTATTTGTTGCCATCACTAGAACCGGACCACAGAAGAGTAGGATCTCTATTGGCTGCTTTAGCTGCAGTCTTTAGAACCATTGCCTGTTGCAGGGTATGTTTTGCATATGTTTCAGTCTCTACTTATTCTTGTCAGTGTACTGAGGCTTCTCTGAATGCATGCTAGCTTGAGACAAATGATGCTGTCTTGCTTCTAGGGCAGGACTCCTACTTGAATCTCCACAGTCACTCCTCTGAACTGTGGGCTTCAGGTCAACAACCCATGATCAACTGGAATTGGAAGGTCTCAGCTATAGAAAGGAAGCCATAGAATTAGTGATATGTCTTTGTCGATAGATAGATAGATAGATAGATAGATAGATAGATAGATAGATAGATAGATAGATAGATAGATAGATGAGGGAGTGATAAGTACTTGAAGAAAAAATGTTTACTTTTATAGGAGGCTCATCAAAATTGATTGGAATGAAATCCCATTCTCTATTATTGTTAATAAATTTCAAAAAGGACCAATGCCTGATAGGTCATATGAGATTCAATATATCCAAACACTTGTAGAAATAGCTTCCATGTCCAGAAACATTAAGAACTTAAAAGAACCTTAGTGGATTTTTGTCTTAAGATGTTGATGCAATAGTATGTGCCCTACTATCCTTTGATAAGAAATACTCTGCATCAATCCATCGAATTGTATCCTAAAACTGTGAAGGAATTCAATAGAGATTAAAATTTTACCTAGGTACAATCACAGTTGTACATGGTTCATTTCTTTTAGTTGTGGCCCTTATTTTTACTCACATGTATGGTAATTGAGAACTTCTGGCCTCCTAGCTTCTGTGATGGCAGTGTGTGTGTGTGTGTGTGTGTGTGTGTGTGTGTGTGTGTGTGTGTGTTGTATGTATAACCCATATATAACCCATACACACACACATACATATATATGTCGGGGGTTTTGTTTGTTTAGTAAAATCTTAAAAAGAATATAGCTCAGGTAAGATGTGTTTGCTTTGACCTTTTAGTAATATTGTAAAATACAAAGAAAAGGCTTTCAAGAGCTATGAAACAGGTAATAAGGCAAGGAAGGAGAAGACGGCTTTTAAGTGCATTCCCAGTCATTCCAGCACTGTCCTAGACACAAAGAATAGAAAAAATGGTAAAAGCAAGCATCCTACCTTTGAGTAAACCAATGTGTCTATTTGGAGTGTTGTGCGACTGTTGTAGTTGGCAGAATCAAAAAAGAAGAAGAAAGAAAGAAAAGGGCACTGAGTAGAAAAAATACAAGAGATTATGATTTGGGCTGGATGAATTGGAGATGTGAGCAATACATCTAAATTGTCTCGCTGTGCTTTGGAAAGAATAGAAAAATCTGTGCTATATGGGGGAAAGCAGTGAGTTATAACAGTTGACCAACATAGCTTGGATAAGAAGTCTGTTTTCTATTGGGAAGTATATATTTGATACTTCAGAATGGGAGACCTTGCTGGTTTTGTTCTTTTTTGTTTTTTTTTTTTTTAAGTTAGGATGCCTTGCCAAGTTTCTGCTTAGGAATTCTGAACTGAACTTCAAATGTTCAGGGGCTTCTGTTTTAAACACATTTGGAGTTGTGGCTTCTTGCTCAGGGAAGAAAACCCCTTCAAGTACATCAAAGAACTGTGAAAAAAATGACACAGTATGTTGACAATTTGTGTGAGAGCATCAAAACCAGAAAAATTGTCTCTGTAGTACACACATATTTCAAAGCTGGGAGGGGGGAAGGCTTCTGTTGAGAGACTTCTAGTGCTGTACAAAACACCACAGACTTGGAAAGTAATTTAACACATTCACTGTACCTATAACATGACCTGACTTGCCCAGCAATTTCAAATCAAGGTCTAGAAGACGTTTTCCTTGGCGAGTGACCTTTAAATAAATTGTGAGTCTTCTCATTGCTCTGCCCAGGTGAGAAGAGTCAGGGAAGGATGCACAGGGAGAAATCTTCCCAGAACATCAGAAGCTATTTGACCCAGGGCCTTGGTGAAAACTGCTTAAAAATTCAGGTTGAATCTCCGTGGTCTAGGTCTTGCGAATGATGATGGAAGAAGATTGTCTGTGTTGAATCAAGACCCAGTCACTCCTTAATCCTCCTGAAGACCTGGTAAAAGAAAGTGCAGAGTAAAATTCACACCTGCAAAGGGTGAGCTTACTATTAAATTCTTGACACAGGAACATGGGGGTTGCAGCCACATGGACCTCGTTCGTCATATGGGAGCTAGACAACCTCAGACAGGATTATTTAACCTCTTTAAGCCCCTACTCTCTTGTTTTAAAAATAGAAGCAGTTACATACCCCTGTTCATTACAGCACTGTTCACAATAGCCAGACTATGAAATAGTGCAGACACCCTACAACTGACAAATGGATCAAGAAAATAAGGAATAAATACACAATGGAATATTATTCAGCCACAAAGAAAGATATTAAGTGGTTTGTGGGGAAATAGTTGGAACTGGAAATCATCATGTTAAAGTGAGCCATGTTCAGAAGGAGAAAAGTCAGGTGTTTTCTTTTATATGTACATGCTAGACCCAAATATATAACATAAAAACATATAGGATCAAATATATAAATGTGTGTATATATATATGCACACACATATATGTATATACACTTATATATACACACACAACATGTTTGTAATTGTGAGTTATTTGGATAGAATACAAGAAAAGAATGTTGGTGGGTGAAAAATCAAATCTATTGACTCTGTGTGTGAAAATGGTGTAACAAAACACAAAATGCATTGAAAGCTGTGAATAATAGGGGTAGAGAGGTTGAGGAAAATCAAAGTAAGGAAGGGCATCAATCTGATTGAACTCCTGAATATATGTGTGTGTGTAACACTAAGGTAAAACCTCTTTGAACAATTAATATGCACTTACAAAATAGCAGGAATATAAAACAGAGCCTGTTCAGGGAGTCAGTACAAAGTGAGGTGGGGAGTGAAAATTTAGTGAAAATGTTTTATGTACATGGGTGAAAACGTATCAGTGAAGCCTGTTGAGATTGGTTTGAGAAGAGATTGGGTAAGGGAGGGTGACAGAGGGAGTAAGTTTGGTCAAGGTACATTGTATGCATATATAGACATATCAAGAGATGAAACCCCCTTTACAACTAATTGATGCTAATAAAAAATGTGTGACAAAAAGAAAATGGAAGCAATAACATCCATCTCACCAAGTTGTTGATTGCCTTGGAGATTATCAGATACTTATATTCTTTTTTTTCTTTTCTTTTCTCTCTTCTTTTCTACCACTACTACTACTACTACTACTACTATTATTTTTTTTTATTATTTTTATTATTGTACTGGTCCTGGTGCTTTAGCTCAGAGCCTAGACACTGTCCCCAAGCTCTTTTGCTACGATAGCTCCACGTCTAGCTTTTTGATGGTTACTTGGAAATAAGAATCTCACAGACTTCTTTGCCTGTACTGGCTTTGAACCATGAGCCTCAGATCTCAGTCTCCTGAGTACTTCAGATTATTGGCATGAGCCACCAGCCCACGGTGACATGTTTATATTCTTATAGCTAAATAAATGGTCACTTCTGTGATCATTCCCCACTTGCATCCTTTTTGTCTTCTCCTTAGGAAAATAAAGTAAGCCCAGACTTCCATAATGATTTCAAATTAGAAAGTCAAGGAGGTAACCACATGTATGTCAGTTCAAGCTCTCCAACCCCTGCTAAGTGACCAGAGTCAAGTCATTTAACTTCCCTCATCTAGCTTCTAACCTACAAATTGAAGGAAAGATTGAGATTCATTCACACTTTTAAACTGGAATAAAAGAGCAAATTTAATTCCTAGGCAGGAAGCGGATTAACAGAATGATTAGGAGGGTTTGTTTGGATTTTTGATTTTTTCCAGTTCCAACATAGACTCCAAACCTGACCTGATGTATGATCGTGGTTTAGTTACCAAAATTCATGGTATCTCAGTTTGCTCATCTGTTGGCTAGGAATAGTTGTCATAGTTTATACTTTATAGATACGAAGAATAATTGAAAGAATACCTGTAGGACATTTAGCACTATGAGCCTGGCATGTAGGAAGCGCTCAATATAGTCTATCTTTCTTATCTCAGAGAAAGCTGTGTTGGAAAGCTCACAACCTGTGACTGGAAATAAAGACAGACTTAGAAGATAAATCTCTGAGATTTGGGTCTAGAGAACTTAACTAGATGCTTCTGATTTCTACCTCCTTGTAGCATATAAACAAATGGTTGTTGGAGTATCATTTGGAGTACAAAAACAACTTACCTTGTTAATCAGAATTGCTTACTCTTGGTGGAGTTGATCCTTCCTGAAATGGATTTATTACTATGACCTCTTGGCAGAGTGTTGAGATTGCTTCTATCTAGGGTGATTTGCAGCTTGAGAAGCCTTCCCTATATTGACCCTCAAAGTTACCAAGTACTGAAAACAGGGAGGACTTAATACTTTTGTAGGGTAACTAGAGTTGAATGCACTGTGGGTCCAATGATACTGTTGCTCAAAGAAACTTATGCTAGGTCCAAAGCTGACTTGACCTCTAAGAGTTGCTGATCACAATTCCTTGCTGCAGCTTTACTAAGGGGCAAGGTGAAATTTTTATCACTGTTTTTATCACAAGTTCAATTTAACCACACTTCTTCTCTTGCTGGTACCTAGAAACATGGAAAAGAGCTTCTAAGAAGGAAATAATTGGTAATCAGCAGTGTAGAGAAAAGAAGGCATGGGCAGAATGTAGAAGAATTAAGTTCTAAAAAGATTACAGTGTCCCACCCTCACTGCGGTTCTCTATATTACAGGCAATTAAAGAAAACAAAAGTAAGGGCTGGAGGTGTGGTACAAGCAAGAGAGCTCCAACTGAGCAAACAAGCTCAGCAAGCTGAGGCCCTGAGTTCAAACTCTAATATCATCTTCACTAACAACAAAAGGTAAATTGCAAAAAGAAGCCCATGGTGGCTGGGAAGGTGGCTCAGTGGTAGAGTGCTTGCCTTGCATGCATGAGACCTCTGGGTTCGATTCCTCAGCACCACATTAACAGAAAAAGCAGAAGTGGTGCTGTGGCTCAAGTGGTAGAGTGCTAGCCTTGAGCTGAAGAGCTGAGGGACAGCGCCCAGGCCCAGAGTTCAGGCCCATGACCGACAAAAAAAAAAATGAAAAATGAAAAACCAAAAAACAAGCTTATGAGTTTTCCATGATGACTTACAAATTTGTCCACACACACACACACACACACACACACACACACACACACACACACACACACATACACACATACACACACACACACACACACACACACACTCAAACATTTAATTTAGGTATGTACTTCTCTGGTCTTGAGAGAATATATTAGTCTGTTGTGAACAAGTTAACTCTGGCTATGACATTGGATAGGATCACCATCCAGAGGGAGTGCCCTAAGCCTAGGAGATGATTGTCTAACAAACTTCAGTGCTCTTCACACATGACTTTGGACTACATTCACATTACATCAGAATTTAGCTTTAAGATTAACTCTCAAATGGCTGGCTTTACTTCAGTCTTACTTTCAACAGATGATCTAAACTGTTTGCCAGAGTGATCTCTTAAAAATAATGTGAACACAAAAATCATCTGCTTCTAAACTTTTATGTAAAGTTTCACTATTTCCTACAAAATAATTCCTTTGAACCTTAATGTTTTTCACAGCCCAACTTCTTGCTACTCATTGAAATTTTTTTTCTCCCTATTGTCCTAACCAATGCTGGTTCAAGCTATATACAAATCTTGTGTGTGTGTGTGTGTGTGTGTGTGTGTGTGTGTGTGTGTGTGTGTGTGTGTGTGTGTGTGTGTGTGTGTGTGTGTGTGTGTGTGTGTGTGTGTGTGTGTACTGAAAGCAGGGCCTGGATGCTCTCCCTTAGCTTTTTCACTCAAGGCTAGTACTCTACCACTTGAAGTATGGGTCCCTTTCTGGCCTTTTGCTACCTAATTGGAGATAAGAGTTTCACAGACTTTTGTCTGGGCTGGCTTTAAACTGTGATCCTCAGATTTCAGCCTTCTAAGTAGCTAGGATTATAGGTATGATCCAGGGGTGCTCAGCCCTCCTAGTTTTATCCACCTGACATACCCTAGTTATTCTCTCTGAACAATGCTCAAATGCCCTTTTCTTTGGGCAGAATTCTGATTGTCTCAGCAGCCTCCAAGAGTTGCTCCTTTGAGCCTTCTTCACACACACTTTGGTCCATATCTCTACGGTGAATTTCTGCTCAGACCTTCCAGACATGGCAATCTGTATATCTTTATTCCCTTTGCAACTGTCAGCTCCTAGAAGGGCTGGGACTAAGCTTTGTTTCTTTTGGTATCTTCATTGATTTTGAATGTCCAGCATGAAGCTGATACAAAAGAACCTTGGTTGAGTTAATGCAATAATGAGTTCATAAATTGTCAATCACTCAATACCTGCCTCCATGAAGGTGCAGTTCCACAGCTGGCACTCTGTTGGTTGAATAAATGAATGAATGAATAGATGACAACCTGACAGGGTTATTGTGAAAAATCAAAATGAAAGGTATAAAGGCTTTGTGCCCTGTGAGGGGCTGGCCCAGGTGAGAGTATTACTGTGATTGCAATGAATCACTGTGAGTGCCCTGGCACTCACTTGTGGGGTGGCCACAGGCAAAAGGCCATGGGAGCCAGCTTTCAGCTGCCTGACTGTCACCCCAGGTAAGGAAAAGGCAGCGTTCCATTGACTAGACCTGTAATGGGGTGAAAGTGAGCCTGCTGCTATTTCTTTCACAGCTTGTGAAGGCTGTAATGAAAAGGTCTGAGACACTTTTTCTCTCCGGTCCTGGAAGAGAGTGTCATAAATGTCCAATTTACCACTGATTGCCACATTGGCCCAGGGACTCCACAGCAACAAGCCATTGAAACATAACTAACCAGAAGGGCACATATTGAGAGAGTGACTCAACGTCTTTTATCAACTTGATTGAAGAACAAATGATGAATAATAGTAATCACCATTAATTGAACAACTTCTTGGTGTCATCTAGGATGTTTAAATCTCATTTGGTTTCTACAAAATCATGCAAGTGGATACATTGTCATCATTTAAAGAAACACAAGGCTCAATCATTTGGGTGATGTTTTAGTTTTTATTTTTTGAAGAGCAGTCAGCTACCACTGTATTATAGGAAGGTAACAAACAACCTCAATACATCAGTGTCTTGAGACAATGAGACTTTGACTCTTATTTATGTCTACCACTGTGTCTGAGGTTGGCTTTGACTCTGCTCCATGTGTCTTCTTTATTTAGAACTCAGGTGGCAAAATGGTCCTGATTTAGAATGTATCATTCTTTTAACAGAGGAATGGCCAATCTCCCCCAGGCTTTGGAGCTCTTTTGGGTTGTGCTAAATTGCAATTCATTTTATTGGCCGAATCAAGTAAAATGCCAACTTTGAAGTCAGGCGGTGGGAATGTGTGTTCATAATGAGGACATTTAGTCTCACAATGATGGACAGGAATAAATAACTGCTAAGGCATAATTAGGGACGTGTGTGTGTGTGTGTGTGTGTGTGTGTGTGTGTGTGTGTGTGTGTGTGTGTGTGTGCTCACACTGATGCTGAGGCTTGAACTCTAGCTTAGCCTTTTTGCTCAAGGCTAGCACTCTACCAGTTAAGCCACATCTCCACTTCCAACTTTTTGCTGGTTAGTTGCTCTTGTTGGCTTCAAATTGAAGGCCTTGCATCTCACCCTCCCAGGTAGCTGGGGTTTCAGGCCTGAGTTATTAGTGTCTGTCAACTGGGACAATTTATAAAATGACCTAGGAGGAGGCAGAGTTAGGATGGAAGTGATATTCTTCCATCCTCAATTCTACACTCTGCCCTTCATACCAAGTAATTTGCCATGGGACTTGACTTGCCTTTATTAAGCTTGGTGACAGGAGTCTGAGGAGACTTTGATTCCTGCATGTGCCAGAGAAGGAAGCAGGAAGAACTTCACCTGGTCACTCAATAGAACAAGATGGCAAGTGTGGGTCAAGAAATGTTGCTCTGTCAGTTAGTGGAATTGGCAGGAAAAAACCTCCTCTCCCTTTGCAGCCCTTATTGCTCCAGTAAATCTCCCACTGTACCTCCCATTACCCCTCCTTAAAGCACAGATTATTCCTTTATTAGAGCTCAGCCACAAGTAGGCCATGAATTTTTATGGCTTTTCTGGATTCATAAGGCAATGGGAAGCATCCAGTTAAACACAGTGACTAAACTACACCATGGGTTTATGGCCTGATGTAGCATTTCAGTGGTTTAAAAGAAGCCTTATCTACTCATCCCTTCTTTGAATATTCAATTTCCTCCTTGAGAAAAATGAATAGTCAAGCTTTGACTATTGTAACTATTCCCCTAGTTGTAACTTTGGGATGTGACCATGTTGAAATGAAACCATTGACAAAGTATCTGAATGTCTGTCTCATCTTTGTAAATCACTTCTACCTAGAAAATAATATTATTGTAGTCTCCTACACCTTGGTTGGAATGTGTGATCTGTTTAAGTTGTGTGTAAATTGTGCTTGGTAAATAAGTTTGACAATATCTTCACTGAACATTATTATGTAACTACTATCTGCCAGACAGTGTGCTGGTATAACCATGGGTCCACTGACTTCTAATCCTGTCACTGTGTCTTCCCTTCTATGATGAGAGAAATGAAGAGAGAGAAAAAGAGAGAGAAGGGAGAGAGAGAAGGAGGAAAGAAGGAAGAATAGGAAGGAAGGAAGGAAGGAAGGAAAGAAGGAAGGAAGGAAGGAAGGAAGGAAGGAAGGAAGGAAGGAAGGAAGGAAAGAAGCAAGGAAGAAAAGATTGTTTCTTAGTGACACTGAGATGCTTTGATTTTACCATGGTATATAAGTCATTGCCCAAGTTTTGTTTTCATCCCCAATAATTACTGAAAACAGATGTATGGAGCTAGACATAGAATTAAGGTTAAGAAGGAAAGAAACAGTCATGAAAGCACCACAATTTCTGATAATAGTTATAGTTGCTATTAAAATACCTCAAAGATCATCCTGATGTCAAGAAACTAGTATCATCTTCCACATAGATTTTTCCCCCTAAGTTTTTTACTTTATAATTTAGAGATGCATCTTCCTTCCTTCCTTTCTTCCTTCCTTCCTTCCTTCCTTCCTTCCTTCCTTCCTTCCTTCCTTCCTTCCTTCCTTCCTTCCTTTCTTCCTTCCTTCCTTCCTTCCCCAGTCCTGGGGCTTGACCTCATGGCTTGGTCACTGTCCCTGAGCTTCTTTTACTCAAGGCTAGCCCTCTACCACTTGAACCACACTCCACTTCTGATGCATGTATTTATTGTTAATGACATTTTTATTGAGAATTTCACAGGTACTTTTATATTTGTTTATTTTTATTTGTACAAGCTAATTGCACATATTCATGAGTTCTCTGTAAAATTTGATATATGTAGACAATGTGTAAATAATCCAATCCTGGTAATTTGCATATCTCATTAAATTTCTATTATTTCTTTGTGTTGGGGACCTTTGGACTAATTTCTTTTATATGGTTCTTTATAAAATATATGATAGATTATTGTAAACTACAGTCATGCTACCATACTAAGAAACATTAGAACTCATTCCTATGTAATTGTATTTTCCCTTTTGTTATGTACTCAAGGTTGGCCTCAAACTTTCTATCTTAGCTTTCTAAGTGCTGGGATCAGAGCAGTATATCACCATTATGTCTTCACAGATACTTTTTAAGTTCGATGTCTCAAACCGAATTCACTACTTTCCACATTTTCTTCCTCTCTCTTCTCCTTCTCTTAGTCAATGTGTAAAGCATTTACTTGTTCTTCAGCACTTGTAACTTGACAATTTTGACTCTTCATTCTCTAACACCTGCCCAGGCAGTCAGTCATTAAGTCCTGCCCTTTTTGCCTCTTCATCTTTTAAATAAACATTGTTTCTCTATCCTCAGTTCCAGCCTTCCCTCACCAGAATTCTTACCCCACCTCTCACACCCAACTGTGGGCTTCCTGTCCTCAGCCTCACTCTGCTGCAGTTCATCTTAATCAGAATCTCCAGAAGGATCTTTCTACCTCAGTCCCTTCCAAGTGTGAACAGAAGAGGTCTTCCAGCATAGAGTAACAAGAGTCCTACATTAGTGGAATGTTAATGCTAATACTTTAATCTCATCCTCTATGTCTATAATTATACCCCCTATCCCTCAAAATACACTCAATGAACCAATGTTCATTGACCTGCCTAATTTTCCGAAACCAAAATCTTTTTTTTAATTTCCTCTCTTCTCTTGCCTTCATAGAAACCTTTACCCAGTCTGAAGGATTCAGTTCAAATCTCTGTTCCTAAGCAAAGTACCTTCAGGTCTTCTTTTTTTAAAATTCAATTTAATTTTATTTGTGAACATACTGTACAGAGGGGTAACAAGTGGACTCCGCCCTTCTTCCTGTGTGTTCCCATTGGCACTTGAACTTTATATCATGTCCTAATTTTTCTTTCTTTTTATGGTGCCACTTCCAAAGAGCATAGAGCCTATCTTAGAATACATATGTTGTTTTTGCTCTTTCCCTGGACTCTCTGTGTCCTTTATCACATTGATCCTCCATCCCTGTTAGCTGGGCCACTATGATCCCATTTTAGAGATGGTAATTAGTCCCTTTCCTAGTCCAAGACTGTGCAGTGTCTCCACAGCCACAGATCACTCACTCATATACTTTTTCAGCCCCCTACACACACAGGGGCTTAGCAAAGGCCATCTGCTTGGGGGAAAGTTCAGCAGGCTTGCTTCAACACAACAGCACAGTTCATATTTAAATTGTCATACATCAATAAAAACTTCAGCTTAATAATAAATATATTCAGATTGATATTTATTTATCTTATTGGCAGATAATTAAATATATTGATGGGGTGTCACATGATGTTTGATATATCTATCTATCTATCTGTACTATGATATGATTAAATCAAGCCAATTAATATACCACTTCCCTATTTCTCTTGTTTATCTGTGTCAACAACCCTTAATTCTCTCTCCTTTCTCATCACTGGTTAGCCTCTGGGAACCATGCATTTTATTCACTACTCATACATGTTTAATTTTATTAAATTCCACATGTTTGTGATTCTCTGCTTCAATTACTTCACTTTAGCTTAATATCTTCAGGATCATCCATGTTGTTACAAATGGCAAATTTCTTTCTTTCCTAAGACTGAATAGTATCCATTGTATGTGTGTGCATGTGCACATGTGCACATGCACGTGTGTTTTCTTTATCCAGCTACATCTCTCCTATTGTGATAATGCTTCCATAAACATGAGAGTGTAAGCCGGGCGCTGGTGGCTCACACCTGTAATCCTAGCTACTCAGGAGGCTGAGATCTGAGGATCATGGTTCAAAGCCAGCCCGGGCAGGAAAGACCGTGAGACTCCTATCTCCAATAAACCACCAGAAAACTGGAAGTGGTGCTGTAGCTCAAGTGGTAGAGCGCTTGCCTTGAGCTGAAGAGCTGAGGGACAGCACTCAGGCCCAGAGTTCAAGCCCTACTGCTGACAAAAAAAAAAAAAAAAAAAAAAAAAACCATGAGAGTGTAGATATACCTTTGATATATTGATTGGCATTCCTTTCGCTAGATATCTGAAATTATATACTAGTAGTTTTATTCTTAGTTTTGGAAGGAAACTCCATGCTATTTTCCATAATCACTATTCTAATTCTATATTCCCATCAACCATGATCATTTCCCCTTCCTTTCCATCCTCTCTAATATTTATTTTTCATCTATTGGATAAAAGTCATTTTAGCAGGTGTGAGGTGATACTGCATTGTGGTTTTAAAGTTTTATATTTTCTTAATGTCTAGTGATGCTGAGCAATTTGTCATGTACCTATTGTTCATTTGTGTGTCTTCCATCAAGAAATCTGCTAGGTCTTTTACTTTTATTTCTTTGGTTTTCTTTCCCTCTCACCTCCCCTTAATTCCCCTTCCCGTTCCTTAGTCATGATCTGACTATGTAGCTGAAGCTGGCCTTCATCTCATGCTCCTTTGGTCTCAACTGAGTTTACCGAAATGCGCCACTATACCTAGCTTCTTTTACCCATTTAAAAAATTAGTATGCTTTATCCTCCCACCCCCACTGACATTTTTTAAAATCCTGAATACTAATTCTTCATAAGGTATATGGTTTCTAAGTGTTTCCCCTGCCTTCTGTGGGTAGTTTCTTTATTTTGTTTATTGTGTTCTTTGCAATGGGGAACCTTTTTAGTTTGATATAATCTCATTTTTTTTCTGTTTCCACTTTTGTTGCTTTTGAAGTCAAATCCAAATCCTCACTACTCAGAGCAGTGTCACACACCTATTGCCCTATGTTTTCTTCTTATCATAGCTTCAAGTAGATTTTTAAGTTTTAAGGGGCAGGGATGGGACTTGGTGATCAAACACTTGCTTGGCATGTGAAAAACTCTAGGCCCTGTTTACCAGCTAACCGCCCCCCCCCACACTCATGTACACAGAGTTAAGTTTTTAATTTATTTTGAGTTGATTTGTGTATGTAGTATAAGAGAAGAGCTTAGTTTCATTCTTCTATGCATGAAGATCTAGTTTTCCAGTGAACTCTCCTTTTCCTGTTGCATATTCTTGGCATCTGTGTAAAAACAAAAGTAGATGATAGATGGTAGATGGGCAGATTCAGTGGTCAGTATGTCTGCATTGGTGCCAGTGCCACACTTTTCTGATTAGTATCACTTATAATATGTCTTGAAATTAGGAAAAGTGACATCTCTGGCTGTGTTCTAAAAGCTCAACATTGTTTTGTCTTTTGAATTTCTCTACAAATTTCCATTTCTATGAAAGGTGACATTGGGATTTTGATAGGAACTGTATTGACTCTGTAGCTTACTTTGGACTATATGGACATTTTCAAAATATTCATTCTTCCAATTCATTGGCATGGGATATCTATTTATTCATGTTTTCATCAATTTCATCTAGCAGAGTTTTATTGTTTTCAGAATGTCATTCAGTTTTTTACATTGCTGGGTGGTTATACTCCTATGTGCTCACTTTTTGGTGCTAATGTAAATGGAATTATTTTCCTAATTATTTTTCTAGTAGCTCACTATTGGTATATTGAAATGCTATTGATTTTCATATATTGATTTGACATCCTGTAAATTAGTCAATTAGTTCTAACACTAGTTTGGTTTTCTATAAATGGGATTATATCCTTAGCAAATAGAGACAATTTCATTTCTGTCCTGTGTGATACTCTTTTTATTATGTTTTTTTCTTTATTTGTTAACTGCTCTGGGTAGGCCTTCCAGTACTCTATTGGGGGGAAAAGTGGTGAAACTTACAATCCTTGTCTTGACCTTGTCTTCAAAGATATCTTCCAATTTGTTGTAATTGAGAGTAATATGCACTTTGTGCGTGTTACAGATGAACTTTGTACATTGAGGTACCATCCTTCTATGCCTAATCTGTGAGTATTGGTATCATTTTTCTCTATCTTTTGAGGTATCCATATGTTATCTTCTATTTGTTAACATAGTGTATTACAATGATTGATTTTGCATAAGCTGAACCATCCTTACTTCCCAAGCAGAAATCATGCCTGATCATGGTTAATGAGTATTTTACTACGTTCCTGAATATGGTTTAATAATACTTTCTACTGTTCTCTGCAAGTATTTTAGCTTAGGCATTATGCAAAATTAAGAAAATGCTGTGTTGACTCTATCAAAATATACATTGTCATTCTCATACTCTTTTCCTGGAAGGGAGCGCCTGTGTTTGACTGGAAAGTGTAGAGAGGAGCTTAGGACCCTGAGGGGGGTTGCTGTCAGCCTTAGTGCATTGGCCACATAAGCTTAGCCCAAACATAAACATGTGAATACTTAGGATTCTGACCTCAGGTTGATTGTAGATGGGTACGCGTTGTGCCCATAGGAACATTTCTACATGTAAGGTCAAAAATTACTCCAGCTTTATTTATTCTGATATCAGTGCCCTCAAAGGAAAGTCACATACTTGACACATTCCTTTCTGGAATTTTTCGACCTTAGGAATTGTTTCCCCGAAAGTCACACTAACCTTCCTGTTAGCACAGTGAGAAAGCAGCCATTTCTAAACGTGAGCTACAAATCAGAATTTACCTCAGGGAAGGCAATGAATATTCTGGCTCCTGAATCCCATCCCCAGAAATTCTGATGGAGATACCTGGAGAGGAAAGAAAGATTCTGTTCATGGGGGACCTCCTTAATACTCAGCTCTCTGTGGTGGACTGATTAAGCTACTATTCTCACTTTTGTCTTCTAACAATTTAACCTGAGGTGTAGCTGCTTCTGGGACTGTCTGTACTTAGCTGAGTAGGCTCCCTCCTGATCTCTGGCTGTAAAAGAACTCAGCTTAGTGCAGAAAGACAATATATGCCTCTAAACTTTGGCATCTCTCTCCTTAATGGCCTGAAGGAAGGGTGGGCCTTGCAACTGAAGGAACTCAGGAGCACCAAATGTCCACGCTGAGTCTGTGTTGCTGTCACTGCAGACACCCAGATCCACTGAAGAGCATCACCATAGGCTTTTATGGGACACCAGAACACCGGTAGAGAAACTGAAGCTCTAAAAAGTACATTTTTCCCAAGGTGACTGGAAGTGAATGGTGGAACCTGAATGTGTCTAGGTCACTTGGGTCTCAGACCAGTGCTCAAGCCAGTGCTGCCCGTGGCTGCCATGGGGACCAAGAGGCTCTGCCCATCTCAGCTCCTCTAGGAAGGGACACAAAACATGGGATTAGCGTGGCTGCCGCATATTAAAAACCAGCCTTTTGTCTGTCTTTGAACAGATCCACTGCTCGTGCTCGCATTATGAGGATAGAAACTTCCCAGGAGAGGGACACAAGGAAAATGAGAAGGACTCAGGGAAGCTTTATATTGGGGACATGTTTTCCCTTAAATTCCAGGTTAATATGAACTCGCTTATTTCCGCTGTATCCTCAGTGAATACTAAACACAACTGATTTATGTCACTTTCTCAAACTGGCATTCTAATGGGTCCACAAGAGGAAAATAAAATATTTAATAAAATAAAATGTGACAAATGAACTCTTGGAGTGAAAGAAGCCATGTTCATGAGAGTTGCAGATGTAGCAGAAGGAGAAGGAGGTTCTGAGGCCTGGAAGGGGACCAAGGTGAAAACTGGGATGGGTTTAGAGATTTTTAAAAAATTTTAAATTGGAGGGATTTGACCATATTATACATAATCTGATGTATCATGTACACATTTCATCTTCACACACCATTCTTTTGTGGCTTCTCATTTGCTGCAGTCAGAGAAGGGTTCCCTATTATGTAAATAAGGGAAAGAGACAGATGGTGGCACAAAGCAATGAATTCATTTGGGGGGAGGGCTTTAATTATGGATGGGTGGGCCCGGCTGTGTTTTGGGTTCAGCAAACGTCCCAAACGTTATGGGATTGGCAAAAACCCCAGATGTAGTTTTCCAAGCACATTTAAAAATCCTATCATATTTGCAAGGGAATTGGAGTTGGGAATTGATTTTGTTCTTTATTAAATTCCTCAAGTTACTGGTCCTGAATTTTTAGCTTTTGAAATTGTAGAGGAATTTAAGCAGGATTTGAAGGTGTTGACCTCAAATTCTTTTTAGACTAAGGTACTTCATCAGTGCCACTGAGACTTTGAATAATCTTTTAAGAAATTATTTATTATAAACAAAAAAGTTCCATGTGAAAAAATTGTTTTTCATAACAACAGAAGATAATTACTATTAACTTATGGTATATTGAATTTTAGTACTCTTAGAACACTCCTTGTATACAATTGAAGTCACACTATACTTGCAATTTTATATGTTGAGGGCATTTAGTACTATATCACAACAATTTCCCTAGATTTCTAGGTATTCATAATATTTGTGAACATGTAATAGTGCAATAAGTGTATGATTCAGTGATGGAGAAACACTTAAAACATATATATATATATATATATATATATATATATATATATATACATATACCACACACACACTTTTTATATCCTTGATCAATAAAATTTACTTGGTAGAAACAAATGAACAGAGTAATCAGAAATGGCTATGGATATTTAAGGGTGCTATTTAAGGTGAGTGGTCAATGATAAATTTGTTAAAGCCATGTGGCAAGTTCACAATCAAAGGCAAAAGCTCAAGAGAAACCCAAGCCAGGCTGAGCCAAGGTCACAGCACACACAAAGGACTGAGAATTGTGGATATTGCTCCATGAAAAGCCACATGCAAGTTAGGTGTGCACTTGAGGGGCCAGGATAGACCATTAGCATTTGTGAATTTAGTATCCATGGATTCAGCTATTCACAAGGGACTTGGAAAAGCACGGATACGGAGTGATTTATCATGTCATTGCAAGAGCACATTGAATCACATGGGCTTCTAAGTCTTGAATTTTCACCAAAGCTTCTTGGTCTGTGAACCTCACCAAAAACTCAGCTTTTCTATTTCAACGGTTTTGCACTCTTTGAGAACTCGGTAATTTTCATGATGTGATAAATGTTTTTTTTGTTAAGAAAACAGACAGCCAACCAACCTACTCAGGGAGTAATATCCACTGGAAGATCTGGAGCTAAAAGGGAATAGAAAATAAAAAGTCTAAGTGATAGCCCCTTGCCAAAAAGCTGGAACATTGGATTTGTGAAGGGGAGGAATGTCACACTTGGCAGTATCCTGGTTCTAGGGCATAAATGACTCCACCAGACACTCTCACCGCATTGAAAAATAGATACTTGTGATTGCATTTCAGGCAGTACTCTACTCTGTGCAAATGCTGTTCATTCAGTAAATGATTAATGTGCAATTAAATGTTTCTAGTTCTTATTATTTCTCTTCCTAGAAGAAATTAGGATGATATTTGTGAATGTACCAATTCACTAGGACTTTGGATGTGTCAAGGGTTTATTTTTATTAACTCTGTGTTAGTGTTACTTTGCAGTGAGTCTGTTTCAACTCTGATAAATTCTGAATTTGCCAAAAATTTCAGAAAAGTGAGGTAAGATGAAAGTAACCAGTTGAGGATAGTGCAATGAACTTACTGCACAAAATGTGATTGGCCTGGGCCCGTGATTCACATCTCAGATGGAGAGCTGTCTGCTTTAGTACTGAATGTACCTGTGACCAATTGTGTAACAAAATGAGGATCATTTTAAGCCAAGTAGGAAAATTTGCTTTGGCCTCAGCTTGGAAGTTCAAAAAAAAAGACTGAGCCTAAATGAAATCATACTGAAGTTGATTTCAAAAAGCAATGAAAAAATGGAAAGTAAAGCAAGCCCTAAGTGTCTCACATCTGTAATCCTAGGTCCTTAGGAGGGTGAGATCTGAAGACTGAGATTCAAAGCCAGCCCAGACAGGAAAGTCTGTGTAACTTTCATCTCCAATTAACTACCAAAAAGCAAGTAGTAGAGCTGTGCCTCAAGCGGTAGAGCTCCAGCCTTGAGTGAAAAGTCTAAGGGACAGTAGCCAGGCCCTGAGTTCCATGTGGGTGCACACGCACACGTGCACGCACAATCAGACACACAGACACACACACACAGACACACACACACACACACACACACACACACACAGGAAAGTATTATCTACAGCATCAGTTTACATCACCCTGGGCACAAGCAAAGCTTTAGAAGCTTTGACTTTTTCAACTGACATAGACCAATAAAGCAAGGTTAAAATCTACTTCTCTCATTACAGTCCTTCTACCACTGTTGACTTCACCTCTCTGAACTACAATTTTCCTATCTGTGCATCAAGGGTAGTACAATTGACCTTACAAGATATCTAATAAGTTAATGCTTCGTATTTTCTCTCCATATACTCCAACTAACCAAAGAGAAGTTATTCCTTCCTCCTAAGGACCATCAAGTTCACTACTCAGCAACCTAAAGCCAGCACTTATTTGTATCAACCGTAACCTGCTCACAAAACTGTGTTCTGATTGACCTCACAAACTGTCTGCTCTTGTCCTTCACTTTCTTTCTTACTTCTCATTTTTTAAATGGTATGTGACCTGTTCTCTAACTACTTCAAGGTGTTGGTTTCTGCTGCTCCATTCACAAACCTACTACTTCCTCCAACCTTTCACCTACTAAGCTCTTATACTTCACATCTTAGCTCAGGCGTCCATTAGCTTCATTCTCAGGCTTTTTATGAACTGTGGTGCTTTTCTCCAGTGCACTCAGCTCAGATTTTACAACTAATTCATCTACTTCGCTCATTAAATTCCAAATTTCCCAAGATCAGGGCCATTTTGATTCCTGCCCATCATTGGAACACCAATGCTTTTGCACAATGCTCAGTAAATTTTTGTTGAATCTGTAAATGAATACTTAAGATTCACATTAATTTTTATCCTCTTCCTTATAACACCTATTTTAATAATTGTTGGAAATAAAACAAACTGTCCCAAATAAGCCTTACTGCATCAAGTGGTTCCTCTAGGAAGCTGTGTCCTGCTTCAATCTTCCTGATCCAGAAACAAGCTCTAGATGTATGCTCTTCAATTTGAGAAGAGGGAAAAGACACTGAAACAATAATAGGAAAAAATCACTCTTTAATGTTCCTTTGCTTCTCCACCAGGATCAAGTACTTCCTGGCCACTATATACAACCAATATGACCAAGAAAGAAAAGGAGCTCCAGGCTGGGTTATCTTATTTCCTTGACAAAATTATTATCATTTTTAAAGAACACCTGAATCTATTTCAAATAGAAGCAAGGTGCTCACAGCAGATTTACTTTGACAATTGACATATAAAGATGATTTCCACTGAAATGAAATTGTTCTTCAGGTAGAGCTAAAAACTGTCCACTTTCTTAGATTTCAATTGCAGAACTTGTGACTTGAATGGCATATGAGTCAATGTTTTAAAGAAATGAATGCAGTTGACTTATGACTTTCTAACTTTGTATATAAAGATTAAAATAATTTAAGACCCTGAAAGATTATAAAGATATTTTTTCTAAGATGAATTGCCTAATTCCATCTTGTGCCCCTTATCTAGCTAAGAACAAAAGGAGGAAGTATTTCTAATACTGGAAAAGGTTATTTTTGCCTCCTACCAAATTTCTTAAGATGTAGAATTCCTCAGAAAAGATGATAGCTCAGTTGTAAAGTGAACAAAAAAAATAGATGAATGTTCACTCATGCTCTTTTACCTTTCAAATGACTTTTCAATCTTATTTTTATGAGAGCCATACTTTCAAGGATAAAACTTTTCAAACCATTAAAATACATATGTTTTGATACAGGAGATATTGTGGTATAAGGATTATGAGAGTGGTCTCTGAATTAGACCACCTGAGTTCAAATAAGATGTACTAACTGGTTTTATTCAACTTTATGATGTCTCCATTTCATGATCTGTAAAATAGGATTATGGTGCATCTTAGCTTATAGGACTGTATAAAATGTCAGATTTAGACTAAATCAAGGATGCCGTACTTCTTAAAAAAGACTTCAAGGGTAATTGTTTCTTCAAAGGACTTCAAAAGATTTCAAGGGAAGTGATAGGACTAAAGTTTGAAAATAAGTTTTTGTGGAGAAAGAACTGAAAACTACTTGTTAGGGGAAAAAATTTAAAAAATTCTTTGTTGTCTATTTACCCAGTTTTATTCAGTCATATGTACTTTATTTAGCTCAGTTGCTTCCTAAGAGCTACTACTGGTAAGGGAAGGCAGTAATTCTGTTTTTATAGAATGCTGCATGATACATTTATGCATTTGACATTTTTCTTCTTTCCTCTGATATTTTCCCTAGCTTATTAAAGGAAAATCATATCTTGTCTCAATTTTTGTATCCTCTTGACTGAATAATATGTGGTTATGAAAATGATCATCAGGCAGATGTAGAAAATAAAATTCATATTTTAATGATTCATTCATTCAAAAAGCATGTGTTCAGATTGTGTGAAATATGGTTCCTGATGGAGTGTCTGTCTTCCCTTCATCTTGAAAACAAAGAAAAAGATACTACAACAATGTGAGTTTAAGTTATCTTTAAAATTGGAAGGGACTGTGAAATAAACACTCAAGTAATAATACCACAGTGGAGTAATGACACACCATAAGTACTCTCATAGAAATACATATCAGGGGAATGGATTTAGGGTAAGGATTTCTGAGAACAGTGATGGCTAGACACTTGTTAAAGACCACCATGGTTTGGTGTGGCAATAGGGAGAGAAAGTAAGTTTGTAATCAAGCATGAAACGTAAGAGGTAGGTGCTGTGTTCAGAAAATGGAAGTGGGTAGACAATGGGAAAGGTGACAAACAGACATAGCAGAAACTAAATCATAAAGATGAGGGGTTAGAGTTTTACCCAAAAGATCATGAGAAGCCACTGAAAGGTTGTAATTAACAAAACAATGCAGAATAATATGCAGCTTCTAAAGTCCAGACTTAAAATAGTCTGGAGGAAGAGGACAAAAGGAGATGCAACAGAGTGAGATAATCCTGGAAAGAAGGAGCAAATATGTCAGACTTCATATGTGATGTAGATCTTTGGGGTTTTCCCCCCCACTTCTTACTCAATGGAAAGAAGTAGTCTATTTTGAGAGCTATGCAATTGCTCCTAAATCTACTCTGCAAAGGGGAGAGGGAGACAATTATGTCAAGAGCATCTCTTAGAAATTAAGCACTGTGCCAATCACTTTCCCATATGAGTAACATTTAAGAGACTAGGTTTATCTTTCAAACCATTTCCAGCTGTAAAATTTCCCGAACCATACTTATTCCGAATATTTGTGTGAAGATATCCTGAAAGGAGAGCCTGTACTGAGTTCAGAATCAGAGGATGCCATTAGGACAGCAATAATTCTGCCCGGTTCTATCTTCTTCCCTGCGTGCATACTACAAACTCTGCTCTTCTTTTTTTAAATTTAATTTTATTGTCAAGGGGAGGGTATACAGAGGGGCTGCAGTTGCAAATGTAAGGTAATGAGTGCATTTCTTGTTGAACATTGTTATCCTCTCCCTTGTTTTTCTCTCACTTCTTCTCCCCCCAAAACTCCCTCCTTCACAAGTTGTAAGGTTCATTTCCACCATATTGCCTGCTGAGCATCACTATTACATGGGTTTATCTTTTGTCCATTGTGTCACCATTTTTTGTTCCCTTTCCCTTTCCCAAATCAGATAAACATATATACAAGACACAGAGTACCAAAATCAAATACAGTTACAACAGGGGATAAACAAAAGGGAGAAAAAGAAAAAATGAAAGAAAACAGAAATAACTTTATACAGTGCATTAAAAACAACATGAAGAAAGAAAAACCTCTTGTATCCATATCTTGGAGTTCATTTCACTTAGCATGATCTTATATGGTCACATGTACATAGCTATTGAGCTAGGATGATCCTATACATATAATAATTTTTACAAATGAGGGAAACCATGGAGCCTATGTTCCTTTGGGTCTGGCTTACTTCACTTAATATGATTGTTTCCAAGTCTTTCTATTTCCTTACAAATGGGGTGATTTCATTCTTTCTGATGGAGGCATAGAGTTCCATTGTGTGTGTGTGTGTGTGTGTGTGTGTGTGTGTGTGTGTGTGTGTGTGTGAGTGTGTGTGTGTGTGTGTGTATACACCACATTTTCTTGTTCCATTCATCTACTGAGGGGCATCTGGGTTGGTTCCATATCTTAACTATGGTTAAATAATGCTGTGATACACATAGTTGTGCTGGTAGCTTTAGTATAGCCTTGTTTGTGATTGTTTAGGTAAATGCTCAAAAGTGGAATTGCTGGGTCATAGGGGAGTTCTATGTGTAGTCTTTGAGAAACATTCATACTGCTTTCCAAAGTGGTTGAACAATTTTATACTCCCACCAACGATGCAGTCCAGTTCCCTTTTGGCCACATCCCCTCCAGCATCTGTTGTTATTAGATTTCTTAATTATAGCCATTCTGATTGGGATGAGATGGAATCTAAATGTTGTTTTGATTCACATTTCTTTTATGGCTAGAGCGGTTGAGCATTCCTTCATGTGTCTATTGGCCATTCTCGTTTCCTCTTCAGAGAAGTCTCTCTTTAAGTCTTTAGCCCACTTGTTAATAAGGTAGTTGTTTCTTTGAGAATTTGTTTTTGGGGATTTAATTTTTTGAGCTCTAAGTATATTTTAGATATGAGGCCCTAGTTCATTATATGGCTAGTAAGGATCTTCTCCCAATCTGTAGGCTTTCTATTGATCTTGCTAGCTATGTTCTTTGCCATGCAGAAGCTCTGTTGTTTAATGCAATCCCATTTATCTATTTATCCTTTCTTTTATTTGTTGTGTTTCTGGGTCTTTATTAAGAAAGTTTTGACCTGGGCCAAGGAGCCCTAGTGTTTCTCCTATTTCTTCCTGTAATGTTTTCAGGGTATCTACTTTTACCTTGAAGTTTTTGATCTATTTGGAATTGATTCTGGTGCAGGGTGATATATAAGGATCTAACTTTCGTTTTCTACGTGTGCTTAGCCAATTCTGCCAGCAGCATTTGTTGAAGAGGCTGTCTTTCTTCTATCCTGTGATTTTTGCTCCATCAGAGAAGATTAGGTGTCCATAGGTCTGCAGGTTCATTTCTGGGTTTTCAGTTCTATTCCATTGGTCCTCAGATCTGTTCTTGTGCCAGTACTATCGTTTTGTAATAGAATTTGAAATTTGGTATTAAGATTCCTATAGCACTGTTCTTCCTGTTCAGGATTGTTGTCGCTATTTGGGATCTTTTATTATTCCATATGATTTTTTGGATTACTTCTTCTATATCATTAAAGAATAATGATTGGCTATCGGTGGGCATCACACTGAATTTGCAGATAGCCTTCAGCAGTATTGCCATTTTCACAATGTTATTCCTCCCAATCCAGGAGCATGGAAGGTTTTTCCACTTCCTTAGATCTTCTTTAATTTCCTTTTTCAGGTTTTTAAAGTTTTCATCAAAGAGGACCTTCATTTGTTTAAGTTAATTCCTAGTTACTTTTTTGAGGCTATTCCAAAAGGAGTTGCTTTCCTGATTTCAGTCTTACTCTTCTCATTGTTGGCAAACAGAAAAGCCATTAATTTTTGTGGATTAATTTTATACCCTGCTACTTTGCCAAAGTTTTGGATCAGCTCGAATAACTTGAGAGTAGAGTATATGGGTTCTTTAAATACAGGATTATGTCATCTGCAAAGAGAGAGAAACTCTCCTCTCTGCAGTACATGATAAAATTGCTCTTCCTTGCTCCTTTCTGCTTAGGTGTGGCCCTATAGACTGCTCTTGCCAATGAGTTGGATGGACATGATCAATCCCAATCAGAAATGGGTTGTTTCATGGTCATTGTGAGATGTTCCATAGCTCTCTCTTCTCTCAGTCATGTTAGTTTATGAGTTTGAGTTCTAAGAATGAGTACTAGATGGAAGTTTTAAGCCGTGATTAATAATGAACAATAATACTTTCATTTTAATCCAGTGTTTCTCACCTTCAGTGCTACTGGAAAGATAATTTCTTCTTGCAGGGTTGGGCACAAAGCTCTCCTGTGTGCTGGTCAAGATATCTAGCAGTGATTTGACCTCTAGTCACTGACTTTTGACACAATCTCTTTCACCAGGTGTTAACAACCTAAACTGTCTGTGGTTATTGCCAGTGGTTCCCTATGGGCAACCTGGTTGAAGTTCAGTGTTTTCATCACTGTCTGTTGCTACCACTGTTTAAACTACTATTTATTGCTACAATAACCTGCGTAGGACTGGTATATCCCCTAACTCCTTGCTTTTATTTTTTGTGAAAAAACTGTACAGAGGGGTTACAATTACATGGGCAAGATAATGAGTACATTTCTTTTTTTTGGGGGGGGGGAGGTTCCAGTCGTGGGGCCTGAACTCTGGGCCTGGACACTATCCCTCAGCAATTCAGCTCAAGGCTAGTGCTCTACCACCTGAGCCACAGCGCCACTTCCGGCTTTTTTTCTTATGTGGTGCTGAGGAATCGAACCCAGGGCCTCAGGCATGCAAGGCAAGCGCTCTACCACTGAGCCACCTTCCCAGCCCATGAGTACATTTCTTATCAAGCATGGTAGCCTCCTCCTTTGTTTCCCCTTCCAATCCCTTCCAAGCCACCCCCCCCCCGCTCCCCACCCAATCCTCTCCCCACCCCCACCCCCAAAGTTGTAAAGTTCGTTTTTGACATGATAACTTGTACTTCTCATTGTTGCAACAGGTCACCTTATCCTTATTTAAAGGACTTGTTTTTCCCCTTCCCCTCCACAAATTATACTGACATCAAATACAGTGAAAGCAGGGGTTATACTGTGGGGGAGGGACATACAAAGCAACAAAGAAATAATCTTATAAATGTGTTAGAAACAAATGCATGAAAGGAAAAAAACATTTAAATACATATCTTAGGGTTCATTTTCCTAACATCACCTTATCTGATCTTTTTTGCTTGATTCATACATATTCTAACCATTGCAAATAAGGGAAACCATGGGACCTATGTTTCTTTGGGCTTGGCTTACTAAACTTGACATAATTTTCTCCAAGTCTTTTCATTTCCTAACAAATGAGGCAATGTCATTCTTTCTGATAGAGGCATAGAATTCCATTGTGTATATATACCACATTTTCTTGATCCATTCATCTACTGAGGGGCATCTGGGTTGGTTCCATATCTTAGCTATAGTAAATAATGCTGCAATAAACATAGTTGTGCTGGTAGCTGTAGTGTGATCTTGTTTGTAAACATTTGGGTAAATGCCCAAAAGTGGGATTGGTGGGTCATAGGGGAGCTCTATATGGAGTCTTTTGAGGAAACTCCATACTACTTTCCAAAGTGGCTGAACAAGTTTACACTCCCACCAACAATTCAGTAGGGTTCCCTTCTGTCCACATCCCCTCCAGCATCTGTTGTTATTAGAGTTCTTGATTTTTGCCATTCTAACTGGGGTGAGGTGGTATCTTCATGTTGTTTTGATTTGCATTTCTTTTATGGCTAGGGAGGTTGAGCATTTCTTCAAGTGTCTATTGGCCATCCTTCTTTCTTCTTCAGAGAAGTTTCTCTTTAAGTCTTTAGCCCACTTATTTATTGGGCAGTTGTTTCTTTGAGGATTTGTTGTTGGGGGATTTAATTTTTTGACCAAATAAGTGAAGGACCTCTATGATGAAAACTTTAAAAACTTGAAAAAGGAAATCAAAACAGAACTTAGAAAATGGCAAAAACTCCCATGCTCCTGGATTGGAAAGATTAACATCGTGAAAATGGCAATACTTCCCAAGGCTATCTACAAATTCAATGCGATACCTATCAAAATTCCAACATCATTCTTCAAGAAAATAGAAGAGGCAATCTAAAAATTCATATGGAACAATAAAAGACCCCGAATAGCAAAAACGCTCCTCAACAGAAAGAACGCTGCTGTAGGAATATCAATACCAAATTTCAAACTCTACTATAAAGCCATAGTAATCAAAACAGTTTGGCACTGGCACAAGAACAGACCTCAGGACCAATGGAATAGAATTGAAAACCCAGAAATGAACCTACAGACCTACAGCCATCTAATCTTCAATAAGGGAGCTAAAAAAATAGAATGGAAGAAAGACAGCCTCTTCAGTAAATGGTGCTGGCAAAATTGGTTAGCTACTTGTAGAAAACTAAAGCTAGATTCTTATATATCACCCTGCACCAGAATCAACTCCAAATGGATCAAAGACCTCGGAGTCAAAGCAGACACCCTGAAAACATTACAGGATGGAATAGGAGAAACCCTAGGTCTCCCTGGCACAAGCCTCAATTTTCTTAGTAGAGACCCGGAAACACAACAAATCAAAGAAAGGTTGGACAAATGGGATTGCATGAAACTCCAGAGCTTCTGCAGAGCAAACAACATAGCTAGCAAGATCAATAGAAAGCTCACGGATTGGGAGAAGATCTTCACTAGCCATACAACGGACAAGGGTCTCATATCTAAAATATACTTGGAACTTCTTGCTTTTAATCTTTCACTTTTTCCCTTGTAAGTTTAACTCTCCAAATCTACTTTGGATCTATGAAATAGTATGTCCTATATTAAAAGAATGTTAAACAATGTTTTAACTTTGTGTTTGCCAGTCCTGGAGTTTGAACTCAGGACTCCATGCTTGCAAGGCTGAAGCACTACCACTTAAGTCACATCTCCAACATTACTTCTTGCTCGTTACTTTTGGAGATGGAGTCTAGCAAATTTGTCATTTCCATAGTGGTTTCTCTCTCTCTCTCTCTCTTTTTTTTTTTTTTTTTGGTCATGGGGCTTGAACTCTAGGCCTGAGCACTGTCCCTCAGATCTTCAGCTCAAGGCCAGTGCTCTACCACTTAAGCTAGTGTGCCACTTCCCATTTTCTGGTTGTTTATTGGAGAGAAGAGTTGCATGGGCGCCAGTGGCTCATGCCTATAATCCTAGCTATGCAGGAGGCTGAGATCGGTTCAAAGCCAGCTCGGGCAGAAAAGTCCACATGATACCCTTATCTCCAATAAACCACTAGAAAACTAGAAGTGGTGCTATGGCTCAAGTGGTTGAGCGTTCGCCTTGAGCTGAAGAGCTGAGGAACAGTGCCCAAGCCCATAGTTCAAGTCCCATGACCAATGACAAAAAAAAAAAAAAAAAAGAGTTGCATGGACTTTCCTGCCTTGGCTGGCTTTGAACTGTGATCCTCAGATCTCAGCCTACTGAGTAGCTAGGATTATAGGCGTGAGCCACCAGTGCCCGACTAGTGGCTTCATTTTATGTAATGATTATATAAGTGAATAAATGGAGACTTCAGGTCTGAAGACTTGCATTGGAATTTTGCTCTACCATTTACAATCTGTACAGGAAAACATCTCTCTAAAACTTTAGGAACTTGTTCTACATACCATATAGAAGTATTCTAAAGTATTTCATGATACATACACATACAACCTTTAATAAATTCCCACCAACATAAATATGCAGTGGCTACTAATTTACAGGTACCAACAAGTGCTAGACACTAGAAAATATTTTCTGAGTACTGGCATGTAGATCTACATAGATGTGTAGAAATTACTAGTGTCTCATGCATGAGTAGCTAAGAATGAGATAACAGAGTTGTTGCACTGACTTAGGAGTATAAGGAAAGCAGAGCTCATGCTTATGTAGCAGTGAGGCATGTGGAAGGCTAAGTAGCTGGGCTGTGGTTCACTACAAAGACCAAGCCACATCTTTCAGTCACTAATAGGTAGAGGTATTAAGATGAGCTACCCTCCTTCTATGATTTTCCTGTTGGATATCATCCTGGTTATGTGTATATTACAAAGCAATCTTTCATTGTATTTGAGGCAATGATTAGGTGGTTTGAGGTGACTTCTCAAATGACTTCTAAGAAGGGAAGGAAACATGATTGCATCTTGGGAAAATGAAGACTGGAAATAAATACTAAAAAGTTGACCAAAAGTCATTAGAGCCCAAGAGGAAAAGACAAATATAGCTGTTTTTCCCACAAAAAAAGAAAGCCTTTCACCAAAATGCTATTAAATATTCCATAGAAAGTAAAGTAGATTCAGAAGTATGGGTAAAATCAACAGAATTTCATGAGACAGTGCTGATTTGGGTACTTGGTTAACAGCTCATGGCTTCTTTTGGACTACTTGTGGTCAATCAGGATATAGGCTATGGTTACAAAATGTTCACCAAATCCCTGAAATGTATCTTAAGCCCACTGACCTTGTTTCTCAGGCTGAGAAGGCCATGTGGATGGCCAATGACTTGCCCTGCCACTAGAAGACTGAATTTCTATCTCAATATATATGACAGCCTCACATCAAATATGGAAGACTAGTTTTGATGGCTCCAGGGGACAGTATAGGGACTAAAATGTGGTACATTTGGTTCAATAGAAAGATCTTTCTGAAAGTGAAATTGCTCTGAAAATATAATGAGCTGCCTGATATGATATTTCCTCTGTTATTATGAGTATTTGCACAGAAAGTAGGTAAATATCCACTTGTGTAAATAGCTGGGCTATACAGTTTATATCCACTCATATTGCTTTAATTTCACCCAGCTCCGGAATGTTATTCATAGCGTTCCTGGAAAATGAAAACCTCTAGCAGCTTGAAAACTTACTGGGCAAACTTCAGTCTCTAAGACTTAAGGTTTCTGTTTTGTCACTTATCTAACATACATAAATTATAGTCTATGAGCCAGTTTCATTTGGACTTCTAGAAAAGTGGCATTAATCTTCCATTTCATAGAAGGAAGATACTTAGGAAACAATAGATGCTAAAACTTGAATTTATACTGATGTTGGGGACTATAGTAAGAAACTTGGCATACTCTTCTGAGTTCCCACCCACCTACACAACAGTTATTAAGTTATTCCCAGTACACAAAGGGTTAATAGTAACACAGACAAATAGTAGAAGCCACAGGTCTTCAACTAGAAAAACAGAAAAACAGGCCAGATAATTAGACTAAAAAGCATAAGACAACAAATGTGAATGAAACTCAGGAAGTTCATGGTCTAATAGGATCTTATCCAGTGTGTACCTTTTGGTCTAATGACTGTAGCACATAGCCCAGCATTTCATTTAATGTATTTCATATAGTCCCTAACAGTAATCCTGCAAGAAATTTATGTAGAGATTGAAAACTAACCAAAAGCCACACCACTGCAGTGTAGAAAAACTGTACTTGTGCAAGTGCTACGAGAATTAAAATTTCATATTTTCGTCTCTAAACATAGTAGAAACCTCAGCCCCATAAGTTTTGTTAGTTTCATATTTCATTGCTTCTCCCTGTCTACAAATACTGCATTCATCTCTTCCCACTCTACTCAAAACTCCCAAATTTTCAACTGAAAAAATCAATATCCACTTAAAGCAAAACAAAGCAAAAAGACAAGTGACTAACAATTGCCCAGATTTAATCTCTGATTTTCTGCTTCTTTATGCACTCTGGAATCTGATTCTTTCTCCTCATTCTTTTGGGGAAAGAATCAATACATTTTCATCCTGAGGTCAATTTTCTTACTGGATATGATGTAGACTAGTGTGATGCATGGAATACCAGAGCCTGGGTCATTGGCTTAGAGTCTAGACTCCACTGTTGGCTTTTGTGCTGATACTATCACTTATCCATCACAGCATTTTAAATTGGAAGTAGCACTGTGGTTCAAGTGGTAAAGTCCCAGCCCTAAGCAAAAAAGCTAAAGGAAAGTGTGAAGACCTGAGTTCAAGCCCTAATACTGACACACACACACACACACACACACACACACACACACACACACACACACACACACACACACACACACAAAATAACTAGAGAAGGAGCTAGAAGTATGGCTCAAGTATGGAGGACCTGTCTATCATGAGCAAGGACTTGAGTTCAAACCCCAGTCCTGCTAGTATATATAAGTTTCAAATCAGAACTTCCAGATTACAGTTGGTATTGGAATCTAATTACTCCATTGATTCAATTTTATGGTACAAAAATTTGATTAGCACAAAAAATTAATTCCCATAGATATGGTTTTCTTCTATTAACAGTTGCAGAAGTTAAAAAGAGAAAAACTATTTTATTTCAAGGTTGATTACCATCTTATAGCACTTCACTGTCATTGCTTGGTAAGTGTTTCCTTTGGCAGTGTTAATAAACTGGCTCCCACTAGCCAGTTGAAATGTCTTTGGTATTCAAATATATCTGATTATAATACAATTCTCAGTGATTTTATTTAAAAAATATTTCAGATGCCTTGACACCTCTGTCGGTCATTTTCCAAACGTGTAAAAATGACTTTGTTTTCCATTCAGTAGAAATTTCAAGTTTCACTTTCCATGCTGATGCCTTATTTGCAATTACAAGCATGAAACTACCAGAATTCTGGAAAGCTATTACATTTTTGTCAGCCACTTAATGATTGGAGTTCCTTTGCTCTTGCGTTCTCTCTGTCTCTGTCTCTCTCTCTCTCTCACACACACACATACACGCACATTTTTTGTATCCTAAAATCTTTGAAATATTTATCCTGCACCAACAAATTGCCTTCAATCATCATTAGAACAAAAATCTCTTCTAGGACCTACAACCAATGTCATTATCAACAACTCCAAACAATTGCCTTTTTAAGACTTCACATTAATACACTGGATTATTTATTAGCCTCGATATAGAAATGTTTAGAAATGTCTCTACATATTTGTAACAAGTAAGCAGCCAGTGTTTGATTGTACAATACCACTAGTCCTCAGGCTACCAGAGCTACCAGATGCTATTTTAGGACAACCTATTATTCCTCTGCATTTCCCAGATATTACTTTCACACTGTCTATATAGATATACTTTGGCCAATTTAAGATAAACTATCTTCTTTGTTTCCATGTACATGAAACCAGCACAAAAACATAAAAAAATTGTTGAGGGCCCCAGTCAATCTAAGCAATGTCTACTGAGAAGTTCACAAAATTACTGCTTTCACTAACTCATTGTGGTTTGGGGATGCTAAAATTTTTATTCTTTTCTAGATAGATATCATCAGAAAATGATACCAAGTACATATATATATATATATATATATATATATACACATATATACACACACATACATGTGTGTGTGTTTATGTACCCATATGCATAGTTTATATAATTATTCTCATACATATGTGTTATATTGTTAGGTCTTTCCAACCAGAGAAGCCGATTTTTCTCTGTCATGGGAGAAGCCACACAATCATAATATTACTAATATGCAACTTGTATTGTTTGGTAATATTAATACTGATCAATTTATATGGAAAAAATCAAGTAAGCACAAAAACTTCTTTTTTCTTTTTTTTATTTTTTATTGTAAAAATACTATACAGAAGAGTTATAGTTACATGAGTAAGATAATGAGTACATTATTTATCGAGCATTGTTACCTCCTCCTTTGTTTTTCCCCTACCATCCCTTCCCTCCCCACCTCCCCAACTTTTCCCTCGCTCCGCCCCCCCCCCGCAAGTTGTAAAGTTCATTTTCAATATAGTGTCTTGTACATCTCATTGTTTTACAATGGGTCAGTCTGTAGCCTTATTTCAACATTTTGTTATTTCCCTTCCCCTCCCCAAATTAGAAAAATGTATATACAAGATGCAGGGCACTGGAATCAAATACAGTGAAAACAGGAGTTATACTGTGGGGGGAAAACATACAAAAGAAAAAAGCACATAATACATTTTAAATACATTAAAAACAATAGCAAGAAAGAAAAAAACACTTACATCCCTGCCTTGGGTTCATTTCACTTAACATCATCTTATATGGTCATATGTACATAGATATTGACCTTTTCTGTTTGTCCTAGACTTATACTAGTTATTGCAAATAAGGGAAACCATGGGACCTATGTTTCTTTGAGCCTGGCTTACTTCACTTAATATAATTTTTTTCCAAATTTTTCCATTTCCTAACAAATGGGGCGGTGTCATTCTTTCTGACATAGGCATAGAATTCCATTGTGTATATATACCACATTTTCTTGATCCATTCATCTACTGAGGGGCATCTGGGTTGGTTCCATATCTTAGCTATGGTAAATAATGATGCAATAAACATAGTTGTGCTGGTAGCCTTAGTATGGCCTTGTTTATGATCATTTGGGTAAATGCCCAAAAGTGGGATTGGTGGGTCATAGGGGAGTTCTATGGGGAGTCCTTTGAGGAAACTCCATACTGCTTTTCAGAGTACTTGAACAAGTTTACATTCCCACCAACAATTCAGTAGGGTTCCCTTCTGTCCACATGCCCTCCAGCATGATTCTAGGCATTCTAACTGGGGTGAGGTAGAATCTCAATGTTGTCCTGAATTGCATTTCTTTTATGGCTAGAGAAGTTGAGCATTTCTTCATGTGTCTATTGGCCATTTTATTTCCTCTTCAGAGAAGTTTCTCTTTAAGTCTTTAGCCCACTTATTTATTGGGCAGTTGTTTCTTTGAGGATTTGTTGTTGGGGGATTTCGTTTTTTGAGTTTTAAGTATATTTTAGATATGAAACCCTTGTCCGTTGTATGGCAAATGAAGACCTTCACCCTATCCGTGGGCTTTCTATTGATCTTGCTACCTATGTTGTTTGCCATGCAGAAGCTCTGGAGCTTCATGCAATCCCATTTGTCCAACCTTTCTTTGATTTGTTGTGTTTCTGGGTCTGTGCCAAGGAGCCCTAGACTTTCTCCTATTCTGTCCTGTAACGTTTTCAGGGTGTCTACTTTGACTTCAACGTCTTTGATCCATTTGGAGTTGATTCTGGTGCAAGGTGATATATAAGGATCTAGCTTTAGTTTTCTGCAGGTGTTTAACCAATTTTGCCAGCACCATTTACTGAAGAGGCTGTCTTTCTTCCTTTCTATTTTTTAAACTACCTTATCCCTTAGATGGCTATAGGTCTGTGGGTTCATTTCTGGGTCTTCAGTTGTATTCCATTGGTCCTGAAGTCTGTTCTTGTGCCAGTACCAACCTGTTTTGATTACTATGGCTTTGTAGTAGAGTTTGAAAATTGGTATTGATATTCCTTCAGCATTGTTCTTTCTGTTAAGGATTGTTTTTGCTATTTGGGTTTTTTGTTGTTGTTGTTTCACATGGATTTTTGGTTGCTTCTTCTATTTCCTTGAAGAATGAGGTTGGAGTATTGATAGGTAGATAGCCTTTGGAAGCATTGTCATTTTTATGATGTTAACCTCCCAATCCAGGAACATGGGAGGTTTTTCTACTTCTTATGTTCTGCTTTAATTTCCACAAAGAGTTATTTTGTTGCTTATCTTCTATGGAGCTGTGACTCTAACCTTTCCAGAACCATAACACTATTTCAAAATAGTTAATTACATAAAGACACTGAAGAGTCAGATAATTGTATCATCATAAACATGGATTTCCCCCAGTAGTTTCCCTGTCCACTATTGTAGGTTTTTTTGTGACTTTGTGTAAACCATTATACTCTCCTCCTCGTATTATCAGTGAATCAACATTAGTTGATATGTCAACGGATGCTAATATATTGCATCTAATTTACCTTTCCTGCTCTCTCTTCCCTTTCTTAGTCTCACTCTCTCCTCTGCTCCCTTTCACCTCTCACTACAAATATCCTTCTAGATTTAAGGGTATTTTACAATCTCCTGAGGAAAATGTAGAACATTTATGGGTACCAAAATGACATGAACATAACATTTGCAAAAAAACCTGTGTTTACTAATAAATTAACCATAAAGTCAAAACAGAAGCTTCTGAAGATTAAAGTGAACATGATAATATATTATTTTGACCCTGCTCACTTTGCATTCACTTCTCTTTTGTCTGCGTGAGCTAAACATGTTATTATCTTCTAATGGTTGTACAAAGGATTTCATTTTAACATGTATGTGTACAATGCCTCTTGATCTGAATCTTCCCTTTCACGATTCCCCTCTCCCTTTCCCACACCAGCATCATCAAGTTTCCTTGTTCCATTTTCTTGCATGCATATTGATGAACATGACCATATACGGCAGTGTGATCAGTGAACATGAAGTAGGTGTATGCATTCACTTCTTACTGTTTGTATGATTCTTATTAAAGTTGGAGCCTGCACCAGGCAGAAGCAACATGAGCGTTTGTGGCTTGAGCTGAGCTAGTGTGCTCACTTGTTCAAACTTAGAAGAGTTGATGTACCTAGCCTGAAATTTAAAAAAAAAAATAAGGGGCTGGGAAGGTGGCTCAGTGGTAGAGCGCTTACCTTGCAGGCCTGAGGCCCTGAGTTCAATTCCTCAGCACCACATAAGCAAAAACAAAAAAGCCGGAAGTGGCGCTGTGGCTCAAGTGGTAGAGTGCTAGCCTTGAGCTGAAGAGCTGAGGGACAGCGCCCAGGCCCAGAGTTCAGGCCCCACGACTGGACAAATAAAAAATTAAAAAAAAAAATAAGACTTATTCAATGCAGAGCTATTATCTTCTCACCCAGAATATGTATTAGAAATGTACATATATAGAAAAGCTTTAAATGCATATATACATATATGTATATATTCTGTTTTGCATACCTGTGTCCTAGAAAGTTAAAAATCATGAAACCAATTAAAATTCTAATAACTCACAAAGAATTGAAATTTTATTTTGTTTATTTGTATGGCAGTTAATAACTTTTAAAATTACCTCATATATAGTCCCAAAACGTATAGTTTTGGACACATGTAAATGGATTCTGGGACTTCACAAAATAGGAACTGGAAAGTATGGGATCAAATCATCTCCAAGTTTCCTTCCATTTCTAGATGTCTGTTTTTATGGACATTCTATTGCAAAAATACTGCGTCTTCTGTTTTCTCACTGGCTTCTAATTATCTCTTTACTCCCTTTTTATCTTTAGTCTGTTCTCTACTGCTTCCTTTTAATGGAGAATCTATACTCTTGAAAGGCAGCCAATGAGACTGAGAAACTTCATATGTAACTTTTAATTTAATTAATTTCAATAGCCACACATAACTTGTATCTTACCTATTACATAGTACAAGTATCAAATTGTTATATATTAATCATGTAATGCTACTAGTAAAAGAAGAAATTCTGAAGCCCAATTAACATCGGATGATTCTCAAGCTCACTAGCAACCAAGGCTCAGAAACTATATTTTACTCTTACCATTTACAAGATACACAAAGGTGGCCACGAGTATTTTAGTAAGGGTGGAAAGAAATGTGTCCTGGACTCCTTTTGGAGTCACTCTCTTGATATCTGTTACCACTGAAGCCGTCCAAATCCTTTGTGATTTAGTTGTGGATACCAGTTTATAGAACTATAGGCAGAAAGAGGGATACAAAGCACATTGCAACTCATGTGTGTTATTGTTGCTTTTTTAAAATTGAAACTATCACAGTTGCCCATCTGTTTATCTTATGAGACGGAGCTACTTCTTTATCTCATGTCTATAACAAAACTGAAAACATCCAAGAATGACATAAATAAATAAATAATACATTCAGAGATTTTTTTTTGTATTGCACTCTCCTTCTCTTATTTATATTCTTGCTTAGCTTGTTAGATATTTGGGTTTGTGAGTCATTGATCTGTATGTCTATTTCTGTATTTACACCACATACCTTAAGTTACTGTGGCATTACAGAATATACTCTAGGCAATAGAATAGCTAATGTAAATATTAATTCTCCATTTTTTACATTTTCCAACTCACCTAAAAATCTATGTGCTTCAAGTCCCATTTGAAGAATATAGTGCTGCTCATCAACAGTTCACTACTTGCTAGATCCCCACAATAATCTATAGATGAAGAATCTAAATAGTAGAGAAGTTAGGCAACCTGGCCAAGGTAACACAGCCAGTAGTGGTGAAATCAGAATTGAAACTCTGATACCAATCATCAGGGCTCAGCCCAAACTCTACAGCAAGTACTTAATATGTGTGTACACACATACACATGCATGTGCGTGTGCACACCTGCCAGTACTGTTGCTTGAACTCAGGGTTTTTGCCAGCTTTCAACCGTGACCCTCAAATCTGAGCCTTGTCATTAGCTGAGATTACAGGCATGAGCCACCAGTTCTGGCAAGAAATTATTTTTAAGTAGGGAAGCAGAGGTGGGGAAGGGACAACTTTTAAAAAGGAAAAAAAAAATCATTTTCTTAGGTTTAACAATTACTATTAAATCTTCCAGGGCTCCTGTTGTGGTTTTTTTTGTTATTTGTCAGTTTTGTGTATTTTTTTGTTTTGTTTGTTTCTATTTCTCAATGCTGGGGATTGAATGTGGATCCTGGCCTTCAGTCAACAAGCTCTGTGCTCTGAGTTACATCCCTAGCCCTGAATCTAAATGTTACATTTTCTGTATTTTTTAATTTATTGGTTAAGATTGTTGAGTGTATTCTCTTATGAAATTTACTAGCTACTTGACATTTATTCCTTGTCTCTTCACGGGGAAGACAGTTCATAAGATGGTTCATAGGAGAATGTCTTTTTCCCCTGTGATCTTCTTGGCCCATAATCTCTACTTTATCAGTCCTTACAAAGAACACACTTAAAACTTCTACTTTTTAAAATAAATTCCATTCACTGTTTTTTTTTAAATCCTCAACCATTCCTAGATCACAATGCTTTTGCATTATTTTGCTTCTCTTAAGATTCCTGAGTGAAGGTCTGGCTCATTTATCTTCAGTTTACCTTTCCTTTTATAAAGAGCTTTATGGCTTTACATTTCCTTTGGAGCTCCGCTTTGGCTCTGCCCACATGTTTTACCAGGGAAAGCTTTCTGTTTTAATTACTTCTGAATCATAGGCACATTGCATTTTTGCTTCCTTCTTTAATCTATCATCGTCCCAAAGGATATATTCTTAAATTTCCAAATAGATTGTTTTGTATTTTCTTTTGTGTTCGGAGTCTGTCTGTGAGAGAGAAAGAAATAACAGGATTCACCTAAACTTATTCTGGATGTCCATTTTTCTGAGCAGAAGGAAGCCTGTTCTTCCCAAACTCTGCAGACCTCATCACATTTTGGTCAATACAATATGAGCAGAAGGGACATGTGACATATTCAGGCCAGAGGCATGGGGCAGAAAGTCTTATTTCATCACATGGTTCTTTGGGGTTTTTGGTTGTTGTTCTCTTGTGTGGTAAAGGCTGGGGCCTTTTGTTGTCATAGCTGAATCACTGAGTGGGAGACTCATTATTGGTAAGAGGAACGAACAACCCATAGTAGCCTACCTGGAACAGATCTTGCAACACAAAAATTTGTTGTTTTGATTCACAGAGATTACAGCATCTGGATCTCAGCACAGCATGTCCTGATGAACACAAACTGCTACGTAGTTATCATGAACATTTCCTCCTACCACCAATTTACAGGATATTTTCTAAATGACATAGGATGGTAATGCAGTCAAACTAAGAATGTGTAGCATGGGGAAAAACTCAACAGAGTCTTTTCAGTGCTATCAATGTGGGGTGTGTGCGTGTGTGTGTGTGTGTGTGTGTGTGTGTGTGTGTGTGTGTATATATGTGTGTGTGTGTAAGCACTAGGGCTTGAACTCAGGGCTTCAAATTTTCACTTGCTTATTTGTTCAAGATTGGTGCTCTACCACTGGGGTCAGGTCTCTGACTTCCTGGTTAATTGGAGAAAAGTTTCACAGACTTTTCCACTTGGGCTGGCTCTGAAGCTCCATTTTGAGATCTCAGTCTCCTGAGTAGTGAGGATGACAGGCATGAACCATCAACACCTAACTTTTGTTTTGTTTGATATTGGTCTTGGAAAAAACTCCTACACTCCTGTGCTAGACAAGTACTCTTACACCGAGCTACAACCTAGCCTCCTAGCTATCCCTTTAATGAAATAGTTGTTTCTATGCTCACAGACATTTTAAAAAATAAGTTTTTTATTGTGAAAATACCGTACAGAGGGGTTACAATTACATGAGCAAGGTAATGAGTATATTTCTTATCAAGCATTGTTGTCTCTTCCTTTGTGTTTTCCCTACCATCCCTGCCCTCCCATCTCCACAACTACACTCCCCCCCACAACTAAGTTGTAAAGTTCATTTTTCGACATAGTGTCTTGTACATCTCATTGTTGCAAAGGGCCCCCCTGTATCCCCATTTAAACAATTTTTTCCCTTCCCCTCCCCAAATTATACCAACATCAAATACAGGGATTTACCGTGGGGGAGGGACATACAAAGCAACAAAAAAAATCACCTTATAAATACGTTAGAAACAATAGCAAGAAAGAAAAAAAACCACTTGTGTCATTATCTTGGGATTCATTTCACCTAACATCAACTTATCCGACCTTTTCTGCTTGTCTCAGACATATACTAGTTATTGCAAATAAGGGAAACCATGGGACCTATGTTTCTTTGGACCTGGTTTACTTCACTTAATATAATTTTTTCCAAGTCTTTCCATTTCCTAACAAATGGGGCAATGCCATTCTTTCTGATGGAGGCATAGAATTCCATTGTGTATATATACCACATTTTCTTGATCCATTCATCTACTGAAGGGCATCTCGGTTGGTTCCATATCTTAGCTATGGTAAATAAAAATAAACATAGTTGTGCTGGTAGCTTTAGTATGGCCTTGTTTGTGATCATTTGGGTAAATGCCCAAAAGTGGGATTGCTGGGTCATAGGGGAGCTCTATGTGTAGTCTTTTGAGGAACCTCCATACTACTTTCCAAAGTGGTTGAACAAGTTTACACTCCCCTCAACAATGCAGTAAGGTTCCCTTCTGTCCACATCCCCTCCAGCATCTGTTGTTATTAGAGTTCTTGATTATAGCCATTCTAACTGGGGTGAGGTGGTATCTCAATGTTGTTTTGATTTGCATTTCTTTTATGGCTAGAGAGGTTGAGCATTTCTTCATGTGTCTATTGGCTACTTTTATTTTCTCTTCAGAGAAGTTTCTCTTTAAGTCTTTAGCCCACTTATTTATTGGGCAGTTGTTTCTTTGGGAATTTGTTGTTTGGGGATTTAATTTTTTGAGTTCCAGGTATATTTTAGATATGAGACCCTTGTCCATTGTATGGCTAGTGAAGATCTTCTCCCAATCCATGGGCTTTCTATTGATCTTGCTAGCTATGTTGTTTGCTCTGCAGAAGCTCTGGAGTTTCATGCAATCCCATTTGTCCAACCTATCTTTGATTTGTTGTGTTTCTGGGTCTCTATTAAGAAAATTTCAGCCTGTGCCAAGGAGACCTAGGGTTTCTCCTAGTCCATCCTGTAATGTTTTCAGGGTGTCTGCTTTGACTCCGAGGTCTTTGATCCATTTGGAGTTGATTCTGGTGCAAGGTGATATATAAAAATCTAACTTTAGTTTTCTACAAGTCATTAACCAGTTTTGTCAGTACCATTTACTGAAGAGGCTGTCTTTCTTCCATTCTAGTTTTTTAGCTCCCTTATCAAAGATTAGATGGTTATAGGTTGAAGACTTTTTATTCAAATAAATGTCACCCATTCCTACACCCATTTGTGTTTCCCATGCCTCTGTTTTGTACAGCATGGATGCAGACACAGCCCGTTGCAGACTCTCGAAAGCGAGAACCACCTGTGGGAGAAAGTTTGAAAGTTGAGACAGACTGGGGGACCATGCTCTTTGTATCACCGATGGCTTTTGATTTCTAAAACTGCTGGGGCACCTGTCTTTCTCATTCCTCCCATGATCATGGCTCATGATCAAGTTTTCCTGATTGTGATTATTTTGCTAATAATATCATGGATTGTGGGTTTATGGTGGGTTTTGTTGTTGTTGTTGTTTTAGATGGCAGCGGGACTGCTACTTCTGGTTTTTTCATTTCTCACACATGCTATTGTTTGCAGACACATTTTGGCGGGGACCTCATCCGATGAGCTGTTTGTTAGTTTTGATTGAGTAGGTCACTTGTGGGCTCAATTAACCACTTGCCCTTCATCGGATGGTGCACGTGGCCAACTGCACCTGCAATTAGCTAATTAAGGGTTCGGTCATTTCCATAGGCAATTTTGCCTTTATCTAATTGTGGGCTGCACAAGGTTTCTTTCATCATTTGAGCATGTACCACCCCGGATAGGCAGAGAATGATTTCTCTTAATGAAGCTCAGGGAGGAAGAGAGAACATTTTAAAACTCTGTTCCCTAACACAGTTGTCCACGGCAGGAAAACGTCACAGATGAAAGGTCTAGAATTTATGTTTTCTGCTTAAATAGATCTCTTTGTAGATGGTTTAAATATATTTTTGCTTCGTGAATATTTTCCTAGCCAAATAAGCATGCTTTAAATCCCAAATTTAGAAGAGTTCTTGGATGTGTGTGTGCATGTGTGTGTGCATGCCTGCACATGTGTATATGCCCTTTTGCACTTGTATGTTGAGGGGTTTTGTGCATAAACTCATTCCAAGAATTTGAAGCATTGATCTGCAAGGGTTTCGAAGATGAAGCAGAACACAAATCAGACCGATATAGACAAATCATGGGGCAGAAGGGCTTTGAGCTAGAGGAGACAGAGAATTTATGGCTCCTTTCCTCCTGATAAACTGTAAAGCTGCTTTACAAGTAGCTTTTCTTGGGCTGAGTAGTTCACACAAAAACCAGAGAGAGAGTTGGAAAACACTCCCCCCCTCCACCCCCCCCCCCCGCCTTTATTTAATGCCAGACAAAAGAACTGCAAATATCTTAGGACCTCTCTTCTGCTTGTGATACAAACAAAACTGTGGCATTCTGCCCTTCTAGACAGTAACCAGTGCGTAGACAACAACCAGAGAAAGCACTTATTGTCCAGATTTTTCATTGTATATAATCTTTTGGAATCACAGCCACATAGCCTGTTTCTATGGCCCATCTGTCAGGACATTGAAATTGCTTTATTATACAGAATCTGCTCACAGATTCTGTAGATTCTGTAAGGGATATTTACTGAGTGTCATCTGAGATCTCCAAGGTTCCATAAAACACTTAATTAACATACAAAATCCACTCCAGCTAAGCCTATACCTACTTTCTGAATATCAGTTACTGATTTGATTACTCCTGAGGCTCAGGTCAGCTGAAGGGGTATGAGGGGGTGTGTGTTTGTGTGAGGGGATGGATTTGCAGAAGCTACTAGAGAACAAGCTAGAGGTAAGGCAAGGTGAGCAGCCTCTGACAGCTGCTATTATCTCCCTGGGGGCAAAAGCTAGTAGCATAGCCCCACCTAGGAGGCAGAGAGAAAGGTCTGCTATGCTGCTTTTGTTTGTTTCTTCCTCTGGGCTTTGTTTGTAATAAGCAGGAGTTGCCTTGCATTGATAATTAATTGCTCTTTTCATCTGTCTTGTCTTGCTCCTCTGTATCATTTACAACCTGTGTTACTAGGAGCAAGTTTCTTACCCTTTCTGAGCCTCAATTTTTCTTCTTTTATGAAGAAGACAGAAATCTAATCTTTCTCTCTTTCTCTGGCCCCCTTTTTCCTTTCTTTTTCCTTTGTTTCTTCGTTCCTTCGTTCCTTTGTTCCTTCCTTCCTTCTTCCTTCTTTCTTTCTCTCTTTCTCTCTTTTTCTCTTTCTTTGCCAGTGTTAGGGCTTGAACTCAGAACTTCATGCTCCTGCTTGATTTTATCACTCAGATTGGTGCTCTACCACTTGAGCCACAGCTCTACTTCCAGCCTTTTCTGGTTAACTGAAGATAGGAGTCTCATGGAATTTTCTGCCTGGGCTGTCTTTGAACCCTGATTCTTAGATCTCAGCCTCTGGAGGAGCTAGGATTATAGGCATAAGCCAATGGAAATCTTCTTTTCTAATTATTGTGATGATTATCTGAAATAATGTGACACCAGATAATGTGAAGTCAGATGAAATGTCTTCCAGCATCCTTAGCGTGTTGATAGAACTGAGAAGCTGATGTCTAAGATCAATGAATGTTTCTTGCAAACACTCCTCAGGAGGCCACAGAACACTTAGCATAGGCTCAAAACATGTTCAGCATTGGCTGGATGGGTGCTAATGAGGTCACATCAGCAGCATAATGTTGATTCTATAGCTTCAGGCCTCATTGCCACATCACTCCTTGCAAGTATTTATGGCTGTCTTCTGGGTTATCTTTGTGATCTTATTGTTGTCTCCAGCAAGGCCTTTGCCGGGTGCCAGTAACAACAGGAAATCAACTCCTGAAATAGATTAGAGTCAGAAGCCAATGGAACATTCTGGCCAACTGTCTCTTTCCTTGCTTTGAGTCATAGTCCATTTACTACAGGGGGCCCCAAAAAGGTGACCAATTGGGTGCTGCCTTTCATTCCTTCAGTCCACAGGGCTCAGGTATGATCAACCCTGTGGGGCCTCTGTGACAAATCTGACAGCCCACATAGTGATCTCAGATTGGATGTGGCCTCCATTGGGCTGGCTCCTTCTACCCTGAGCTCCTCCCAGAAATGCCTCATGGTCTAGGCAAAGGGGCATCTGGTAGACCTGCCTCATACTGTCACACATCTGGACATGGGTGGACGCCAATTTGTGTTCCAACAGAGCCCTCTCTTACACATAGAGCTCCTGAAGTCAATGTTCAGGTCAGAATAGAAATAGTTTTCATATGTCTTTTCCCTTGTTCTGGAAATGCCACATCACACAAGGGGTTTCAGGCTGTATTCCAGAAATGTCACATTCTTCCTTCCATACAGGAGATTTCTCAGGGTAAAACGTTTGTCTGGATAGCAATAAATTGAGTCAGATTTCCACTCTAAAACTCTACCTATGACTAGTTCTATAAAGACATTGGACAAGCTTGAACTTGGAAGTGTCCTGTTTGTAAATGCTTCTCCCTAAGGACATAAATCAGCTCTCATTGTTTCCCTCAGACCTAGTGATGTCAGGAAAACCTTACTACCTCACTCAGCTTAGGCTCAGTTTAGCTGGGGGTAATAAATGATCCTCAACCTTAGTGGGTTACTGCCTTGAAAGTCTGTTTCTCTGTCTTTGCATGTCCATCATGACACACTGCCTGTCCTCCTTCTTCTCCCCGAGTCCCAGCTGGTAAAGAGTCCTTCTCTAGAGTCCATCAAAGACAAAGATCCATCACTGGCTGATGTAGAGGCTCTCAGTAGTTTCAAGAGGACAGTAACATGATTAACTCCAGGCTTGAAATGGTCACGCTGGTGCTAGAGTAGAAGGGAGGTGCATTGAAAAGGAAACTACTAAGTAGAGAACCAATGATGAGACTCATGACTTGTGCTAAGTGTCGTGGGCAGGGTGCTCAATGATCATATCTACTGAGAGTTGTTTTCAGCATGATGGAGTTCCTAGGCTGTGGGCACAAAGAAATTATAGCCTGTACCCCTATGTCTGGACCGTCCAATGAGGAGAAGGAAAGGTGGGTCAGATTAGTGACCACTTGCCTTAGAGACAAGCACACGGTAGTAAATAAAGGGCCCAACACAGAAAGCTTGATGTTGTCTTCTGGCTGGTGTAAAATGACCGGCCTCTCCAGAAATACTTCCAGATTCTTGGAGAAAGAAAGAGTTGCTGCCAGCCTGGGGGCCTGCAGGGGAGCTCAATGTCTTCATCAATAAATACTTTTGTCTCTTTGCACCTGTCAGAGTCCTAGTCATGTCTCTCTAATCTCTCAGTCTCACTTATCCCAAGGCTTGCTTTCCATCAGAGGAAACAACTGGCAGCTTCCTTCCACAAGCACACGGAGCTTTTATTTTAAGGAAACAGCCGGGGTCATCTCCTGAGATGGTATTTTTGACTTTGTTAGCCATCTTCTCAAGGTCACCCCTTTGTAGATACATCTGTTGAAATGTTAAGAGTAAGTCTATGGCTGAGGAGGAGGGAGCTGGGGAGACTTGGGTACTTAAATGGGCTCTTTGTAATCCTTCATGCTCTGTCTCTCTCTGGTTCACTGAGCAAGCTGGCCTGGTAGCATCACATAGATCACTCTCCTCACAGCCTCATGAAAAGAGCGAGCAAGCTGGGAGATTTATTTCCAGATCTGATTCTCCTCTGACAAGTGAAACAGTGGGGCTGTGTAGGAGTGGCCCCTGTGACAAGGCCGACACTGGGGCATATCTATCCTCTATCAGAAAAAGCTGGAAGTGCCAGGCACTAGTGGGCTCATGCTTATAATACTAGCTACTCAGGAGGCTGAGATTTGATTATTGAAGTTTGAGACCAGCCCAGGGGTGCAAGTCCATAAGACTCTTATCCCCAATGAAACCGACAAAAAAACCAGAGGGAGAGCTCTGACTCAAGGGGTAGAATGCTAGTTTTGAGTGAAAAAGCCAAGCAAGAGTGAAAGGCCCTGAGTTCAAGCCAGAATAATGGCAAAGGAAGAAAGAAAAGAAAAGAAAGAAAGAGAGAGAGAAATAGAAAGAGAGAGAAACAGAAAGAAATAGAAAGGAAGGAAGGAAGAAGAAAAGAAGAGAGAAAAAAGAAAAGAAAAAAGAGAGGAAGAAAGAAAAAAAATTGGAGGATAGAATACCTCTTAGTGGACAAACTTTCCCTCCCAGGAGAGAAAAGAAAGGAGGCCTTAAGCTGGGCTGTGCAGAGTGAGAGCATCCTGGAAATGTCTGGAAATGTCTTACTGTGATTCTCCCTGGTCAGTTCCAGGAGCCGCAGCCACATCTGCGAGTCTTCATCTAGGGCTCAACATGACTCTGGGCCAGGAGACTTCTCAGATTTCAGGAGCCCAGCAAGTCTTTGGAATGCCTGCCAGTAAGGAATTTGAACATCAAAGGGTTCAAAGGTGGTTGGAAAAATCCAATCCTCAAATTGTCGGAAGCAAAACATGTCTTGTCCTCCTATGTTTCAGATTTGAGTAGCAAAGACCCATGGTACTAAGGAACCAAGGAGTTGCAGCCTTCATCAAGACGGGCCTTTTTATCTAAGGATGTTTAAATCCATCTATCACATTATCTTCAGTTTTACAAGCTAGGGAATTGGATGGGGCATGGGGGGGAGAGGGGGCAGTGATTTTATCTGAAGATCCAGAGTGATTTTAGTGCTGGTCATAACAGGGCACTGGGAATCTGGGGAGTCAAAGTTCAAATATGGGTCTCTTAGCTTCTGACATCATTTTATTTTGGGTCCAAATAAAGTACATTTTTAATAGGCAGGACGACCGTGCCTGCCTTCAATCAGAGCTCATACCAGACTGAAATTATATTCTGAGACAGTAAGTTGCACTTCAACTTAAGATAAACATGCCCCTAGTAAAAAGTTTACCCATTCTGCCTCTAATAGATGTCATGTCCAAGGTCAATTGTACTTGCAACTTAAAACCAATCAGGAGGATGAGTTAGCATCAAGATTCTTTTGGAAAATGAAAATTTGTCTTTAATCAGTGATTGTTTTTCTTTTCTTTCTTTCTTCTGGGCTGTTTCTCCCTTTAAAAAAAAAACACTGGGTATGAATTATTCAAAAATTAGAAGAAAAGGAAGAATGAATTAACAGTGAGACACCACAGTGTACTAAGACATTTAAAGTAAGTTATTCCTAAATGGATTCAAAGCAACTTAAGAAGCTTTGTATAGCATCTGGGGCCTTGAAATTCCATCTGAGATTCTGCTGCTAAACAAATGGGCACACCTCCTGGTTGAGCAGGCCTCAGACAAACGCCCTTCATTTAACAATCTTTATCTGAAGACCTTTGGGGAAAATAAATTAAAAATTCAATATAAATCTTGGCCTCAGAGAGATGAACAATCCTGAGAGGGGCTTGAGCCCAAACAGAATGACTGACTGAGATCTCAGAGATTTCTGAGATCTTCAGATTTTTTTTAAGATCTGAGTGTAAATATTTCTCTGGGCATTCTCACTAGCTACATTTAGAATTAGGAGGAGAAAGAAGAGGAAGAAGAGAAGAGAAGGAGAGAGGATAACAGAGAACACAAGTGAATGAGAGATGGACAGGCAGAATTTTGAAGAACTGAACTTGAAAGTCTCTCTATGTGTACACTGAGAACTGGATCTTACTTGGAAAACCTGCCAGTGTCTCTCTCTGTGCAGTAGCCAGTGTAGTACCCGCACAAGAAATGTCCCTTACATTAATCCTTTCCATTGTTGCTTAGAAACCATAATCTTCTTTTCCTGGCCCTCACTCATTCCTCTTCTGTCCCTTGAGGGCCAGATTCAGAGCTACTAGAGCCAAAGATGGGAGGTGATCAGCTCCCATGGCTCAGTAGGTTGGAGCACTTCCTATCAGTAGACCACGAGTTGGGAGTTTTCATGTTCATTATCTTACTTGATTTTCTCAGAAAACTGAAGAGGTTACTTTTCTCTCATGCATGTACAAGGAAACATGAGTGCAGCAGAAGTTAAGAGACGATCCAAAGGTCACATCATGAAAAAACATCAGAGTCAGGTTTCAAACACTCTGCTTTGGTTTGGATTTTCTAGGGATGAGGAAGATGGGAAAACAGGTCCCAGCTTTCAAAGTTTTTGGTGCCAGTACTGGGGTTTGTGTGTGAGGTCCCAATAAAGCCCTTGTTCCTTCCTACTCAGGTTTCTTGCTCTCAGCAACCACTGGAGCCACACTTCCAGTCTGATGTTTTGTTAGTTACTTTTGGACAAGAGTTTCACCGACTTCTCTACGTTAGGCTGTCTGAATTATGATCCTCCAGCTCTCAGCCTCCTAAATAGATAAGATTACAGGATGAAACCACCATTACCCAGTCAGGCTTGGATTCTTGATTTGAATCTGTTTTCACCTATTCTTATAACTTGACTTCTCAGGAGACTCTGCTGGTGGATCTGGATGATGAATGTTGCTGGGGATTGGCAATGCAGAGTCAAGGAATCTGAGTTTAAATCTCAACTTTATCTCTTACTAAGTTAAACTCCAATATCCTTTTCTGCCACATGTTGCTAGTAACATGGGACTCCTGTGATGACTCAAGATGAAAATGCCTAGAAATGTGCACAGGAAAGTGAAAGGTGTGAGATATGTGAAATGGAATCTGAATTTTGCCTCTTCACTCCTCTGATTCATCCCAGAATTGATGTTACCCTATGAACTGACAGTTTGCTCAGGGATTTCTGTCACATATTTGGCAGCATGGGAGACCACTTTGCTTGAGGCTTCTTTTTCTTCCCTTTCTCATTCTTTCTCCCCTGCCTCCTCCTCTTCCCCTTTCCTTCCTTCCTTCCTTCCTTCCTTGCTTCCTTCCTTGCTTCCTTCCTTGCTTCCTTCCTTCCTTCCTTCCTTCCTTCCTTCCTTCCTTCCTTCCTTCCTTCCTTCCTTCCTCCTCCCCTTCTTCTCCTACCTTCTTCCTCCTCCTCCCCTCCTCTGCTTCTTCTTCTTCTGCTTCTGCTTCTGCTGCTTCTTCTGCTTCTGCTTCTTCTGCTTCTGCTTCTGCTTCTTCTTCTTCTTCTTCTTCTTCTTCTTCTTCTTCTTCTTCTTCTTCTTCTTCTTCTTCTTCTTCTTCTTCTTCTTCTTCTTCTTCTTCTTCTTCTTCTTCTTCTTCTTCTTCTTCTTTCTTCTTCTTCTTCTTCTTCTTCTTCTTCTTCTTCTTCTTCTTCTTCTTCTTCTTCTTCTTCTTCTTCTTCTTCTTCTTCTTCTTCTTCTTCTTCTTCTTCTTCTTCTTCTTCTTCTTCTTCATTTGTGTTTGTGTTTACTGAGGTTTGAACTCAGGGCCTTGCACTTACTAGGCAACTACTCTACTACTTGAGACACATCTGTTTCCAGCTTGTTTTTCACAAAGGTTCTTATTCTAACTTTGCCTGGGTTGGCCTTTAATAACAATCCTCCCCTCTCTACCTCCCAAGTAAACGGCATTACCAGTATGTACCACTGTCTTCTTATATACATAGACCAGATCTAGCTTAATTTGAAAAAATTCACCAAAAGACTTTGAATCCATTGAATTCAGTGCTCCCTCAATCTTTTTTTTTTAAATAATAGATACCTATTTTTATTTATTTATTTATTATTTATTTTTATTGTTATTGCAATGGTGACATAACACACTGGGGCATGATGGATTATACAGGTCTATAGACATTTATTTGGTGACCAATGGACACCTGTTTTGAAATCTGTTCTTGTTTTTTATAACTATGGTACACAAAACTCACCTATAAGAGCTTCTCTATAGGAAATGGTGAAAGGCCCAAAATCTGCAACTAAGATTCACTTTCCCTCCCAAATTTGTTATATATTAACATCCTATCTATAGATGTGGAAACTGAGGCCCAGTGACAGTTACTTATCAGCATGAATCTATTTAGTACATAGGTGCATCATTCTCAACAACTGGGCTTAATCTTATATCCATTCGCTTAATAAGAAGAGAGAAAAATGCACATATTTTACTTCTTTTTACAAAGGAATTTGAGCTTTTCTTCCACCTTTGCCTCTCTGTCTTTTTCCTTTCTTTTTTTTCATATAGTGACAATGGTTGTTCCCTTTAGCTACAAGAGATAAAAAAAAGTAGAAAATCTGGAAAAGCTTTAGTAATTCATTCTCAAGAAGAAGCAGGCACTTAATATATATCATGAGTATGAAATAATTTTGTATCCTTAGATCCAGTACTTTTTTCCTGGAAACTCATATGAAGAAAGTGATTTTTATTCTTTTTTGAGTTTTTTCTTTGAAAAAATACTTTCATTGAAAGCTTTGAATAGAAACATTTTAATTATTAAAATACCTTAATCATTAATAATAACATTGAAGTTCTATTATTCCCTCAACCAATCAAAAATTTCCCTTCTTTTTAAACAATATTGTTATTATCAAAGTCATGTACAGAGAGGTTATAGTTACATAAGTCAAGTATAGAGTACATTTCTTTTTAGACAATCTCACCCCTTCCCTCCCTCTGTTTTTCTCTTCCATCCACAACTTGTATAGTTTATTTGCAACATAGTGTCCAGTGAGCACCATTGCTACATTTGTTCATTCTTTCTTCCTACATTTTTGTGCCCCCTTTATATTCCCAAAGACATATAAATGAACAAAAAGAACAAAAAGAAAATAAAACAAAAACAGCAAAAAAAAACCAATCTCTTGTTTTCATTTCTTGGAGTTCATTTTGATAAATATTATTTTGTATGATAAGATGCACATAGGCCTTGTACCTTTCTGTTCCTCTCCTAAGTGAATCCTCCTTTTGTGTCACTGTGTATGAATATTTAGAGACCTATATATTTTATTATGCCCCTGTATATTTAGATCTAGCTTCCAGATATGAGACAAAACATGCATCACTTGACTCTCTGAGCTTGGCTCATCTCACTTAACATGATTTGTTCTAGGTCCATCAATTTTCCTGTATAAATTCATTTTTAAACACAAAAATGAAGTATTTCTTACTGCATTAGTTGCATTAGGATTAAAACTAAAATATTATGAAGAATGGTTAGAGTGGCTGAAAAATAGTGGTTTAGCTCAAGGGAATATTATATGACAAAGATAATTTTATGCAGGAATTATTTAACTAACAAAATATGTTCAAGACCTAAATAAAAGAGAGGTATCATCTTAATATTGGGGCTTTCCATGCTATTATGTCATTTCCTCCAAGTTGGTCAATGAAATATCATTCGAATTTATAATGGGCTTTCAGGAAAGAAATTAGTAAGATGATGCTAGATTTTTCATGCAGATGTAGAAAACAGAGTAGCCAAATCAATTAGACAACAACTGAAAGGCTTAAGCTGTCTGATTTTAAGGTATATTATAAGCTATAATAATTAAAATGATTTGGTATTACTATCAGAATGGACAAAATGGGACAAAATAAATCATTTAGCAAAAACCCATGAATCTCCCAAAGTAATTCAATGGCAAAAGAACAATCTTTTCTACTTGTTAGACAACTGCAAATTGACATGAGGGAAAATGAATCCTAATCTTTAGATTAAATCATATGCAAAAATAACTCAGAATAGATTCAAACCCTGGATATACAAACAAAGACCAGTTTTTTTGACATAGTTCTCTCAAATAAATATTTATGCTTATGTATTATATGGTTTTTTGATAGGCTATCTTAAACCCTTTTAGAAGACCATTAATACAAGTGGATTTTTAGAAATAAAAGAATATAAATTCCAGATAAAGCAAACAAGAAAATCTTTATAATCTTGAAGAAGTAGGCAAAACTTTCACTATTAAAAAACTGAAGAAAATAAAACAAAAGTATTCTGTTGTTTGAAAGTCACTGAAAAGAAAATGAAAGTCAAGTCGTGGTTCAGTGAAAATATTCACAATGTATTCATCTGATAAATACTTATGTCCAGAATATATAAAGGACTCTTACAGACCAATGATAGGGACATAAGTAACCCAATGAAAAGAACAACATGTTTGAATACATAGAACAAAGGATGTACAAATGTCCACTTTGTGAAAATATGCTCAATATGACTAGTCATTAGGGATGTAATTAAATTCAAAGTGGCAGCCCACTACCCAACTCTCAAAGTCAGAAGACTGACAATACTGAAGGTTGGCAGGAAGATGGAGTAGTTAAGCTTTTGTTGCTGGAGAGGACAGAGAACAGTAGAGCCACTTTAGAAAACCATTGACAGTTTCTCAAACACTTAGCCACTCCCTCACTTTGCCATCTAGCAATCTCACGTCTAGATATTTACCCCAGAACAAAAATGGAAACATATGTTCCAAACTTGTGTGACTAGGACATTCACAGCAACTTCTTAATGCTAACCACAGGCTAGAAGCAACCCAAATGTAGACTGAAAGAGCAATGAATAAACAAATGAGTGAATAATCATACAAATGTAACATTCTGTACAAGTAAATTTGGAACAAACTTGATATGCGCAACAATAAGGATAAATTTTACAGCCAATGTGCAGAAAGAAGCCAATCACAACAGACAGACATAGGCCTATAGCATGGTTCTATTGTATGAAACTCCAAGCAAGGCAAATGCTAATATGTACTTACAATTCACCAAATGGTTAATTGGCAACAACAATAATTGACCAAAAAGGCACATAGAGTATTTTTGAAGTTTCATAAAAACCTTCAACAACTTGGCTGTATAGTGTTCATATGTGTATAAATCTTTATACACTTAAAATCTTTATACATTTAAAATGGTAAGTGTTGTATATAATCTACACCTCAATGAAGATTTAGGCAGTAAAAAAAGCAATAAAAGAAGATGCAAAAATGGTGAGCACAGAGTCAGATTATAACTTCTTGAAGTATTCATCAATAATAAATGAAAATTAAACAGAAATCTACAAGGGCTGTGGTATGCTATAACATTTCTTATACCTAACTATTTTTCACTGAGCTTTTACTGGAATTTCAAACCATTTCCTGATGTGATACACAGAAGAGAATGTATCTATTGATACCCATAAAAATCATGAATCTCCAAATATTTAGAATCATTTTTGGTGAAAAGTCACCATAATCCTAGTTGTGAAATTAAAGAGAGAAGGAATCAGTTTTACTGAACAAAGCTGAAATTTGAAAATTAATATTTAAAATATTTTGACGTATTACAATAGCACAAATGTGTTCCATAAAGATGTACAGTATTATAGTCGTTAAAAAATAAATGATAGTCATAAAAGTATTTTCTAAGAAAATGTCTGTGAGTCCTACACATAAACAAGATTCTGAAGAATCGTCATTACCAACTTGTCTTTTTACTCAGTCAGAGATCTTATGGATACTAGTTTTGTCTTTGGAAACCCAGCTAGGCTACAGAAATCTAAATGTGAAGAAAAAAGACCTCTCTGTGTTATGAAGATAGGTTCAACTGAGCAAGTTTATCTTGTATAAACTTCACATTGCATCTCATTGTAGGTGATTTGCTGGAATTCTCCTATCGAAGGACTCTTTCTTGCTTTCTGCCTTCTCCAGGAACAAGTACTTCAAAGTTAAAAGAGCAATACAAAGAAACCTTATTATTAAGGAGGATATATATGTATATAATGTATAATATATATGTAATAGATAGTCATTTTAAGTATCCATTTAAAGTTTTAAAGTTTTTGGTATGTAAAATCTCAGCAGCATAGCAAAGTATAATCTTTGGGCTATGGAACTTCATTCAATTCACTCTATTTATATAACTACCCAGGATTCACATCAAGCATATTTTTTTCAAAACGTCTTCTAATTCTAAGTTTGCAATTCAACTGAAAAAAAATTATCAAAGACACTTAAGAACATTTATGACTTTAAAAAGTTTTCTTTTCTTGAAATAAAAACTACTGCTGGAAATCTCTCCGCCCATATCTTATCCTCTTCACGACCTAGCATGAACCACCCAAACCTCAGTTTATAAAAAGAGAGAGAAAGAGAAGAAAAACCTTTACTGAAGTAGGTTCCTTTGATCCTTTTCTGCTACTTATGAAAACTCACACTGTATGTTTAACACATTCCCAACAAGTCAGAATAATGAAGCACACGGGACATCAAGACTTTAATTCCATGTCTGTTTCTTTATTCAAAAAAAAAAAAAAAGTTCTCTATGGGCCAAGCAAAGAATAGACTAGACTAGCTATAAGGGGACAGTGAGAAACAAGTTGTGATTGCAGATTTGGGAGCTATCATTAAAAAGCACACTGGGAAGCTCCAGTTTAGGATCTGAGGAGATTATTGATTCAAATCCTTTAAGGCATTCTTCAAAGGACTTCTTAAAAAGTTGTATTGTCTGAGGAGTGTGTGTGTGTGTGTGTGTGTGTGTGTGTGTGCGCGCGCGCGCGCGCGCGTGCACGCGTGCAAGCACGGTTGTGCAGATGTGCGCATGTATACAAGTGTATGTTGCACAAGGGGGGAGATTAGTGATTAGGAGGGTTGTGTCCATGAGAAATACAGAGAGGTGTGTTGTGTAAGTAAATGAAGACTAACTCCACAGTTGGTCTGAGCAAATACTGGCAATTCTACAACAGCTTTTCTGGTTTATAGCCTAGGTTGTTGGTCTTTGATCATTGTAGTCTCTAGCTATCACCAAGGTTCTTGAAGACTGGCCTTTCTTTTCTTTCTATATCACATTGCAGCGCTTCAGAACCCAGAGTGTGTACAGTCAGGTCCTGTTGTCTTAAATTCACATAAGAGCTGCTTTATGAACTCTGGTGGCCTGAGTAACTTAAGCTCATCAAGCCTCAGTTGCCTTATAGATGAAATAAAGGACAAGTGTGTCTACATTATAGTACTCCTAGGCTAAATGAGGTAATTTCAGGTGACATGTATTCACTAACCCAGTATGGGGCAATGTGGAACTCATAGACACTTGCATCCAGGAATAATTTTTGGAAAGTTTTATATATACTAAATGCATACTGCTCTCCTTCCATTCTGAAGGAGGTAATGTATTAATTTTTGAAGGCAACTGTAACAAAATTGCCACACACCAGGCATCTTAAAACAACAGAACCCTATTTTCTACTTGTTCTGAAGGCTGGAAGTGGAGGATTAAGGATGGAGGACTGGAATTTCAGGGTAGATCTCTGTCCTTCGTTTCCTGATGGCCACCCTCTTCTGTGAGCCTTCCCATGATCCTTTCCCTGTGCCACAGCATCCCAGGAATGCCTTCATCTTTGGGGCCATAATAGATTAAGAGTATACTTTCATATTAATCCTCTTGAATAATCTCATTTCCACATTTGATCACATTAGGATATGCTGAGAGTTAAGACTTCAAAGTATAAGTGGATGGGGACACAATTCTTCCCCTGACATGATCACTAATTCATAACCCCTGATGCTTTAAACTCAGAGGAGGAGTACCAGAATAGCCACGTCCCCCTGATGCTTTAAACTCAGAGGAGGAGTACCAGAATAGCCACCTCTAGTGTTCCACTTAGCCACCTCCCTCTTACATTCAGCTCAGCTTCAACATGATCTCCTCTGTTGAACTCACCATGGCTCATGGCACAGGTATAGCAATGAGTATACTACAACCACTTTATACATCCACAGGTTCAAATATGCACACATGTAACTACACACACATACATGGGTATCTTGACATATGCACACATATTCGCACACATTATATAATTATGCTAACCAGTGTTCCTTATCTTTGGTTTCTCTCTTTGGCAATTTCAGTTACCTATGGTCAATCAACCAGGGTCTGAAAATACTGATGGAAATTTCAGAGATAAACAGAAGACTGTATACATTATCCACACATTAGGCACTTAGGCTCTATGTTATCAGATCAAGTATTGTGGTACTGCAGTGCTATGCTTGCATAAATAGCACCACATGGGAGTCTAAGGCTCCATTACCTTGCCTGCCACTTACCTCAATCTCTTTCAGCATAGTGGTGCTGTACTGTCACTTCACATTGGTACAAAATGAGTTAGCATGTTACCATGAGCTATTTTGAGATAGACCACAACCACTTTTACACTATCTTGCTATAATCATTCTATTTTACTATTAGTAGTTGTTCATGTATTACGAATGCATACTAATGTATTCATTAATCATAGGTATGTATTCATAGAAAAAACATAATATGTAAGATATATACTTTATATATGTATTATATATAAGTCTATACAAAATATTATAGTATATATAATATAGTATTTGGGACCCTCTATGTCTTCCACCATCCACTGAAGAATATTGAACATATTTCCTGTGGATGAAGATTATAGTATATTTATATAAACAAATAAGCATGCACAGCTGGGTGCTGGTAGTTCAGTCCTATAATCTTAGCTGCAGATCAAGGTTAAAAGTCAGCCTGGCCCTTGAATTCTTATCTCTAATTAACCAGCAAAAAGCCTGAAATGGAGTTATGTTCAAGTTGGAAAGCATTATCCCTGAGCAAAACGGCTAAGGGAGAATGTGTGGCCCTATAATTCAAGCACCAGCAATGGTACAAAGTAATAGTAATCTTAGTAGTAGTAGTGATCATCATAATTCCTGTGCACATTCACTCATGTAGAGATTTTTTTTTACTCTCCATCTCCCCAGTTCAAATAAAAGCTCCATGAGGAAACAGACTATTTTAGTCTCCACAGCAGCTCCAGTGCCTAGAACAGTGCCTTGAATTAGTAAATGCCAGCTTTTTTCTTATCAGATGAAAGGTCTGAAATCTTTTCCCAATGTTCATCATTTCCTTAAGACCAAGGAGTACCCATGTCTAGCTTTTATAGCTTTCTCAATAAATCTTTGTTGAGCAAAATAATGAAGATTTTTACAAATTGGCATTTAGTCCTTTGAAATTACTTGTGTGAATGACAAGAAGTTAAAAGGCTTATCAAAATGGGAGAGAGAAAATGAGAGGCAGATGAGAGAGACAGAGACAGAGACAGAGACAGAGAGACAGAGAGACCAGCTTTAATCAGCATCCAAAAAGAAGAACATAAACATACATCATTTAGATTATGAAGCCAACAACTAATGGAAAGAAAGACTTCTGAGCAAACCTGGAGCAGATTTTGAGACCAAAAGTGAACAATGTATTTCTTTCTTTGAGATTTTTCCTTTCTGCACATAAACTTGATGTGATAGGTTTGACTGACTTGACCATGCCTTGAGGCAAAGAAATATGATAACTATGTACCTAGGGGTGGATTAAGACAAAATAAGGGGCCATCACCAGGCTCTTTCCAATTCTGTCTCTCCACAACTCCCTCTGGGTAAATCCTATAGCTTACACCTGTCCAAGGCAGCAGAAAGCTAGACCATCACATCTGTCAATGGCTGCCCAAATAATTAAAGCCATCTGTGCCCAGCATCCCAATACTTCTCTGAATCAGTGCACAGACCCATAATTTTTCCAATGAGGAATAGCTTCAGAACCATTATGGTTAAATACTTTTGTAATAAATAAATAAATAAATGAAAGAAAGAAAAAGAACCTAGAAAGCTAAGTTTCCTTTGATCTCTCTTGACCCGCCTTGATACGAGGTCCCATTTTAATAGAGCAGCTGAGATGTTAGGAAAGTCTTCAAGATGGACTGGCGAAATCTCCAAATGCAGTTAGAGGTCAGTGCCTGTATTTGGCTGTATTGTTTTGTTCAGCCGGGGGAAGCCAACCTACCTGCTCTCTTTGTGCATCTAGTGATGAATGTGTTGACTGATTGGAATGCAGCCAAAAGCTATTTCATGTTGAGCCTTCTCCTCAGGGTATTATGAGGCCATGCAGGGCAATCTGAGAAAGAACAATGCATGGTTAAGAACTCCAGCTCTGTCTGGAGACAAATGCCCTGGAATGGGAGTCCAAGCCCTGTCAGTTGCTTGACCTTGGGCAAATTACTTGATTTCACTACATCTGTTTCTTCATCTGTAAAATGGAAATGATAATAGCATCTACTTCATTACTTATGGTAAAGATTAAATGAGAAAATGCATGTTAAGCATGGATTACATTATTTGGCACCTAGTTGGCAGGCAGTAAATGTTATTGTATTTTTTTTCTTTTTTTTTTTTCTCTCCTCCCATTGTTATTGTTACAACTCTGAGACCACACAGCCTCTATGCTAAAGTCCTGGTTTTCAGCAGACTTAAAAAGAATATTTGTGAGACACATTCACAGTCTTGTTCCACATTCAATAGGATCGCCATATTGTTGAGTTGGACTTGCTAATTGGTTAAGTCTTTGGGAAGAGGGGATGTGGATGGTCACAACCATCCTGCCTTTGATTGCTCCATTAAGAATGGAGCTTTATAAGATGCTTTCTATCTGTCAGATGCCATGTTAGGTACATTCTTCTCTCCCTCAGGAGAACTCTGTGAAGGAGCTGCTATGAATGTCCTTGCTCTTCTTTTTCCAAGCCTGCTGACTTTCCAGTAGTCACATACCTAATCATGTCAAAACTGTTATTGTATTGTGAACATATGTTTTCTGTCTTTTCAAAATCCTTTTTTTATTAATAAGTTTTTTTATCGTGAAAATACTGTACAGAGGGGCTACAATTCCATGAACGTACATTTCTTATCAAGCTTTGTTGCCTCCTCCTTTGTTTTTCCCCTACCATCCTTGCCCTCCCATCTCTAGGACTACACTCCCCCCCCCCCCGCCTTCCCCCTCAAGTTGTAGAGTTCATTTTTCTACATAGCATTGTTGCAACGGGTCCATCTGTATCCCTATTTAAACAATTTTTCTCCTTCCCCTCCCCAAATTATACCAACATCAAATACAGTGAAAACAGGGGTTATACTGTGGGGGAGGGACATACAAAGCAACAAAACAATCACCTTATAAATATGTTAGAAACAATAGCAAGAAAGAAAAACCACTTGTGTCCTTAGCTTGGGGTTCATTTCGCCTAACACCATCTTATCTGACCTTTTCTGCTTGTCTCAAACATATAAAAGAAAAACTGAAACAATATTTCTCCACCAAACCAGCCCTACAAAAAAAAACTTAAAGATGTCCTACACATAGAAAACCAACAAGACCATAATGAAGGCCAAGAAACCGCACCCAAACTGAGAATCAAAATTCTTTTGACTTACCTGTCCCCATCCATTTTGTAATAATTCAATTCAAGCCTTTTGATTTGATGGGGTGAATTGTCTATCTAACCCACACAAACAGGGACTTAAAGGTATGGTAATATAGGATTGAAAAATCCCACTAGCTGTGGGATAGTTAACATCTCTCTCTCTCCCTCTCTCACTTTCAGTTTTAAAAATCATGTACAAGCAAATGTGGAGAACTTAAAGATGGCAGCTAGCTAGCTAGCTAGACAAATGAGATAGATAGATAGATAGATAGATAGATAGATAGATAGATAGATAGATAGATAGACAGACAGACAGATAGACAGACAGACTGCAACTGGCCTCAAGTGTACCTAACAAAGCACATTTCACAAAGGAGTAAGAGAAAGAGAGAGGAAGAGATGAAAGGGGAGAGGAGAAAAAGAGCAAGTGATCGAGCTGAGAATAGCTTTTGAACCACTGGATGCACATGTGTCCTAAACTACTTAGATGATGTGATAAATTATAGCATTAGGCAATTTCAAGTTGATGATCTTGCTAACAGCTCTAGCTAATATAATTAGGTCTATAGAACTCCATGCTACTTCACTATACTAGGTAGGAATGTGAGGCTTGAATAAAAGGCTTCTCTTTTTGTGCAAAAAGCTTTTCCACATGCTAGTCTTATTTTTAAAATTTAATTTTATTGTCAAGGTGATATACAGAGGGATTACAGCTACACATGTATGGGAGTGAGTACATTTCTTGTCTAACATTGTTACCCCCTCCTTCATTTTTCTCCCACTTTCCCTCCCCGCCCCAACCATCCCCCCACAAGTTGTAAAGTCTATTTCCAACATGTTGTCTTGTGAGTATCACTGTTGCATTGGTTTACCCTTTGTCCTTTGTCTCATCATTTTGTTGTTCTCTTTCCTTTCTCTAATTCAGATAAACGTATATATAATACACAGGATACCAAAATGTATAAACCATAGGGAAAAAGATAAAAAATGCAAGAAAAAAGAAATCACTTCACATAGTACATTAAAAACAACAACAAAAAAACCCTCTTGTTTCCATATCTTGGAGTTCATTTCACTTATCACCATCTTCTATGGTCATATGTAGTTATTGAGCTATTGTGACCTTCTTCTAGGACTATCCTAGGCATATACTAATTATTAAAAATGATCGAAAGCATGGAGCCTATGTTTCTTTGGGTCTGGCTTTCTTCACTTACTATGATTGTTTCCAAGTCTTTCCTTACAAATTTCCTTACAAATGGGGTGATGTCATTCTTTCTGATAGGGGCATAGAATTCACTCTGTGTGTGTGTGTGTGTGTGTGTGTGTGTGTGTGTGTGTGTGTGTGTGTGTGTGTGTGTGTATCACATTTTCTTGATCCATTCATCTACTGAAGGGCATCTGGGTTGATTCCATATCTTCACTATGGTAAATAATAAATAATGCTGCAATGAACATGGTTGTTGTAGTAGCTTTGTATGGCTTTGTTGTGGTCATTTGGGTAAGTGCCCAGAAGTGGGATTGCTGGGTCATAGGGGAGCTCTATGTTTAGTCTTAGTGGTTGAACAAATTACACTCCCACCAGCAGTGTTGTTTTGATTTGCATTTCTTTTATGGCCAGAGATGCTGAGCATTTCTTCATGTGTCCATTATCACTCTTACTTCTTCTTCAGAGAAGTCTCTCTTTAAGTCTTTACCCCACTTATTAATGGGGTAGCTGTTTCTTTGGGGATTTGTTTTTGGGAGATTTAATTTTTTTTAATTCTAAGTACATTTTAGATATGAGGCCCTCATCTGTTGTATGGCTGTTAAGATCTCCCAATCTGTGGGCTTTGCTAGTCTTATTTTTGATCACTAATATGTAATACTAATTACATAAATTAATATAAATGTCTTGAACTTTGAAAAACATATCTAATTCATCTTTCCTTTACATTTCAAATTCACTTAACAGCAAATTAGTTTATAGCTTGTAAAAGAAAAAGTAGCAATATTTATATTGAGGTAGGTCTTGTATGGTAAGAGAAATACTAACTCTGTTGACCAAAGATGTATTGGATTCTGGGACTTTATAGCTATGTGAACTTGGACAAACTGTCTACCTTCTTGGAATCTCCATTTCTTTATCTATAAATGGAGATAATAATACTTACTATTTTACAGAGCTAATATAAGAGTAAACTGCTATATAAATATATATGTGTATATTTTTTTCTTTTTTTCTGGTCCTGGGCCTTGAACTCTGGGCTTGGGCACTGTCCCTAAACATCTTAGCTATAGTGTCACTTCCAGCATTTTCTGTGATTAATTGGAGATAAAGTCTCTTGGACTTTCCTATCTGGACTGACTTTGAACCACAATCCTCAAATTCCAGCCTTCTGAATAGCTAGGATTACAGGTGTGAGCCACTAGCTCCCAGCTAAAAGCTATATTCTTGCAAAACTCTAAACTATAAAGGCCTGACATTGAATATAGCATACAATACAAAATAGATATTTAATATACAATGTTAAAGACTTAGGTACATATATATTTTTAAACCAGTATAATATCTAGTACCATAACCTGAAATTTTATGTCAGACAAAAGTGGTGAATATTTTTCTCTTTGGAAAACAATTTTTAAGGTATAGGCATATGTAAGGAAACCAATAATCACCCATATACCCACATCAATCACTGTCAACATTTAAAAATATTTTCATACCTTTTGAAATGTTTATTCATATTTATTTTTTCATATTTATTTTTAAATGTATACAAATAGTAAGTAAACCAGGTTAACCAAAAATATTTAGACTGTCAGAGATTGAATCAAAGTCCTGACAATTCTATTTTCCATATTGTGGTTGTTTACCAATAAAGCAAATGCTATGATGAACTTGTTTGGTAAAAGAGTTATCAAAAATATTCATATTTTTATACCTATCTTGAAATTGGGAGAAATGTAAAATAAAAAATTGTGTGATTGACTTACATTAGTATGTATAAACCTGTTTTAGGCTTTTCAACATTATATAAAAGTTCCTTGTGTTTATGGAATTCATCCATTCCTGCATGAATAAATATTTAACTTGACTCTAGTTTCTTATATGGCAAACATAAAAATATTTTATTGTGTTGTATGTGCATCAAATATTTTATGTGTAATTTTTAGGACAGATCTGTAGAGAGAAATTTCTGGAGCCTAGGGTAAATAATTTGATAGATACGTTCAGGCCATGAATAGCTATGTTTAATTTGACTCTCTCTCCCAACTCAAATTTTATAACTTTTGTCAAACTGGAAGTAGAATAGGGGTTCATGAGAATTTTAGCAGTGATAGTTCCTCTCCTCCCTTTCCCTTTCCTTTTTTCTTTTTCCCCTCCCCTCCCCTCCCATCCCCTTCCCTCCCCTTCCCTCCCCCTTCCCTTTCTTTTAAATGCCAGTTCTGGGACTTGAACTCAGGACCTTAGCTTTTTCACTCAAGGCTAGTGTTCTACCACCTAAGCCACAGCTCCACTTCTAGTTTTTAATGGTTATTGGAGATAAGAGTCCCATGACTTTCCTGCTTAGGCTGACTTTGAGCTGCAATACTCAGAACCCAGCTTTGGGAGTAGCTAGGATTACAGATATGAACCACTAGTGCCTACCAATGATTGAGTTTTTAAAAAGCCTTTCAAACTTCAGGTCACAGAACTATTTTTCATTATTTTATTGTAAATTGGTTTTATTTTTCCAAATGTGGATCTATTTCTACCTATGAATAAGACCTTTTTGTTTTGATCCTAAATCTAAAACATTGCTTATTGACTCACAGAACTACTAATTTTTAATAAAGGAACCAAAAGTATATATTTGAACACAGCCTCTTCAATAAATGGTATGGGGATAACTGAAATGCCATGTGAATCCCTATCTCTTACCCTATACAAAAATCACTTCAAAAGATATCAGACCTTAATGTAAGAATTGAGAACTCTGAAACTCTTACAGGAAAATATAGAGGAAACACTTGAAGATATCCACTTCCAGAATGCAGCTCTAATAGTTCAAACCCTAATGGTCAGGATTTAATGAATTTCTACCATTTACTAAATTTCTGCCATCAAAGAAAACAATCAAGCCAGGCTCTGGTGGCTCAAGCCTGTAATCCTAGCTACTCAGGAGGCTGAGATCTGAGGATCTCAGTTCAAAGCCAGCCAGGGCAGGAAAGTCTGTGAAACTCTAATCTCTAATAAACCACCAGAAAACCAGAAGTGGTCTGTAGCTCAAGTGATTGACCTAAAGAGCTGAGGGACAGCGCTCAAGCCCAGAGTTCAAGCCCCACTACCGAGAAAGAAAGAAAGAAAGAGAGAAAGAGAGAAAGAGAGAAAGAGAGAAAGAAAGAAAGAAAGAAAGAAAGAAAGAAAGAAAGAAAGAAAGAAAGAAAGAAAGAAAGAAAGAAAGAAAGAAAGAAAGAAAGCAATCATCAGAATGAAGAAGCGAACCACAGAATGGGAGAAAAATCTTTGACAGCTCTTCATCTGATGAGGGATTAACAAACAGAACCTATGAAGAAGACCTCAAAAAAATCAAATGCCAAAAACAAAATAATCCGATTAACAAATAGGCAAATGAATTAGACAATTCTCAAAGACAAATGACAAATGACAAATACATGAAGAAATGTTCAATATCCTTATTCATAAAAAACTAAAGCAAAATGATATGAGATTCCATCTCACCATAATCAGAAAGGCTGACATCAAGAAAACAAAGTCTGAGGATGATATGGGGGAAAGAAATTGCTATGTGCTGTTGGTAGGAGTGTAGTTAGTGCAGCCACTATGGAAAGCAGTATGGAAATTTCTTAAAAACCTAAAAATAGAACTACCATATAATTTAGCTGTACCACTCTTAGGCATATATCTAAGGGAATGTAAATCAGGATACAACAGAGATACTTGTATATGTATATTTATATGTCTGTCACTGTTCACAATAGCGAAGCAATCGGATTGGCCTTGGTGCTAGTTTTCAAGAATGGATAAACAGAATGTGGAGTATATACACAAATGGAATACCATTCAGTCATAAAGAAGAAGAAAGTGCCTTTGCAGGGAAATAGAAGATCGTTGTTTTAAGGGAAATAAGGCCGGTTAATAAAGAAAACTACCACATGCTTTCTTTCACATTCAGAATTGAGACCTAATATTTATATAACTATATATATATGTGTGTGTGCACACATATATGTGTCTATATATAGATATATGAATGTGATATATATATGATATATTAATATGTATCTAAAATATGAATATAAAAAGGGACTGATAGATGATCCAGCGGGAGGGGGAGAAGAAGGAGAAGGAGAAGGTGATCTCAGCTAACAATGATTTAATTACGTTATATGGGTGTTCAAAAGGAGCATAATAAAACCAACCAGAAAGTGTTGGGGAAAGGGAAGGAGTTGGGAGAGGAATAAGAGAATAAATAATAAAGTGAACATGATTAAAATGTACCGTGTTCAAGTATAGAAATATAACAAAGACACTCCTATGTACAATTAATATGTTAATCAACATACACCAAAAATCCTCCTCTTACAAATAACACCATATTTTTACAGACCATAATTCTGTTTGCTTTGATATCTGAAGTGACAGATTGATAAAAATGACATCCCTAGTATCTGTAAAAAACAGGGATTTTCAGTCAGTGAACACAGCGGTGTGCTGAGTGTGGAGGGAGAGAGAAAGTGTTCACATTTTTACTTCATTTACTCTTCATGTCAGCTATGAGGGAAAGGTAGCACTCAGAGCTGAAGTTCCTAGATGAGGAAACATCTAGATGTTTCAGGGTCACGTAGCTTGTGTGCAGTGGAGGAAAGATCTGAATGTCAGGTTTATCTGACATCCAAAGTCAGTTCTGTTCCCTACAACTCTTACGTCTCAGGTCCACACTGACCTTGAGGAAAGCTAGCTGTATCTACTGATTCCTTGTATTTTGGTATTCTTCAGATAAGATCCTGCCTATTGCAAGGAGCTGCAAGATGAAGCTGCCTTCAATCAGCTATGTGCTAGTCACATTGAGGACAGGAAAGATAAGGACAAGTAGAACCCTTGGTAAAGCTGAACAACCATTATTTATTTTAAGGAATAGTAACCCCCACCCATCCACCTCTTAGCCTCAAATTTCACCATTCCCTTTAATTAGTTCCAAATGTCCTTCAGTTGTCTGCTCTCTTCTCCTGGAGACAGAAACCTAATGCCAGCAATGGGCAGCAAGCCTTCCCTTTGGCCTTTGCTCTTTATGACAGGGTCGCTGCCTTTGGCAATTAGTAAATCATGGCCAATTTCAGCTGTCACATATTCTTGGATTTGACTCTGACCCCTCTGTGGAATCTCAAGTCTCTTGAACCAATCTGCCATTCCTTCACATGGGCTTCCTTCCTGGTGTGGCAATGGAGAGGAATGTCTAAAAGACTTGGGACTTTGCACTGCAGAGATTTTGGACTACAGATTATCAACTCAGATGTTGAGACGTTTCTTCTTCTTCTTACCTAAGAACAAGAGAGGTAAATTTATCAGGCTGTTTACTTTTGCCATGGAACAGGAGAAGTCTAGGCCCTCCCACCCCTTCTCGCTCTCTAAAAAGAATAAAGGCTTGTCTCTGTGGATTTATAATCCTGGAAAGGAGAGAAGGGCGCAAGATAAAAGCGGAGAGGTGGAATGCTGTGATACAGTGGGAAACACCTGAGGAATTGTTCCTGCCTGAGGATGAGAGAAATCTCTGCTCTTCAAGACAGGCAGCTTTTTATTTCTTATTTTCTCAACTCTCCCAATACAAAACTACATCAACTCTGACTTTTCCAGGCTAAGGACTTTGAGGATCTCACCTTTTCCTGAGCTAGGCCTTCTTTTCTTCTTCTCTTGTGCCAGTACTAAGGTTTGACTTTGAACTTAGGGTCTGAATACTGTTTCCTTTCTTTTACTCTCAAGGCTGGTACTCTTCCATTTGAGCCACAGCTCTACTTCTGGCTTTTTGCTGGCTAACTGAAAGTAAGACTTTCCAGCTCTGGACTGGCTTTGAACCAGGATCCTCAGATCTCAGCTTCTTGAGCAGCTAGGGTTTTAAAGACCCAGGTAGGCCTTGGTTTTAAGGAGAGACTTCTGAAAGGCTTTCTCTTCCAGTGGACTCAATTGCTTCCATTTCCTGCTGTATGCCTGTGAAAAGGCTGCAGAATATTAAACTGTCATGGACATTTTAGATCCCAACTGAATGACTGAAATGATTGCATATGGAAAGCCCAGTACTTCACAGAGAAGGAAGGTGACAAGTGAAGCTCTCTCCTAACTGTGGCCTGGCCTATTCATTTTTGCAATTTGAATTCATCTCAAGGAGACCGTTTGTATCAGAACCTTGTGCACACATGGGGAACGGGAGCACAGAGCTGTGGAGATGGAAAGGGAATGGGGGAATGAGGAAGTGAGGGGAACATGGCCATAGGAGAAACCACCTGCCCTTCTTTGACAACCAGATTTTGGAGAACAGCCATCCATTAAATGCAATGATCACTCTGTCTTTCATATAATTTCAGGAGATTGTGATCACGCCACTGAGCAGGCTGTTTTCTTCTACTCAGAACACTTCAGAGTCTAACCTTGAGAAAGGCTGAGGACACTCTACACAGAGCAGTGTCTATGAAGTACTGCATGTGTAATTGAGAAGCAGAATACAGGAGTGAGATTCAGCGCAACTGCATTCTAATTCAGCTCGGTCCTTTTCAGTGCTGTCTTAGGAGGGCCTTCTTCGTTCTGTAGTGTGGGTTTCTGATCATTAAAATGAGATAAACTAGAAAAGTTCTAACTTCCTTTCAAGGTTAAAAGGATTATGGTGATCTCACAAATACCTATTAGCTGCAAAGCATCACATTTCTTTGTGCCAGGGAATCATAGATGAGTGATTGTTGCTAAGCATGAGTAGTGCAAACAGAAAAGCCATCCAGGGCTCAAGTTAGATTAGTCCTCCCGTCCATGAGTCTTATTTACATTAAAGACAAAAGTGGGGGGCCATCATCCAGCTCAGTGCAGTGACTGTTTATGGCCTCCATCAGTCAGGTGAAGATAATCACTTCCTTTCCTCAGATTTGACTTGGTTTCTGGGCATGGTAGTCCTCTAGTGCCATGGTTACCTTATTCAGTGTGAGCTCAGGTGAAATTTTCTGTGGCTTAGAGACTTACCTGATGGCTCTTAGTTATTTGTAAGGCACATTTCCCAAACATGTTTAAAGACATGGATTATAATTCTGGAATTTTGAGAAACCTAACTGCCTTGAAATGTACCTGAGAATCATCATATTTTAAGAAAAATAAATACATTTTTATTAGGGGAAATTAGTCATCCATAGCTTTGTGGGATTTGGCTTGCTTCTGGTAATAGCCAAAAAAGCTCTAGCAGGCTAACTGTTCTGCAGACTACAATGATAGAAGTCCAAAGTACAAATACAGGAACAACTGGGGAAGCCTGAAGAATGACAGCCTCAGGTGCTACCAAAGGCAGTCCACACATCCACTGTAGGGGAACCAAACTATAAATCAATGACAGAAAAACAGGAGAACAACAAGGTAGGGGGTAACAATGCTTGACAAGAAATGTACTCATTGCCTTACTCATGTAACTGCAACCCTCTGTACAGCATCTTTACAATAAAATAAAATTTAAAAAAGAAAGAGAAGTTCATAAAGTACTTAGAAATTAAGTTATTAGACATTATCCATAGATAGATCAAAGAGGAACTCTCTAAGGAAGTAAAAAGCAACAAAACTGACCCTGTTGGTCAGGTGAAGATAATCACTTCCTGCAGGAAGGTCCAAAATTTAAGCCCAGCCTGAAATACATAGCAAGAATCTATCTCAAAAAAAGTTTTTTTTAAAAGAAAAAGTAAAAATTATGTAACACAGAATGGAGCCCTTGTTAAATAGACTACAGAAAGTTCTAGTCACTGCATAGGACAAGAAAATAAATAAAAAGCATTTGAGCTAGAGGTAAAAAAATCAACTCCATTTGCAGGTGACATGATTTGTTATATAGAAAGTCCCAAGGAACTTACAAAAACTAACAAACAACCAAAATACTTAGAACTAGTAACTAACTTCTGCAGAGTTATAGAATATCATGACTTTGTAGTTCTCAGTATTTCTATATGCTATGACCACTCTTGTCCCCACAGATAGTATGCTGTTTTTTCCCTGTCCAGTATAAATTTAGCACAATTGGGGCTAAACTTATATTCACTAATTACACTATTATTATATAAACATGTAGTGTGTGATGATAGGTACATACCACTGTACCTAACTAGGAGTTGAGAAGATTCCAACTCAGGCTAGCCTTAAGTCAGTAACTAAAGCATTAACTTCTCAGTAACTGTTGTATACATTTTCTCTGTTGTTCAGCTTTGTATTTGGTTCATAACTGCCTCATTTTTAAATGTGTTTCATTTATTTTATCACCAAATCCTCCCTTGGTAAAGCTTTTCTGAATAGGTTAAATACAGTAGGTAAATTATGATTTACTTAAAACACAAACAAAAACCTTTCCTTTAAAAACAAAGTCTTGTTCTACTCTATCTATCCAAGGATAGATAGTAAACCCAGAAGAATAGTCTATAGAATGAAAGAGAATGATAATGAGGAGTGGAAGCTGAACAAAAAAGTAAACAAATAATTTGTAAAATCAAAAACTCAAGGGGCTGGAAGTGTGGCTTAGTGGTCGAGTACTGTCCTAGCAAGCAAGAACCTTGATTCAAACCCCAGTACTGCAGAAATAAAATTAAAAGCAAAAGTGTCTAATCTCAGAGGTGCTATTACCAAAATACAATTGTCACTCAACTTTCTGCTTTTTACACTAAAATTTTTGTTTGTTGATAGCCACTCTATGGTTGGTATGACAGACACATGGTACAATGTCCAGCATTTTTTTGTCAGTCGTGGGGCTTGAACTCTGGGCCTGAGCAGTGACCTTCAGCTCTTCAGCTCAAGGCTAGCACTCTACCATATGAGCCACATCACCACTTCTGGTTTTCTGGTGGTTCATTGGAGCTAAGAGTTTCATGGCTTTTCCTGCCCAGATTGGTTTTGAACTGTGATCCTCAGATCTCAGCCTCTGAGTAGCTAGGAATACAGGCATGAGCCACTGGTACCCGGCTCCAGCATTTTTTTATGCAAATGGGAAGCTGCCCTAAAACTCTGTTATAGCCAGGATGACAGATGTGAACTACTGTATACTGCAAGTGTTTGAAAATGAGAGCTCATGAACATTTTGCTCATGAACTATGACGCTTTTGATATCAACTTTTTGACTAGGTAAGATTATAGATATAAGCCATGTATACCCAACTCTGTGGATCTTATTTCTGAATGTGGGTATATTTCTAGATGAATTTTCCCCTTAAAACTGTTGTGGCATTTTGTAAGTTTTAATACATTTTGTCTCCTTTTTTTGTGTGTCCAGTCTGAGGCTTGAACTCTGGGCCTGGACACTGTCCCTGAGCAACTTTTGCTCAAGGTTAACACTCTACCACTTGAGCCACAGCACCATTTCCAGCTTTTTCTGTGATTAATTAGCAATAAGAGTCTCCTAGACTTTCTTGGCTGGGCTGGCTTCAAACCATGATCCTCAGATCTCAGCTTCCTGAGAAGCTAGGATTACAGGAATGAGCCACCAGTACCCAGGTGTGTTTACGTTTTTTATTGTGTCAAGACGTTGTTGGTGGTGGTAGTGGTAATGAGGGTGCAACTCAGGGCCTTGTGTTTACCAGGCTGGTACAATATCCTTGAGCCACAGTTCCAGCTCCACTTTTCAATGGTTATTTTTAGGATAGAGTCTTGTTCTCACCTGGGCATGCACCTTGGCAGTAATTCACTTACCTTTATGCTTGTCCTTTCTTGCTATGCTCACAGGCAGATGCCACCACAGCCAACTTCTCAGTGGAGACAAACTAGCTGATTTTTCTGCTCAGGTGCATCTGGCACTGTGATTTTGCCCAATCTCAACCTCCTAGGTAGATTGTGATGATAGGTACATACCACTACATTGATGCCCAGGCTTGCCTTGAGTTATGATTCTTCTAGTCTCAACTTCCAAAGTAGCCAGGATTACAGGTATGAGATACCAGTGCCCAAGTTAAAGATATTTTTTAAATAGTTATTTTATTTGTTTTTATTATCTTTAAGTAGTTGTACAAAGGAATTGCCATTTAGCAAAGCAGTGTATGAATACAAGGCATCTTGACCAATGTCACCCCTTTCAACACTCTCACCCATCTATCCTCTACCCACCCCTTCCCTCACTCTTCTTAATTTTGCAGGACATACATTGGTTTCTAGATCACCTTCTCCCACTCTTCTCCTTTTTCATTCTTCTACCTGTCCCCTTGACCCTACCCCACCCCCTGCCAGTACCTACTTCCTGGTGTTTTATTTTGGTGAACTTTGACTTTGCCTCTCTAAGGAATTCTACTATTTGAGTTCTCCCTTGAATCTACTGTATTTCGATTAATACATTTGTAGAGGCATACCACCCAATGCATTTACTTCTAAGTTAATGAGCTAAATCTAGCTTACACATATAAGGGAAAACAAGCATCCCTTGTTATTTCTTTTTATTCCTTTTTTGAGCAGGCACCAGCAACAGCCCACATGACCACTTTTTCTGTTTTGTTTTAAAAGAAAATCGATAGAGATCATTTGATAGGGGGAAGTACAAGGGGCCATTTCTGTAAATGCTTTATTGTTCTGAGAGGTTCCCAGACTCTGTCTTCATTTCCTAGATGAGGAAACTATGACACTAGGGGCTGAAGGAGAGCAAGGTATAATCCCAATGAAGACTGAAATTTCTTTCAACTGATGGCCTCACCTGTGAGTAACTCGATAAACAACCTTATGTCTTTCAAAAATCAATGAACAGAAATGCCATGAAGAAAAATAAACATATCGGGAGAAATCTTTATTCTTGCTGATAGTCATAGAAAAAAATTAATTGCTACCCTTTTCCTTATTAAAGTAAGATGCAGTGAATAACAATACTCAGGGCTTACAAGAGGCCAGCAAAATTGCAGCCCCAATATTTTGGCAAAACAACAGTATTTTGTAAGACAAATGAATAAGCTCAGGAAAATCTCCATGTGTATGGAAATATTTATTATAGCAGTAATAACAAAAAGACTTTAAGCGAGAATCTTAAGCAGAGGGCAAGGTCTAAGTGAACCGTGGTGCACACAAGCCTATTATGTAGTTCATGAACACACAAGCATCATTAGGAACATAAGCATGGCTAGGGCTCTTCCCTCTGTCTTCACTTGACTCTGTGTACTTAACCTCTCCATACTTGACTTAGTCGACTACACATACACACACACATTCTAAGCATGAAAATGTGGCTATAAATTTCCCTTCCTATCTCCCTATATATTCGTTTTCTGTTATTGTACAACAAATAAACACAAACTTAGCCACTTAAAAACAATATTCCATTATCATAGCACAACTCCAAACACTGAAAATCTAAGTGGCCTGGATCAGGCACTCTGCTTAAGAGCTTAGCAACCTGAAAACTAGGTGAAGGCCAAGTTGTTTGAAGAATCTTCTTGGTGGCTCATAGTGTTTCTTGCTCGTGCAGATCTGAGATTCCTGGCTTGTTCCTGTCAGACTAAATATATTTAATTCCTAGAGATCTCTTTCTCTCCCTGGTCTTTCCTTTCCAGCAACATATACTACTTCCTTTCTCTCATATTCCTCTCACCATATTGGTCTGACTTTCATTTATTGGTTTATTGTGCTACCAAATGAAGAATACATCTATGGGGCTCCAAGATTAGGTTAGAGTCACTGCACCATCTCCCTGTGTCAAGGCTAAACTATTAGTAGCCACAATTGTATTTGCATATTCCCTATTGCCAAGTAACTTAACACACTCATAGGAATCAGACTAAGACTCAAAGGTCATGGGGATAGGGAATGCCCTTTCAATTCTGCATACTATATCTTGAATAGCCCTGCATACACTCATATTCATTTCCTTCCATTGCTGACTTTGGGCAAAGTGATTCCTGAAAAGTATATAAATCCCAAATGTGCCCAATCCTCTACTAAATTCTTCACCCCTCCACCCCCCTGCCTTGTGCCTGCTTTTTGTTCTTTCTCTCCCTCTTCGGCATGTATTATTTCATTTACAATATCTTTGTGTGTCCTCCATTGTATGTAATCTCAGCAACATTAAGGACATACTTTCTCTCACTTCTAGAACAATGCCTGGCACATAGCAGGCACTCAAAAATGCATTTGAGGGGTGAAGAAAATAAATCATGCAAAATTATCTACAGGGTATGATGAGAATGGTTTAAAATATGAAGGTGTCTACATGCAATTTGAATCTTAAAAATCTATTTCCTACCCTCTGCTCTGTCACTGGATGGTGTAACAAACAAAAGGTCTAACAGAAGGATCTGGCCTCTGGGAGAGAGGAATTTGCCACGAATTACAGAGTAGGCAGATCATCTTGAGATAATTCCATGAATGGGCCTGAGACTCACGGAAGGCTCACAGACACTGAGAACACGCCAGAGAGAGTGTGGTTGGTGCATCTTTTAAAGAGCATGAGAAATTGAGTTACAGAGACTTGGATTTGCATTTCCTCTGTAGCATGAACCAGTTGTGTGACTTGAAGGGTCACTTAACCTGAGTCTATTTCCTCACTAAAGAGATGAGGACAAGAAATGCTTTCATCTTTGAGTTGTCATGACGACAACATGAGATACCGTCTCTGTTACTTATCAAATAGTACGTGCTCAGTCTTATTTTCTTTCACTTCAGTCAACCCGTTCATCCTTTTAGTTACTTCTCAGCCTTTCTACCTTGCCTTCATCATCTATCCTGTGTTCAGTTATAGCACTCTCCTGAGGAGATAGAGATTATTTTTAAATAAAGGAATATGACAGAATTTACAAAACAATGTTGAATTACTGTGAGTAGCTAGCCTAAGATGACAGAAATTCCAACATAGATATAAAAAAAATTTCCCCTTGAACTCCAAAAGATCTCTCTGTACTCTCAAGTCATTATAACTTGAAATTGCTTAAATAACTGCATTCTGTGATAATAGTCTGGAACATCAAATCTTGATCACTACTGGATAGCAAAGAAAAATTTAAGACAGAAAATAAAAGAGTATGTTTAAGTTCTGACCCTGCAAATCACCCATTCTTTAACCTAGAATCAATTACCTTTCAATTCTCTCTCTCTCTCTCTCTCTCTCTCTCTCTCTCTCTCTCTCTCTCTCTCTCTCTCTCTCTCTCTCTCTCTCTCTCTCTCTCTCCCTCTTTCTCTCCCTCTCTCTCTCTCTCTCTCTCCCTCTCTCTCTCCCTCTCTCTCTCCCTCTCTCTCTCTCTCTCTCTCTCTCTCTCTCTCTTCTCTTTTTCTCTCTTTCTCTCTCTCTCTCTGTCCTCAAATTATTTTAAGTAGTTGTACATAGGGGTTTCAATTTTACATGTCTGTTTATGGGTACAAAGCATCTTCATCAATGTCACCCTTTTCATTGGTCTCCCCAATTATCTTACTTCTCTTGGCCTTCTGGAACATTCTGAGAGTCCTTGAGTGCACAAAGGATTCTCTATGGAGATATAATTCTCATATTAATAAAAACTATTATCATTTTGGCATCTGGCATATTCCAATCACTGTGCTGTGTTATTTTGCATGCATTAATGCGCTTAACAAGTCTAGCAGCAGATTCATGGTCTCTGGTTTAAACACAAAGAAAATGAGGCTGAGGAACATTAAATAAATTCTTAAGAGTAGCAGAACCAAATGTAGAGTATTTCTCGTATTATAATATGTTGACCTCATTTTGATGGATCGTTTCTCAATGTATTTACTCTGGCCAATTTTATGTCAAAGAGGATTTGGTTCAACATTCTATGAATTCATTTAAGTTTTCAATTTAAAAGAAGGTCAACAAAAACGTCTTAGCTTTTTGTTATACACCTTAATTTCTAGCCCAACACCCTGCACCTAGTTGGTATTCAACATGGGGTAATAAATGAATAATTAATAAGCAATATAGGAGCCAGAATCCTGTGCTGCATCTCCATGTATGTAGAGTACTGTGGGCTCTCTCCATTGCAGAACCACTGAACTATGTTGTTTAATAGCCTTTCTCATTTCTGTACTTTTATCTATGATTATTAAAGATATTACTTTTTTTTATTATTTGTTGGGCTTGAACTCAGGCCCTGGGCGCTCTTTGTGCTCAAAGCTAGCACTCTACCACTTAAGCCACAGGTGCCACTTCTTTGTTAGTTTTTTTTTTAATTCTTTTTTAAATTTTATTTTTTAAATTTTTATTGCAAAGGTAACCTGCAGAGGGGTCACGGTTACATAGATAAGGTAGTGAGTACATTTCTTGTTGAACGTGTTAGCCCCTCCCTCATTTCACTTCTGGCTTTTGAGTGACTAATTGGAGAGAAGAGTCTCATGGGGACTTTTCTGCTTGGTCTGGCTTTGAACCACGAACCTCAGATCTTAGCCTCCTGAGTAGCTAGGATTACAGGTTTGAGGCACTGGTACCTGGCTAAAACATGGCTTTTTAATGTGATATTATATACCATATATAGTTTCTCTCAAATATACCACTTTAATCATATTATTTTTTTAAATGTAGTGTATGAAACATATTGCATGAATTTACTATTTTAGTGATGCAAAATTGTATTATTTAAACTATGCTTTTATTATCTTTAAGTTGATGTAGAAAGGGTTATCGTCCAACAGATGTTTGTAAGTATAATGCATCTTGACCAACAACACCTCTTTTATCATTCTCACCCATTCCTCTTATCCAAACGCCTCCTGGATGTGTGACAGAAGGTTAATGATACATAATCTACGTTCTGGATGATATTAATAACAACTATTTATTAAAATGTTCAATATATAAGTAGTACCTAAGCACTTGCCTTCCATTATCTTAACTTTCCACAAGTCTAGAAAGTAGACATTAATATCTGACATTTGTAAGTCAGAATGTAAAGGAAATCTGGGCGCCAGTGGCTCACGCCTGTAATCCTAGCTACTCAGGAGGTTGAGATGTGAGGATCCCAGTTCAAAGCCAGCCGGGGCAGGAAAGTCCATGAGACTCTTATCTCCAATAAACCACTAGAAAACTGGAAGTGGCACTGTGGCTCAAGCAGTAGGGCGCTCACCTTGAGCTGAAGAGCGCAGGGACAGCGCCCAAGCCCAGAGTTCAAGCCCCACGATGGACCAAAAAAAAAAAAAGAAGAAGAAGAAGAAAGAAAGTAAAGGAAGACAATCATCTTCCTCAAATCTATTTTCTCTTCAGAATTGAAAATATCTTTTTTTTTTTAGTAAAGAAGATAGAAGCACAATACAGGTTACAAGGTTTAGTGTCCACTTTGATCCTCATTAAAAGTGATGTCCTTAGTTTCAACACTGCTTTCTTGCATCTTACAAAGCAAAGTAAGCTCTGTTGTTTTCCTTCCACATATTGCAAGATTCACACAAATCTAGTAATTATTTCCTCCTCAGTTGGTCCTTTCCATGATTTCATCATTTTATACATATAATATATATAATATATTTACAAATATATATAAAATATAACCCAGAACTCATTAAAGTACTCCCTCCGAAGCTATACTGACTTCACCAAGTTGTCCCTCCCCCTTTTCATTATTAAAAAGACTAATTGTTATAAAAATCAACATTTCGTTCTGTGTACCTTTGTCCTCTGAAATTTTTATTTTGGATATTAGAGAATGAAGCTTTGAAAAGAGGAGTTGAAATGCTTCCTTTTCTATCCTTTATTAGTAAGACCTAAAGAGTAACCAGATATGATTGGAGCACAGGGTGGAAGATAGAAAACGCTCTATTCTTAGAGATTGGGTTCCATGACCACCAGTGGATGCCAAAACTTATAGATGCCTCAGTTCCTGATATAAAATGACATGGTATTTGCATCTAACTTATGTGCATCCTCCCATATATTTTAAATAATCTCTAGATTAACTAAAAATACTTAATGCAATGTAAATGCTATGTAAATTGTTGTTATACTGTATTGTTTAGGGAATTAAGGACAAGGAAAAAAGCGGGTAGTATTTAGTATGGCCTTATTTCTCCAAATGTTTTTGACCCTTTGTTGCTTAAACCTGCAAATGTGGAACCTGTGGATAAAGAAGACTAAATACATTGTGCAAAAATCGAGATTGAATTTGCCTCTGCTGTGAACAATTTTTTAAATAATTTAAATACTGACTGTTGATTAAAGAAACCTGCAACAGTGGGCTGCAGAAATATGTCTCTTCTTGCAGGGCTTTTGCAATGAGATTCTGCCATGCCCCTTATCACCACATGAGTTTCCATTGCCCTAGAGTCCAGGCTGGCTTTGTCCTTCAATTTCTTGTTTTTGTTTCTTATGCTAGTATTGGGACTAGAACTCAGAGCCTGTGCTTTGTCCCTGGGCTTTTGTGCTCCAGACTAGTGCTATACCACTTGAGCTATACCTCCACTTCCAGCTTTTTTGGTGATTAATTGAAGAGTCTTGTGTACTTCTCTGCCCAAGCTGGCTTCGATCAGCAGTCCTCAGAACTCAGCCTTCAGAGTAGCTAAGATTACAGATGTGAGCCCTTGGTGCCTGGCCTTGCCCCTTGTTTTGTACAGTATCATGTGGTCATCAAAAGTGATCCTGGACTTTAAGAGACCTTGAAGCTTTCATGTTTGAAATTGTTCAGAAAGTTTCCTTGGGATGCCATCTTGAGGCTGCCATCCTGGGAGGAGGCTGAAGTCAAAGTATGAAGAATTGAATAGCTGTTAGCAAATCTTCAACTGAGTCCAGCTTACTGCTTGAATGAAATCACATAAGTGGATGCAGGTATATTCAGCAGAAATGCTGCTTGCATATTTGGAAAGTCATAAGCCACTTTTTTGGGGGTGATTTCTTACCCCTGAACAGATAACTGAAACATATCTATAGTAGGAAGATGGAGGCAAATTGAGAAAAAAAGCACTAAATTATCCACTAAAATATCAGGAAATTAATCAACAATAGCTTCAAAAGATAAGTCAAGAGAAAGAGCACATGAATATATATTATTAGAGATGTGGAAATAAGATCACAGAAGAAACTGCTAAAGTGTTTAAAGTCTTTGCCTAGGGCCAGACTGTAGGCTGAGCCAGGGGAATGTAATTTTTCATTACAGACCTTTTAGTGGTATTTGTTGTGTGTTTTTAACATGTGAACATGAATGCTTTGGTAAAAGTACAATTTATATATCTTTAAATTGTCCCTGAGATGTAGAATCATGTGAAGTCAGGACATAGGACAGCCTCAGGGCTTAGTAGATGAATGAGGAGGCAACTCTAATTTAGGCAATGTCTTTCCCTTGTCCATCCTGCCCTGAAAAGACTTATATGCCTCCATAAGTCTCTTTATATTTCAGTTCTTGACAACCAGTTTAAACTGATTTTTAACAAATTTCAGGGAAAGACAATGCAAGAAACAACAATGAATTGTCCTATTGCTTTCAGCTCATTTCTACCATGCCCCCATGCCTTCTTAAAAGACAATACAGAGGTGGTAAAAAGCCCAGATGCCCTTTAGCTATCTGAAATAATAGCATGATATGTTTAAATGACCATCCCTGACTACTTCTACATAGCCATAGTTCTATGTAATATGATTGCTAGAAAAAAAATTACTTGTAATTCTTGGGTGTTCTTTAAGGGAGGATCTTTTCTTATTGTGATTATTTAAGGGAAGATTCTTTTTTATGTTAATCTTAAAGAACTTGAAGGTCCCTCAATCAGTAAATAGATAGGAGTAGCTTCAGAGAATCTGCGCTTTTTATTTCCACCTCTTTTCCCTTGAGACTTCTTAATACAAGTCCTTGGATTGTTGAAGTGTTTTCTTCAATCCATCCATTATCTTTTAAAGCAACATAGTCCATGACTGTAGCTATATAATTCTATAATTCTGACAACTGGACAACTTGGTTGTTTCAGGCTTTAAAAAAAAATCAATCAAAGCATTGTTTGGCAAAGTGTATTGAGTGATTTTCTCATATGTCAGCAGGCTGTTGTGGAATTATACCACATCGACTCAAGTGTCTCTCATTCTTCCTAATATCTCTACTCCTTAGTGGGCTCTCCTTTTCCTATCCTCTGCGTGTCCCAGATCCCAACTTAACATCTTCAAAGGAATGAGCTCAGGATTGTGCTTTCTGGATGGGTGGACTTACTCATGAGAAGTGGATCAAAGAATATTTCTATGGCCACTTGCTATGCAAACCATCAAGATGGAAAAGCAGAGTGCCAATCCTGACTCTATTTTCCCAAATTGTATGTCTCTGAATTCATGCTCAGCCAATCTGTAAGCCCTCTAAGTTGTACCAGGCCCAGGATTAGTCCTGGATCTTATGCTCAGAAACCACTCCCTAGACTTTCAACTGTAACAATAAAAATATCATCAATTGTTGAGGAATGCACTACATTGTATTATTGTTGTATCTAATATGGATCCAACACTTAATTGGTTACATAATACTATTCCTACCACAAATTCTGAACATTAGTATAATATTTCTCATTTTGCAGAAGAGCCTGTGTGGAGACAAGATTCTCATCTTTGTTTTTCTGACTAGTAGACTCAGCCTACTTTGTCACATTGCTGCCTGTATTTTGTTTCCCTGAGCCCTAATGTCGTATTGACTTGAAATACATAAGTCTGAAAGAGCTTTTCTGTCCTACATTGTGTCTTTTTAGGGACTTCTGCTTCTCTTTTTCTAATGAACAATAGTGACATTTGTCTGGATCTGGCCAGCTCATTAACTGAACACCTGTTTGCTTCGGCAGAAATAGGTCGAGAGACTGGTCAGTCTTCTGAAGGCCCTGCACCCTGGTTTCACCAAGTCCCTGCTATTTACTGCCTAGGACCTCTACCATTAAACACAAACATGAATGAAACCGAAGTAATGCTATGTTCACTATTTACTCATATCATTGTGTCCTGAGCACTGTGCTATACATTGTCTAGAACAAAAATACAAATCAAATACAGATCTCCAGGTCAGGAAGCCACTTCTGTTAAAGGTGGCTGAGCTGTATAGATTTATATCACTAGTAATAGTAATTTCAATTCTATGTAACTGAATAGCTCCTGCTAGACCCCAGGCAATCACCAAATTCTTCACTTTGTCCCAAGAACCTGGTTATATAGTTTCTAGTCTTATCCTATTTTAAAAATAAATGTAGTATGGAGTCTGACATCAGGTCTGAGCTCTTAAACCTACAAGGTTTAATAAAGATGCTGCACAGGTTTCAGAGGAAGCACAAATCACAGGAATTGAAGGGGGAAAGAATTATTCTGAGACATAAAACTAGGAAAGCTTCCTGTAATGCATAATACCTAGGCCATGCCTCAAAGGTGTATACTATTGGACCATGGGAAAGAATGAGCAGGAAGGGCATTTCAGAAGGAAATGTGGCAATTGGCTGATTATGGATGCACTCTTGTTGCTGAGGTCCTAACTGCCTCCTGTAAGCAGACTAGCATTAACTAGCTCTTAGAAAGTGTGTGTCTGTGTGTGTGGGTGTGGGTATGTGAGAGAGAGAGAGAGAGAGACACTGAGTGGACTCTTTGTCCATCAACCCTAATAGATTTTTTGGGGGGAAATGCCTTCATCTTCTTTTAGCAGGACCTCAGATTCCTCTCCTAGTTTATTATTGCCTATAGAATAGTAGATTCCTTCCTATAACAATACTGAATGAAATGACCTTGAAGGAGGATAATGACCTAATCAGGATGGCAGCTACGGGTTATATCAAATGAATAAACGTACTACCGAACCAAGGGAATGGCTTTCAGAGTTGTTCTTCATCAGAAATAGATGGCATTGGGCTGGCTATTCAACCTCTGTTATTTCCTGAATGTGAAAACTCTCTCATCTTGTTTGATAAGTAAACTGAGGAAGATACCAACCTGAGATGATTGAAGAGAATCCTAAAAATGGAATCCTTTGCCATATCAGCTGTCTGCTCCGTGAGAATAAGTTTATGGCTCATGTCTCCTGATGAAGAGAAACCTCTGGGAGAAACCTACATTCTGCTGTACATACAACACCATTGGCTGCAGAGCGTCTTGAAAATAGAATCTTGCCTGCATAGTCTAGCTTTAAACCTTTTTCACATACAATCTCATTGTTCATTCAGCATCTTCTTGACCAGACTTTTAATTCACATCATATGATTTCCCCTCTAATAACAGACATCATATTTTGGTATGCTTTCCTCCCCTCTCCCAAGTTACTAATGGCTTACTTTTCATTAGGAATCTGCTTTTGTTTCCCTGAAGTCTGATCTCTAACTTTATTGTTATGTCTAGCATGTTCCAAAATAATTAGTCTTTGCCTTGGCAGTTGCATTTTCAATATAAATTTCCAGACAAGAAAAATCAAAATCCTTGGTTTGCACAAATGGATCTTGGCACTAGCCATCTGTGTATGTGAATGCATGTACACATATGTGTTAGTGTATATACATGTGTGTATGTCTGTATGCATGGATATGTGTGTATATGTCCATTACTTGGCTCTGTGTGTGTGTGTGTGTGTGTGTGTGTGTGTGTGTGTGTGTGTTTACCTTTCTCTACCTAAGTTCTGCTGTACTTCCCAGTGGGATGTTGAATGATTCCGACTATTAGATTACTGGCCTCACTGTGAGATTTCTTGGAGTCGAGAAGAGGCACAAGAAATGATGGGACTTGATGATGTAACCAGTCCCCTCACTTCTATGGTGTGATGACGAATAGAGAACATTAGCCTAATAAAATTCTAAGATGAATAAGGGAAGAGGGAAGCTGGTCAAATGAAAGAAAAAATTGTGAAAAATATTCTCTAACATTGTTCCTCCAGGATGAAAAACCATATGTGCAAAATTTCCCTTATACTTTTTGAAAAGCCAAAGTATTTAAGACTAATAAAATGTTATGAAGTCAACATTAATCACCTTGGACAATGTCCATTTCTATGGCTTGCTAGTTCAGAAACTCCCCCTACCCCAACTCTTTACCACTTATGAAGATTTTGATATTTTATGGAATTTTATAGGGTTACTTAAATATTTTGTAGAGTAGTTAGGTGAAGTTCGTTCCTAAAGAATGCTAATCCATGTCTTCCAAATGCACTGACTCCAGACAGAGTTCCTCTCTGAACTTTTGGTAATGTCATCAGATACTGAGAGTTTGGGTTGAATTTTTCTGTGGCTTTCTCCTCCCGAGGAAGCTAGATTTTATGGCTCCCACAGATTCACTTAATCTTTTTGCAACACATGAATGATCCTTTCATTCTCAAGGCCCATGCTTGACTTGGTACTTTCTATAGATCTGTCTCTTACTCATTTGCTTTTGTTCCTTGTTCCTTTTCTGTTACTTAATCATTTCATGAGATATTGCTCTACCAATTTTCCCAATTCAGGACATCCCTCATTCTTTTTCTTAACCTCGAAGCCTTGCTTCTCAGAGCCTGGAGGTTTATCAATAGAAGAGAACAGATCACAAAATGTCTACTCTTCGTATTGAAGCAGGGATGAGGAATGATATAATTCCACACATGCAATAAGCCATTTCCAGGGTTGGCTTTCTGATAGATTTTGACTTTCAGGGCCTTGTTCCATGAGAAATGTGATATTCTAGAAGCTGGAGAGAATTCCAGTTGCTGGCTAGAGAACTTGTCTGATATTAATTTATTCAGTCCATTATTAGCTTGATTGGAAAAGAATATTTCTTATAATTCTATGCAGGAAATCTTCTTGCTGTACTTTAATTTTTTGATTATGTAAAATCTGTTTTGGTGGTGTCCAATTAAAGACTTTAAAACATTTTAGTATTATTTTATTGTATTAATTTTAATGATATATAATATTAATAATAAGTAGAATTTTATATTTTTTAACATTGTTCATGGCAGTTTTTTAAATATTTACTATGTTTAAGATCATCTTGATCATTGCCACCCCTTTCAACATTCTCATTCAGCCCTTCCAACCTACCCCTTCCCTCACTTTTCTTAATTATTTTAGGCTATGTATTGAAGTTTTTGCTATTCAACAAAGCAGCTGATCATCCTGATCTGTGTCATCCCTTCAACATTCCCCCCCTTTTACCTACCCTTTCTCTTAGTTTTCTTAACTTTGTGGTATATACAATGAATTCTTGACTTCATTCTTCCCTTTGCTCCTTTCATTCATCTACACATCTCCCTCTTGGCCCTACCCACCTCTTGCAAGTACACATTTCCTGGTATAGAGTCTATTATATTTCAATTACTTCATTTGCAACCACTTGCATACCACCCTGTATGTTTACTTATAGATTTATAGGCATATTTTAGCTACTACAAATGAGCTAGCAATCTTTGTTTCTCTGGCTCTGGCTTACTTCATTTAATATACTTTTTTCCAAGTCTTTCCATTTCCTTGTGAATCATAGAATATCATTCTTTCTGATGTATGAGTAGAAATCCATTGTGTATATATGCCCCATTCTTTTTACTCTGTTCATCTATTGATGGGCATCTGGGCTAACTGCATATTTTGGCTGTGGTAGTGCTGCAGTGAATGTAGTTGTACTGGTGGCTTTACAACATAGCCTTGTTTGTGTTCTATTTGCCCAGGTGTGCAATTGCTGGGCCATAGGATAGTTCTACATTTTGATTTTTTGAAGAATCTCCATACTGCTTTTCAGAGTTATTGAACAATCCCACCAACAGTGTAGTAAAGTTCTCTTTTGGCTGCATCTTACCAGCATTTGTTATTGTTACTTTTCTTGATAATGGCCATTCTAACTGGGATAAAGTTTAAACCCATAATTTTGATTCAAATTTGGCTATCATCCAGCTAATTTTACTATATTTTGCTAACTCCTGGTTTTCAAGGTATTAATTTTAAAAAATCCATCCTATATATTTGTAGATCTTACTTTGTTCAGATTAATTCACTAATTCAATTTTGAAAACTCTAACAAAATGTCAAAATTAAAAAGAAAAAAAAACAGTATGTAAAATTGCAGAAATCCTAAATTTCCAAGCTTCATATTCTCTAAATTGCTTTTTAAACAGTTGCTATAATGTTCTTCCGAAAAAACATTATAATCTAAATTAATTGAATGAAAACCTTCAGTACTTCATATCATTTCATACATTAAGACTTGATGTCAAGAATAAACAGTGTAATATCGCCAATAATAATTTCAACTTCCTTATCTTCAGACTTTTTATGTACTTCTTCCAATCTTCCCTTCGTATCTTCCTCTCTTTTCTTTTTCTACTCTTCCTTCCTCCTTTCACCCCAAAGCATTACCTACAAAGTAGTGAGGAGCAATGGAACAAGTCATATCTCAAAAACTTCCAGTCTAGAGCCAAGCATGGGTATGAATACTTTTAATTCCAGCTACATCAGGAAGAGGTAGGAGGATCAAAGTCCAAAGACCTTTATGAAAATACATAAAAATAAAAAGGGCTGTGGGGCATGGATCAAATGATAAAGTGCTTCCTTAGCAAGTAAGAAGCCCTGAGTTCAAAACTCAGAACACACACACACACACACACACACACACACACACACAACAAACAAAGGAACAAACAAATAATAAAAAAGTACTACTATTCATCACTCTAGTGCTTGACAACAGACTCTGGCCTTTTTGCTTTTCCTCCATGTGTTCCCTACATCTACCTCTCCTGCCTTCATCTCAAATGCCATCCTAATATCATTTCTCCTCACCTATATTGTCTCCAGGCAAACTCAGCTCTTTCATGAACATGGTGCATCCTAGCATGCCTTCTTTTGTGCCTCCTCTAGTTCATTAACATTTTTCGTATTTTTTACAGAGTTGAAGTCGTGGCTTTGTGCTTACTACTTGAGTGCTCTTCATCTTGAGCAATACCACCAGCCTTTGTTGTTGTTGTTGCTTTAGTTATTTTATCTGTTAAGATCTCATAATATTTGCCTGGGTCAGTTTCAGATGACAATCCTCTTACCTCTGCAACCCCCATAGTTAGAATTACTGTATGAACTACTACACTTAGCTTGTTTGTTGAGATAGTGACTCACCAATATTTTTGTCCAGGCCATACCCTGATTTCTGCTTCCTATATAACTGGAATTATGAATGTGAGTGACCACATGTGGGCCAATAATGTTTTCTTCTTATTATAAAAAAATACACACTCATCCCATAAGCTTTGGGAGAAGAGATTCACATGAATAGAAAATAGGAAGCAGGTCTAATATGACAAGGTGTTCACCAAGAATATAGGTATCTATCTGGTTTCTAGGCCTTCCCTACCACTCAAGTTGTTGAGTTTGAGTGATGTTAGACATGACATTGTGCACTTTAGATTATGTTTTTTTCCCCTCTAAAATGTGAGAACACAGTTTCCTAATTGGTAAGGAGCATTGAGATTGTAGAATTCAATGCGTGATTTTTGTGTTTCTAACCATGTGTTTTGTGCCTTGCTCTCTCCCCAGGTAGTGACTGAGCCTTCATTATTCTCCCTGGTGCTTCATCCAGGGCTGTATCTTCCAAAGCTGTTGGTATCTGTTGGCAAGTCTCTGAGTTTCTTTCCCAACAGAATCAACTTGTATCAATTTTCACCCACTCTGTCAAACTGTCTAACTTAGCTAATGGGGAAAAATACTGAGCCTGAATTGGATTATTAAGTTTAGGGTTTATTATCTGATGTCTCTTGGTAGTCTTTTGTTTCCCTTCCTTCCAATTTAAAATCATAGCACTAAGCAAAACATTAAAATTCCATCCACTTGAACAACATCATAAACATTATTTACATTGATTTTGTTCAAATTCATTGCAAAGCCTTATGATGTATGAGTCTATATTTAATGCTATCATTTCTTCTGAAATTAGGAAACTTTTCTATGTCTAGAACTGTGATTTTAAAGATTGAAGAGAAACAAAGAACTAAGAGAAAAGCAACTTAATCATGAAACTCATGCTAGCAATATTGCAAAACTAGATTAGGAGATGGATTTATAAATTCCTCTAGTTCCTTAGAGTTTTTACACAGTACTTAAAAAAAATTAGCATGGCGTTTATTTTCTTATGAACCATGTCCTCTTTCTTAACCAGAATTGGCAGGAAACCTTATATGACTGCCCTTTAAAGTGGTTTTTAAATCTTATATGAGAAATCAGTGGGTATTTTGTTTTCTGAGCTTCCAAGTTTATAGAAGACAGGGTAGAGGTAGCAAAAAGCTAGTCCATCACCCCAGCCCCCATTGACAGTTGACAGAATGAAGGTGAGAAAAGGGAAAACTTCTGGGGACTCCGTTTCTATTCCTTTAAATTGAATTGCCTTTCTTAAAAGTTTGTGCCAAAGATAAATAAGATGATTTAAGGAAACCTTTCAAAACTACAAAGTCCCAGAGGAGATGGTAGAAGTAACTATTCTTTAAAGGTGTCTTCAGGGATCATGTGAAAACTGGCTCATGTTCAATTTCACGTGAAATCTCTATTCTTGTTGTAGATGGGGATAAATAAAGGACAGATTGACTTTATATTTTATTGTAACATGATGGCAATGGAATGTAACCAGACACTACTGCACAGATGTATAAAATATTTTAATCTATCATCCCCATTATTAGACATATTTCTAGATTCTCTAGCAACGTGTTAAAAGTTCTTTGATTAGGACTTTTCACTCAATGTAAGTGGCACTCTTAAGAATACAAACCTTTATTCCAACAGTGTAACTCCTTTGAGTAACTAATTTACCGTTTAATAATATAATTATTAGAAGGCTGGAACAGCTGGTGTTGGTGGCTCATGCCTATAATTCTAGCTACTCAGGAGGCTGAGATCTGAGAATCACAGTTCAAAGCCAGCCTGGGCAGGAAAGTCCGTGAAACTCTTATCTCCAATAAACCACCAGAAAACCAGAAGTGGTGCTGTGGCTCAAGCGGTAGAGCTAGAGTATTAGCCTTGAGCTGGAAAGCTGAGAGACAGTGCTCAGGCCCAAAGTTCAAGTCCCACGACAGAAAGAAAGAAAGGAAGGAAGGAAAGAAGGAAGGAAGGAAGGAAGGAAGGAAGGAAGGAAGGAAGGAAGCAAGCAAGCAAGCAAGCAAGCAAGCAAGCAAGCAATCAAGTAAGCAAGCAAGGTGAGAGGAGGTGAAATTAAAGAGAGATTGGTTGATTGAATGGATAGAAAAGGGTGGAAGAATGCAGTCACAATAGTCAATGTACATATGTGAAAATAGACCCAGGTAACTTGAGGGGATGCATGGGGTTAGGAGAGTTGCAGGAGGATGAAAGGGGGTGACTTTGATCAAGACCCATTGTACTCACAGACACATTGAATTGAAGCCTCTTTATACAACTACTTAGTGATCAAAAAAGAAAGAAAAGAAGAAAAAAGAATGCAAACATAATTACCCTCCCTTCACAAGGTCCCCGCTTTGCACACTGGTGTAATATCCTGCTGTTCTGGAGGGAAAAAAATACAAAACCCATAAAGGTCCTTACTATCAAATTATGAGAGAGCATAGAACAAGATACCATGGGAAACTCTGCTAAAATTGTGAGAAACCATCTACCCTCTAATTTGAATAAAAATACACCAAACACACTGTCTACTCCCCAATCAAAATTAAAAGAAGCCAACTCAAAGGAAAAATCTAGTGGTGTTTTCCCAAATGGCTACCTGCTCTTTTCCAACCATTTCTTACCCAGAACCTTCTGAAATAAAATAATACTGTTTTGCTAATGTGGTACATCCTTTAGTTTAAGCATTGTGCTTGAAAATAGCAATTTACCTGGGTCAAATAGATTGCTATGCTTGAGTTGCTCAGTTTTTCATAGAGTTCTAAACATAAATGTCATAACTAGTATAGGTGTTTTTCCTATCGGTATTATCCTATTCGTTGTATAGAATGGGACTATAAAATCAAGTCCCAGAGGTTGAATAATTTTACCCAACGTCCCATAACTGTTGGAGAATTGAGTTGTGACTTGCCTTCAAGCCCCACATTCCAAACTTTGCCCTTCTGACATTCCTGGTCATTCTTCCTCATCTCTCAGCAGTAGCAGCAGCAGCAGCAGCATTTGTGTCATCAATATTTCTGTAATTCTTCTTGGATCATGTAGCTTCTCACTGAAGAATTCAATTCTTTCAGTGATGTTGGCAGACTCAGAGATTGTCATGCCCCCTGGTCCTGGTACTTTTTACAGAAGAAACAGGAGGAACTAAGGTTAAAAATCAGGCTGTATCACTGGCCTCTTTTTGCTTTTGTTGAGGCCATGCTCACCAACTTAGGTTTCTAAGTTCCCAGCTTAACTCCTTGTATAAGGAGCTTATCTTTGGAATGATGTTCCCCTTCATGAGGTTTCATGGGAAATGGTCTGATCTTTTGAATCTTATTATCTGGCAGGTTCAGGACTCTTAAGAGAAAGGAAACAAAAGCAGTCTGTGTGAGAGGAAAGTGTGAGTTGGTTTGCTCTCTGAATAAAAGATCCAAGAACAACAAACTCTAGATCCCAGGCAGACCTCTTTCTTTTCAGATCCTAAGCTGCCCATTGACTCTCCACTGTGGAAACAAATATTTTTTGAATTAAGTTTATTTTTTATTATCTTTAAATAGCTGTACAAAGTGGTACCAATGCAACCTATCAATTCATGAGTATAATGTATTTTGCTTAGATATTTTATGGATAACAATTGTAAGAGAACATTTCCATAGAGGCTGCAAACATCTTCTGAAGTTTTTACTTACTGATGTGGTCCTAGAGTGGTAAAAGCAAAAAGACTCAAATAAGTTTCTTTCTTTCTCTCTCCTTTCTTCTTTCCTTTTTTCCTTCCTTCCTTCCTTCTTTCCTTTCTTCTCTCCTTCCTTCCTTCCTTCCTTCCTTCCTTCCTTCCTTCTTTCTTTTTCCCCTTTCTTTTTTTTTCTTTCTTTCTTTTTTTTTTTTGGTACTGGGGATTGAACCCAGGATATTGCACTTGCTAGGCAAATGCTTTGCCACTGAGCTACATCCCAGCCCTCCCCTTTCTTTTCTTCCCTTCCTTCCTAGTTTCTTTATTCCTTTTTCTTCCTTCCTTTCTCTCTTTCCTTTTCCTCCCTTCCTTCATTTCTTTCTTCCTTAAGCTGCAAAACAAATTTTATTCATTTATTTTTATTATCTTTACATAGCTGTCCAAGGGGAAACTGGGAACTTAGAAGCCTAAGTTGCTGGGCATGGCCCCAGCAAATGAACATAAAGAGCCAGTGATGTCAGATTGTGATTACAATGCATTTAGCTCAGTGTTACCCCTCATCATTCTCCTCCCAAACATTCCCTTAAGCTACTTTGCTCCATTTTCTCATATGTACATTGAATATTATGACTGGATTCACCCACCCTTCCTTACTCTATTCATCTGTTGAACTACTAATGAGTTGTTTTTTGGACTCTGTACCTTCCTTTACATCATTATGATTGCATTTTATCACATAGCTATGATTTAGTGGGATCCAGATGGGTCCTAGCCAAATGTAAGGATATACCTGAATGTCAAAGAAGTTAAATGAAAATGTCTGAAGCCCCACTGTGAGCCAAGCAATGCACTGTGTATTTATTTTTTTAACTTTTATTGTTTTTATAATGGTGATATGCAGAGCAATTATAGTTACGTAAGTCAGGTAAAGAGTACATTTCTTCTGGGACACTGTCACCCTGGGCTGTATATTTTTATTCATGGTCTCCTTTCCATTGGCACAAACATTTTCCTACAAGGTTGGCACAATAAAAACCAACCGAATTCTGGCTCAAGTCAATCCATAACTACATTGTTACATTGCTGTCTATAATTTCACCTCCTCATCAGTTTGAATCAATTCCTATGGGAACTAGTCTTAAAGACAACTGATCGTCATGAAATGTTTTTCACTGATGGGTTTACTAATGACTCCTGGCTTGACATTGGTAGTCAGCTAAGGGATAGAGGATGACTGACTCATTTGTTTTTCAGACAGGGAATCTTCTATATATCAGAAAAACAACAACTAGCCACCTGATAAAGCATGATGACCTGGAGAAAAAGAAAAAAACCCTGGGAGTCAGAGCAGGATTTGAATCCTAGCTGTGCTTCATCAAGAAAGGATTTGACATCTCGTGGGCTTAAGTATAATGTGAGGATAACAGCATGTAGAGACAAGGGTAGCTGTAAACGTTAAACCTGATAATGGACTTAGCGTATGTATTTCTCTCATCCATCCTATAAGCCTGCTGCAGCATTGAAACAGGTTTGATATGGAGTTATTGTGAGGGCAGCCATGACAGAATGAAGAGAGAAGATAAATATTGGATGAGGACTGGAATCTAGTTGGCCAACAGAAAGGAGGGGACACGAATTTGAAGGGAAAAGAATTGTGAGCCAGGGTCCACTAACCAAACATGGGATGTCACAGAGCAAAAGGGAAGAGTGAAATGGTAAGTGGTCAGGACTGTCCAGACACAGTGACTTCTTAATAAAGGCTTGGATGAGGGGGAAACACCAACGATGGCTGAAGACAACACCTTTTCCAAGATGGCTCCATTAGGTGCTTCATTGGCTGAGACAGTTGCCTGGGTCTCCACACACTCTTAAGAGCCTTGTGCAGAGTTTTGTCCTTTTTCTAAGTATCCTTCTCCTTAGGTGGACACACAGACTCAAGACTTTCTGGGAAATCTCCCATCAGAGAATACAAACTGACTATTGAGGTTAAAAGCAGTGTCTCGCTTTGATGTGTCTCACTGAGGACAATCTTTCCTGCCTGTCCTAAAAGGACAGTAGACACAGTGAATGAGATGATTCACCAGAGATAAGTGAAAGAGGCCTCAGGTGATCAATGGGCCCTGTGAAGCTGGGGGTCATGGAGAGGTCAGGCTGGAAGGCTACATTCCACAGAGCTGTTCCTATTTCACCCCAGAGGTAATTGTCCCCTTCCTCCCCCTAAATGCATTGCCTGCAGTATTTCAGGTTGTCTTGTTTGTATAAAAACTCACATATTTTGCTCTCTGTCCTGTGAGTGGCCTGGTCTAGTTAAGGTTAGTGGAGAAGGTAGAGAAAGATAAGTCTCTGCTCTACAGGAGCTTGTTTAATTGAATGAAATAAGTAAAACCTAAGAAATAGTATAAGATGAATTCAGTATGTTCTTCATCCTGAAAATAAACCAGATCCTGTGTTCTAGTAGATGTTGATTAGTGATGAACTATCTTAAATGGAGGGAAAATAAGGACAATGCTTTATTGTCAGGATATGTGTGTGCTAGAACATATAGATACCATATGATTATTGTGTCTCATTTCCATTTTATGTCTATCTATATATGCATCCAACTATCCTCATGACAAAGTGTTATTCTGATCTTAATACTGCTTCTTTGGAGCCTTTTCTTTAATTGTTCTTTATTTTCTGAAATGATAATTAGGCTATCAAATAGCCTATCTTAAGGTATACACCTGGAAAGATGAAATGTTAGGGAGTTGTCAAAACAATTTTCTTTTTAAAATTGATCCCCCCCCAAACATTTAGTTTAAGGCATAGAAAGATGACTGCAAGCAGAGACAGTAAAAGAAGAGGAATACACACATACAATGTGTGTGTGTGTGTGTGTGTGTGTGTGTGTGTGTGTGTGTGTGTGTGTGTGTGTGTGTATACCTTTGTTGCTTGTTTTCTTTTTGGAAAAAAAGATCATATTGAAAAAGATTGTATTAAGGAAAGGTAGCTAATACATTGAGATGGTTAGGGAGAAGGGCAGGTTAGGAAGTTAGAGTTCATATAGGAGAGAAGAGGATCTGTTTATTGTTTTGAACTTCAGTGACATGGTGAAAATTGTATTTAGGAAAGTGAAGATGAATTAGAACAGGTGAAACAGGGGATGGATTTTTTTATCACTAGTGAGAATCCCACTCATAGTAGCTGAAGATGCGATGATACTGAAAAAAATTTAAATGTAAGTTTCAACTAAAAGGTAAACAAATCCGAGTGCAATGCTGGACATAAATCACAGGCTTTCAGCCTTTGTTACCTGAGAAGTCAGAACATTGGGAGCTGGGACCTTCTGCCAGGCACTGTACCACACTGGGCAGCCCAGCTGAACAGGCTGAACATTAACCTTGGCTTTCTCTCTTAGCAATTGTGAAACCCTGAGAAGTTTAAATCTCAATTTTCCTCACATATTTTGCAACATTACCTACACAAACAGACTCAAACATAAACAGATTGAAAGGGATGTGTCTTGATGTATTAATGGGTGATACAGAAAGCATTATGTATAAGAATCAAAGATCACCACAATCGTGCCTGGATGTCATTTGGTCAAAATGATAACATATTGGATGATATATACAGTTCAGATTTGTAGGGGTGATAGCAGTGATGTTCTGAGGACAAAAAAAGAAAGTGCAATTGATGTGCTGAATACAACATGTGACTCAGAGCAGGCATCCAAAAAGTGAAATTACAGTGTGTTCTTAGGCCATATACATAACCTGTTTGAGTCCCAGTGCTATGCCAGGTGAAAGGAAGGGAATCACAATTACCTAGAGTACTCACCTTAAAAATGAAAGAAGCTGGGTGCCAGGGGCACACACCTGTAATCCTAGCTGCTCGGGAGACTGAGCATCAACCCTGAACAAAAAAGCTAAGGACAGCACTGAGGCTCTGAATTCAAACCCCACTACTGTGCGTGTGCACACACATACACACACACCATGAAAGAAGAGATGATGTGAAAGCATGGTGCAAACTCTGACTGGTTTTATAGTTGCTAGTTTTTATGTGATGTGCAGAGGGGTTACAGTTTCATAAGTGAGGTAATACATTTCTTGTCAAACTTGTTACCCCTTCCCTTATTTTTCTTCTACTTGCCCTTCCCCCAACCGACTCCCAAGTTGTACAGATCATTTCCAACATACTGTCTTGTGTAGGTCACTGTTGCATTGGTTTCCCTTTGCCTTTGCCTCACCATTTTGAGGTTTCCCTTCCTTTCCCTAATTCAAATAAATGTATATACAATACCAGGGTACCAAAATCAAAGATAGTGAAAACAGGGGATATACCATAGGGGGAAGAACACACAAAAGAAACAACAAAATCACATGCTGTTATGGGTTTTTTTCTCATAATGAATGTCAAGGATAAAGTATCTAGTAGCTGAACTAAAATAGACTCTTTTCCATTTAAGCAGTCTTTTAGGTATATAAGGAATGTGGTAATTCATATAATGCTCTTAGATTAAGCAACTGGACTTGAAAGAAAGGGTTGAGCTGACCTGGAGGGGGTCACATGGTTTACACCCAGTTAATTCCCAGACCACATCATACAGAGCATTCAGGCTGGCCAGGTGTACAGATGACCAGTTCTGTTTCAGCCTGATGAGGCTTGTTCTGAGTCTACTATAGGCCTCAGGAATCCTGTGTTCTAATGAACAACTCAGGTCTTGCTCATTTGCAAAGTCAGCAAACAGAAGCCCTCACTTTATGTCATGCCACCTGTTCAATTAAGACAAGGGCAGATCATTTGGAGTTGCTACTTGCACAGGTTTGTAATCTTCAAGTAAGTAAACTATAACACCAAGTACCAAATCATGGACCGAAGGGTCATGAGGTTAGGCAGTGGCTCAAGTTCTCTCACTGAGTACTATATGAGAGAGTAGAGGGACCTGGTTCAAGGCTCAGCCTCTTCCAGCAGCTAGCTACATGATATTGGTTGATGGGCTTGATCACTCTAGTCCTGAGTCTCTGAATCTAGATTTTGATAACTTTCTATACTCCTCTGGTTGTTACATGTATCCTAAGAGAGAATTCTTATCTTGTCAAAAGTAAGCTCTCAACATATAGCAACTGTTTGGACTGCAGAGAAGGGGAGGGAACAGATCAGCAAGAAATCCAGGCACCCACACTTCACTTTAGCTGTTATTTACAGCAAAAGGGGTTTAAAAAAAAGAACTGGATCAGGACAAAACTTCTAGTTAGCTGAAATTAACTTCTATTGTGAATTTTCATCTATTAAGCCCTGAGATAAATCCTTTTATATGTATTATTTTTGTAAATCCTAAAACAACTCAAGATGAGAAATATTACAACTCGTCTTCTAGACAAAAAAAAAAAAAGAAAAAGAAAAAGAAACGAAGACACTAAAATTTCCCACCCAATTAACACAGCTAATCAAGTGTGGACTAAGATTGGAGCTCAAGTACTCTGTATCTTGAGATGTAGGAAGATACTCATCTAGACTTCTGTTTTCAGTGTCTCAAAATCTGAACTTTTAGCTTGTCACTACTAATACCCCTGTAAGTCTGGAATACATATGAAATTATCAAATATATTGTTATCTTGGCCAAATGACATATCCAGGAATGTTTGTGGTGGCCTTGATTAGTTGATTGATAAATCAAGACAAATTCCTTTTGAATCTCTTGATGTTTCCATAATAATGTGGAATTCCAAAAAATTATCAAAGAAGTCACTTGAATCATTATGGGAGGGGATGAGACTAGAAATGAATGTTCAGTAAACACCTTCCACTTGTCCTATACACTGAATATAGTATTCCATTGATCTTCAGAGTAGTTATTTATACAATAAGGAGGTTATTTATACAATAAGGAGGTTTAGTTGATGCCTTCTCTATTTAAGGTGCTCCTAGTGTTAAGGGTACAAAATCAACACAGACCTATGCCTTTGTGGAAACATTATCTTGGGAAATATAAACAGTAAGTTAAATATCCATGCCAGATAGGGAGAAGTGGTATGGGCGAAAATAAAGCAAAGATTGAGAAGTCTTGATGGGGGCAGTGGGGAGTTGTCTTCACCTAGTATGTAGTCTTACTGAGAGCAAGACTTTGAATGAAGACAGTGTAGGAGTAAAGTGGGGAGCCAGGCTCACATACAGGGAAGAACCTTCCAGGAAGAATGCAGTAGCAAGTACAAAGGCCCTGAGATAGGAGAATGTCTGACATGTTTTAAGAACATGTCAGAAGAAGGGAGAAGTAGATACAGTGGCATAAGTGACTCATAGAAGATGAGTGAAGAATGTACAAGGCATGGCTATGTAGGAATCCTCAAAAGATAGTTTTTTATTCTAAAACAAATGGAAGCCACTAGAAGATTTAAAGGACAAGAGTAGACTGATGACTTATATTTGAAAGGAAGATCACTATGGTTCTTCAGAGCAAATAAACTGTGGGAGAAACTTACATGGTAATGCAGATGGGAGAGAGATGGTAGGTGGGGTCTGACAGTGGCTGCTGAAGTGGAAAGTGGCCATCTTTTGGATATAGTGGAAAGAGCTAGAGCTGACAGTTGTTTATGATGACTGGGGTGAGGGGGTCGATGATAGAGGAACCAAGGGTGACCTCAAGGCATTTTGGAACTGGATCTGGGAGGCAGAAGTTCAAGGCTTCAGTGAGGACAGAGAAGATTACCATAAGATCTACTCATTCACATCTTGTGAACAGCCACACATGTAAGCCAGAACCACACAACTCTGTCTCTTTCCACTGGGCAAAATGCACAAAATAATTGACTCAATCCATTCATGTTCCTAAGCAGGCATGGCATGGATGCGAGATACACCAAGTGCCTTGAAAATGACTTTCTTTCTCCTCCTTTAAGTCAATTAAGAAATGAATTCTTGTTTTGAAATTAGAGCACTCTCGTAAGCCCATGCCAAATGCTTGGTCAACTTGTTGATTGTGGAAAAAGGGGTTTTCCTGGCAGCATTTCCATTCATTTCTAATGCTTCTCCCTGCCCAACAGAAGGTCTTAGATGCCAAATTCTTTACTTTTCTCCAAATCGTATCTCCTTGGATAACCTCTCTCATGGGTATGGAACAAACAACAGCAGTTATTCATAAGTTGGTCTTTGGACTACAGAGCATCCTCCAAAGGAAAACAAATAATGAAAACATGACAGACTTACTGAAGTAAGAAAAGGGTAACCTTGAGAAATTATAAAACATAGAAGCCCCAGAAGGTATGACCTTAACACAGACCTTATATAAGGAGGATGTTTATCTGGATGCCACCTCTAAGCCCCGGAATAACCAAGACAAGACTCAAACATCCTAGACTAGAACCCTATCTAGTGCCAGGCCCAGAAAGATCTTCCAACTCAGGCCTTTATAGAAGACAACAAAAGGATTTACTGGAATAAGATTGAATCACCACCTTGGAATGAGAACCACACAAAGCTACTTCACAGTTGATTTGGGGGTTTCATATACCAAAAATAACAGTGTGGATATAAGCTCTTTTTTCCCCTCCAAGGAACAGATGAAAATATTCAGCCAGTGTAACTAGCATGAGTGTAGTCATACTGGTATACTTGTTCATGTGTTCATTTATTCATTCACTCAATGAACATTTACTTAGCAACCTCTGTGCCATTCACTGTGCAAGGAAGTACAGGACAGCTTGAAGAAGATTGTAAATTATTGTAAGAAGAGGCAGAGGGGACAGCACATATCCTTACAATATTCCAGGCACCGTATTAGGTCCTGCAGCTGTGGTAGTGACAAGACAGATCAGATCCCTGCTCACATAAATTTTATAGGAAATAAATATACCAATTTGTTAGAAATATAATTATTTGGGGAAGTGTTACACAGAGCTGGGTGCTAGTGGCTCATGCCTGTAATCCTAGCTACTCAGGAGGCTGAGCTCTGAGGATCATAGTTCAAAGCTAGCTCCAGCAGGAAAGCCTGTGAGACTTATCTCCAATTAACCACCACAAAACCGGAAGTGGGGCTGTAGCTCGTGGTAGAGCACTAACCTTGAGCTGAAGAGCTGATGGACAGTGCCCAGGCCCAGAGTTCAAGTACCAAGGCCAACCAAAAAAGGAAAGTGTTACACAGACAAAGTGTTACACAGCTGGATAGGGCATGAATGTGTAGAGAGCTCAAGTATATGAAAAGTATTAGGGCAGAGATACTATTTTCAGGAGAAAATAAGGCATTAAGGAAAAAAAGGAATTCAAATTCCAAACTAGCTGAAGTAGAAATATAGAAAGAGAGAGGAGTGAAAACAGAGCCAAGGCCAGTGTTCTTAGACCTTAGCCAATGAAGAAATGAGAGAAGTGAAATAAAGTCAGAGAGGGAAAAAGAAATGTGGGGACCAGGTTACAAGGGCTTCAAAGGTGGGAGTTCAAGACTTCGATTTTATATTCTATGCTGCATCAGAATCAATTCCAAATGGATCAAAGACCTCAAGGTAAAAGCAGACACTCTGAAAATGTTACAGGAAGGAACAGGAAAAACACTAGGGCTCCTTATCACAGGTCTAAATTTACTTAATAAAGACCAAGACACACACAAATCAAAGAAAGGTTGGATAAATGGGATTGCATTAAACTTCAGAGCTTCTGCATATCAAAGGACATAACTAGCAAGATAAATAGAAGCCCACAGACTAGGAGAAGATCTTCATTTGCTGCAGAACTGACAAGGACCTCATATCTAAAATATACTTAGAGCTCAAAAAATTAAATCCCCCAAAAAACAAATCCCCCAAAAAACAACCACTCCATTAACAAGTGGGCTAAAGTCTTAAAGAGAAGAGGAAATCAGAATGGCCAATAGACACATGAAGAAATGCTCAACATCTCTGCCCATAAAAGAAATGCAAATTGGGCTGGGAAGGTGGCTCAGTGGTAGAGCACTTGCCTTGCATGCATGAGGCCCTGGGTTCGATTCCGCAGCACCACATAAGTAGGGAAAAAAAAGCCGGAAGTGGTGCTGTGGCTCAAGTGGGAGAATGCTAGCCTTGAGCTGAAGAGTGAGGGACAGCACCCAGGCCCAGAGTTCAGGCCCCACAACCGCCCCCCCCCAAAAAAAGAAAAGAAATGCAAATCAAAACAACATTGATTTTATATTCTAATTGTAAGTTATTGGTATGTTTTACATGAGAGTTTGATACAACATTATTTATGATTTAACTGTGCAGAGCAGAGATTTGCTAAGAATGGCTAAAGAAGAAAAAGTGATAGAATGAATGATAGATGATGACAACTAGGACTTACTTTGTAGCAATGAAAATATTGAATAATCACATTTGAGACATATTTGGAGTGATGAGTAAGAGAAATGGGGCACCCAAGTGTGGCACTGAGATTTGGAGCTAAACTACCTAGTACCACCAACAATGATCAATAAATAAATTAGATAGACAAGATTGGTCAAGGAAGGGATTTATGAATCAAGAAGGCATTTTTTAAGACTATAAATTCCAGATTGTAGTTAAATATCCAAGTCTAGAGCTTAGAGGATAGGTCAATACTGGAAGTTACCAAATATAGTTGGCATCTAATTTTGTAGATGACATTCTTATGGAATGGATTTGGATACGGAAGAGAAGAGGGTTGAAGATTGATCTCTAAAGTATGTCAACATGCAGCCTGGGAACAATAAAGGAAAAGAAGTCAACATTGGCCAGTTAGAAGAGGAAAACCAAAAGGCAGATGAAACAGAAATGTTAACTTCCAGTGGAGAGGGGAGAATATATATATTCAATGATTCAGATAAGTGGTTGGCTGAAATGAAGAGGAAGAGAAGAGTACAGTAAGTTGTCATTTTGCCTGTTTGTTTCCTTTTATAGAAATACTATACCGAAGTGGACAAATAAATGAAAATACTAAAACTAGCTAGGTGCCAGTGGTTCACACTTATAATCCTAGCTACTCAGGAGGCTGAGATGTGACAACTGAGTTTCAAAGCCAGCCCTGACAGACAAATCCTTGAGATTGGAATTAATGAGCAAAATGTTGGAAGTGGAACAAGAGCTTGAAGCCCTGAGTTCAATCCTCAGTACAAACCTAAACAAACACCAAAAACAAAGTTAAATCGATATAAAGTGGAAATATAGAAAAAAGGGAACTATGGTTTCTGATAAGAGAAGAATTCAATGATCTATTATGACACCCAATTTGGGCAGAAAAAGATGAGAGGTTAGACTCGAGCTAACAGATTGGGAATAAATGAAAAATTCAAAGATTGAAGGAAATTTAAGAGAAAGATACTGTGCTCGGTATCTATGTGACAAATTGGAACAATATTTCAGACAAGGAAATATTCCACATCATAACATGGTCTAGGAAATGGCTGTAAGAGGAGATGACTGGATTTAAGCGGAATATAGTGAAGGTAAAAGGAGCTGCTTATATGAAATATAGGTGGAATCATCAACATGGTAAGAAAAAGTCACACTCATCATAGAAACTGATGTAGGGTCAGAACCCATGATGTATGAGGAGAAGGGAACTTATGAAGCCAATAAGGGACAATAATGGGTAAGGACAGAGGCTGTAGGGATAAGAGTTACTGTAAGTTGGATGCACAACAATCAGGAAGCAGAATTGGAAAGCAGAGGAAACAGCAAACCTATGTCCCAACATTAAACAAATCACCTTTCATTTGAGACCACTAAAGGGAAAGTTTTCAAGGACTAATACTAAGCCATTCCTTTTCTTAAATTTCGCTCATCAGCAAATAATATTTGAACCTGACTACTTCCTGTACAATGATACTCAATTTCCTCCTATGATTTCCTGCTTTACACAAACATTTAACCATGGTCTTCTTGTTATATCACTTCACACCAATTCTCATCTGAGTTATAGAAATCCTCTTCTTTGGCATTGTTACAGGAATCATTCACACTGCCTCAGATTTATCTAGCATGTTCTTTGTATGGATAAAGAATTCACCAATGACTGGAAAGCCTGAAAATTCTGCATCCTTCCTATCAAAAGCTGAAGGTACTATGTAGAAACTCTGCAGACACATTTCTCCATAATCCTGTCTCACCAAGCAGAGCTACGAGTCTATTAAAGAGCAGACCTGGAACTGTTTTTATTTGAGGATCCTAGGTTGTCCTTGTGTGACTTCTCTCCAATATAATTGTCATGGACACCCCGACCTGTCCAAATACTGGAATTTCCTTGCCAAGCCCTACCACTGTAACCTTCCTGACTCTTAACTGTCTCTGCTTGTGATGTGAACTTCACTTGAATAGTATCCATCTAATCTTGTTGATTGCTCTGGAATCAACCTATTGGCCTGTACGTCTAAATGATGGAGTAAATCAGCTTCAGTTGAAGACCTAACTGGTTTAAGGGGCTTGAAACCGAGTCTAGAGGGAACAGACTCTGACAAAATTTCAAACCCAGACATTATGGTGAACAGCATGCCTATAAATTTTGTTCTCTTGTATTTTCTTTGTCATCCTGCTCAAACTATTTTCTAATTGCCCTTGGGACTTTTGCTTTAATGCCTGGACGGTACCTGTTGTGTGCTGGCAATATTTAAATATCTGGGGTTTTCTTGATATGAATGCTTTATAATTCACAACGTGGCTAGGTTTGACTCTATTTCCCAGCACTTTCTTTTTTGTATGTTTCTGTTTTGGGTGGGCCATGGGGAAATTCTTGAGGTGATTGGAGGTTATGAAGGAAGCAGCAGCTCTGTTGTAATTCTCATGGAGTGTTATTGAAGGACTGATTGACTTTATCAGTGGGAACAGTAGCCAGAACTGCAGCTGCTCTATCATTTCCTACATCTTCCTTCTGCTTTGCCGACTCATAGGTCAGATGTATATGCACTTAGATCACTGATTAAAGATCCTAGCTTCTGGCTGGGTGTTTGGGTGAAATAGACTACTTGAACAAGAGAAGTACCAAAACCGACATACATGAAACAGAAAATCTGAACATCTCCATTTCTATTTTTTTAATGAATTCATTTTTATATAGTTTTGGGTTTTTTTTAACCTGTAAGTAGTTGTACAAAGGAGTTGCCATTTAATCAAGAGGTTTATGAATTCAACAGTCCCTTCCTTCACTCTTCTTAATTTTATTGGATATGCATTGACTTCCTGGCTGTATTCTCCCTCTTTTGTTTTCATATATCTACCTTTTTCCACTTAACTTTACTCCACCCATTCCAAGTATCCACTTCCTGGTGTTTATTTTGTTGAATATTGTCTTTCTGAGGAATTACACGACTTGTGTTCTTCCTTGAATTTACCATATTTCATACTACATTTGTATACATTTGCATACCACCCAGTGTGGCAATTCCAAGGACATCTAACTTTAAAATGCATATTTTAAGCTGGGTACTGGTGGCTAATGGCTATAATTCCAGCTACTCAGAATACTAAGATCTGGAAGATCACACTTTGAATGTAGCCAGGGTAGAAAATGCCTGAGTCTCCATCTCTAAAACAAACAGAAAAAAGCAATACTGCGGCATGGTTCATAGAAAGCCAAGCAAGCACGCAAAGCCTTGAGTTCAAACCCCAATACCAAAAAAAGTGTATTCCACATTGAATATAATATATTAAGATATTAAACAAGGATCTGAAAAGACTCTTATCAGGCAAAATATTTGTAGAACAAATATCTGACAAGGGAAGGATATATCAAACATGAAAAGAACTAATACAGCTCACCCAATAAGAATGCAAAGTGCCCCCCCAAAATTAGACAAAGTATCTTAATAACAAAAGAACCTATGTACAAGATGAATGAGCACATGAATCATCAATTGCATCAATCATGTGAGAAATATGATTTAAAACCACAAGAGATGCCATGTGTGACACATGACAATGTGCTGCAGTTACAATGACTAATAATGGTAATTGTTGAAGAAGATGTGGACAAGTATAACCTAATATAATGCTTATAGTACAACCATTTCAGGAAATGGTTTTATAGATTCTTCTAAAACTAAGTGCACACTGACCTGAAGACGCAATGGTTCCAACTGCAGTTATTTACCCAAGAAAATTAAGATAACTTGTATAAGAACATTTATAGCAGCTTTATGCCTAATGACACAAACTAGAGATTCTAGATGTCAGTAAGTGTGAAAAGGAATAAACAAACTGGAATGTTCACCCAATGCCATCCTACTCAATAACGTAAGAAGAATTGCTATGAATGTACATTCACACTGTTGAATTGCTAATAGGATTTATGAATATAACTGGTGAATTCATCATTGTTTCTTCCCAGTCCTAGGGCTTGAACTCAGGGCCTGGACACTGTTCCTGAGCTTCTTTTGCTGAAGGCTATAGCACTCTACCACTTAAACCAAAGCATCACTTCTGTTTTTTTCTGTTTATGTGCTACCAAGGAATCAAACCCAGGGCTTCATGCATGCTAGCAAGCATTCTACCACTAAGCCACATTCACAGCACTGAATTCATAAGTTTTAAAACATGACACTGAGTGAAAACATTTTGACCAAGGATAGATGCTGCATGAGTGTGTACCTATGGTGTTCTAAAATGGGTATATCCAATGTATGTTAGGGGAAAATGTCTGAACAGGGACCACTTCCAGAGAAGTTAGGTAACAATTGGCTCCAACATGGAAAGAGAAATTCCCGGTGGGGAATGTTGTTTTTATATCTTAATAGGTGCTGCCAGCTCAGGCAGGAAAAATCCGTAAGACTCTTGTCTTCAATTAACTACTGAAAACTCAAGTGGTGCTGTGGCTCAAAGTGGTAGACAACTAGCCTTGATCGACAAAGCTCAAGGACAGCACCCAGGCTCTGAGTTCAAGCCAGATGACTGACAAAAAAACCAAAAAAACAAAACAAAACAAAACAAGCAAATATTGAACTCTTGTTTATAAGATGCGTAGTGAAGTTTTTAAAAGAGAAACAAAGTCTTTGAAATGTCTCAGAGCTAAGATGGCATAAGAAAAGTATAGAAGTGTAAATACAAATAAATATGTGGTTAAAAACAAGTCTAGCCAAGGCTAATAATGAAATTTAGATCACTGATATTCAGGTATGCATGGTACAGTTCTTTCCATTCTGCTGTCTGTGGAATCTTTCATAATTTATGTTCTGTGGACGAACAAAAATAATCAGAAACTTTCCAGGGTTTGGTCATTTAGTTGGAGCTTTTAGAAATGCAAGAGTTTTATTTATATTTAAAAATGGCATTGGTAGAACATTTCTCTACTAATAAATAATCTCCAAGCCTTTCTATGATGAAGTGATAAAAAGAATCTAGAATAGTTTTCAGACATTCCTAAGAATTGGCTTCTACTTGGACAAAAGAATTCCTGAAGTCTGGCTTTGAGAACCAAATATTTCTTTTCGCATGAAAGTAGATTAAGTTAGCTTCTCATTTTCTCAAAACCCCAGGGCTTGGAGCAGGTGGAGTGTGACTTTCGGTCTGAAACCAAAAAAGTGCCTTCTTTATTCTTTATATCTGGAGGAATCGGTCACTTGATTGACAGAGCCCCTAATGGCCTGGTGGTTTCTGTAGCATAATAGTACTGCAGGTGTCTTTCAAAAGGATGTCTCAGACAGGATAGTGAGCCCCTTCCTTGGTAAATCATACTTGACCATGCACAAACAAGATCTTTGTTTAGCCACCCTGGAGAATGAGGTTTAAAAAAATCTCTCTTCTCTACTTGAAAGGAGAACAGTTTAGGACAGTTCTCCTTTTCTTTATTATATTGAACACATTTATATTTTTAAATTTTTCTTAAAAACTTTTACACAGTTCAAGAATTTTTCTTTCTTCTAACAGATAAGGTTTCATATTGACCCTTAAATTATATTGTTTTGCAGGATAGTCAGTGGAGTTTCACAGGTCTGGTTTTGGCTTGGAGAAAAGTTGTGGTCTCCTGGAAATAGTGATTGGCCTAGAAAGATGGGATTGAGCTACTCTGAGGGTAGAATGAAAATGGAATATTCATGAGTAGAGATACACAGTAGCCACAAATCCAGGAAGGTGAGAGGTAAAAAGGGTCAAAGGGCCCTACCTATATTTATATCATCCATATCTCCCTTATAATGATATTGTCTTAAAAAAGAGGAAGGAAGAGTTTGATGAAAGGAGAGTAAAGAGAGAGTTTATTTAAAATACAGTATATACATATGTATATATGTATGATGTATGGGAATATCACAACAAAAATCCCCCGTGTTACAAATGTATCGAAAGTCAGTAAAAAGAAAATAAAGAATGCGGAAAGGAAAAATAAAAACGAATACAGAAAGGGCAGAAATGAACGCGTTCAACATAACAATCTTTATCCTTACCCTGGAAGGACCATGTGAAGGACCACAAAAAAATGTGAAACTTGCTCATTAATTTTTAGGAAGATGACTATTTCCTTCCTCACATTCACCTTCTCTTCTTTTCCTTCCACATCCTTCACTTTTCCTCCCCTTTCCCTGTTCTTCCTGCACCAATAGAATGAAGAATATTTATTTAGATCTAGATTTCTATAGATAAAAACATATCTATGAACATCATTTTTTCTTTTTAATGGGTAGAATTACATGAATATTGCTGATTTCCAAATAATGCCTGCTAAATATAGAAGCCCTTCACTGTGCACATTGCCTTGTATAGAATTAAAGAAAAATGTCACAGAAGCAGTGAATCTTCATCTAGGATAAAGTATAATTAGAAAAAATCTTTCTCTCTTCAAAAATGCATTGCCTGATTTGTTAGATCCAATCTTCTCCCAAAATAATGTGTATGCTTTAAATGAAGCAAATATGTATCATCAAAGTAAAACAAATATATACTATAATATCATTAAAGCAGGAATAAATATGGGTACTGAAATAAAACTTTAATACAAATAATAGTAAAATGTAGTAACTAAATATTCTAAGTAGTAAAACTTTCCAAATTGTGCACTCCTCACAAAGTAAAATACCACACACACACTTTCTCTCTCTCTCTGTGTATATTGTCTAGGTAATATATGTTATATAAAATTACAATGAGTTATATTCTCCTTTTTAACGAGACAAAGAAAACACAGCAGTTCTTCATAAAGGAAACCTTTTACCAGTGCTGAATTTTTAAAGAAATTTAATATACTCATATGATATATACGTATGTATGAATCTCTTTAGTTTAAAACTCTTATTTTTCATTACTACTCAAAAATCTGTATGCATATTCTTCCACTTTCTTAAAGCAGGACCATAGACTGGAGTTTATAGAACTAGGGACTGTGAGCAGTCAATTACGGAGGAGGAGCTACAGGCTGTATCTTTTAACTCCAAATCTTGTGCTTTTCCCATGTCACCATGTCAGGTACACTGGCCATGCTAATGGATGCTGTTTTCAACAGCGCATTTATTGAAGATGCAGAAATGAAGACAGCATATGACATTTCCTGTATTGACCCTTGGTTAAAAGCTGAGGGCATAGAGGTTAAAGCGAAACTCATTGAGTGACTTGTGTTTGAGGATAATTTACTGAGGTCTAGGTATTTTGATTTCCAATAATTCAAATTTATGTGAGCTTGAGGCTTTGGAGTAACTGAAGGAATTGAGGTGAAATGTACTCCTTTGACTAATCTCATTATTATTTTCTTGATTGGAAATTACATCAGTCAGAGTCCCAGCAGGAAACAGATGGCACCACTCAAACTGGGTAATTGAAGTGACTTTAATAAAGGGAGTATTTACAAAGGAACAAGCAGTTTTGGTAAATCGACAGGGGGAGGATTTCTGGAGGATCCAGTCAAGCAATAGCACCCCTACAGGAAGGGAGTTTGAGGAATAAATTCCCAGATGAACTCCCCTCCCTCCCCCACCCTCCTACCCCCAGCAATCTCTGCGTGGTGCTCTCATTAACAGTTGAGACATAGAAGCATTGTGAATGTCCAAGGGCACCAAGCTGGGTGGAGAATACATCTGGAGTTGTACACTAACCCAGATGTAGAAAAAAAATTCGTGCAGAAATAGATCTCTAGAAATATGTGAACTGCTGCCAAAGGAAAATCTACGTAGGATAAATCTAACATGGATGGTTCAAGTGTAGTTTAACTTCTTTTTTGGGGGGTGGTCGTGGAGCTCAAACTCCGGGGCTGGGCATTGTCCCTGAGCTTTTCAGCTAGAAGACCAGTGCTCTAATCACTTGAGTCACAGCACCACTTCCAGTTTTCTGGTGGTTAATTGGAGATAAGAGTCTCACAAAACTTTCCTGCCTGGGCTTTGAACCGTGACCCTCAGATCTCAACCTCCTGAGTAGCTAGGATTACAGGCGTGAGCCACTGGCACCCCACCTGTAGTTTAAATTATTTTAAAAAAAACACATCCTATGTAAATAATGCTACAATAAACATAGTTGTGCTGGTAGCTTTAGTGTGGTCTTGTTTGTAAACATTTGGGTAAATGCCCAAAAGTGGGATTGCTAAGATATGGAACCAACCCAGATGCCCCTCAGTAGATGAATGGATCAAGAAAATGTGGTATATATACACAATGGAATTCTATGCCTCCATCAGAAAGAATGACATTGCTCCATTTGTTAGGAAATGGAAAGACTTGGAAAAATTATATTAAGTGAAGTAAGCCAAGCCCAAAGAAACATAGGCCCCATGGTTCCCCTTATTTGCAATATCTAGTATATGTATGAGTCAATCAGAAAAGGTCAGATAATGTGATGTTAGGAAAATGAACCCTTAGATATGTATTTTAATGTTTTTTCTTTCATGCATTTGTTTCTAACGCATTTATAAGATTATTTCTTTGTTGCTTCATATGTCCCTCCCCCACAGTATTACCCCTGCTTTCACTATATTTGATATCGGTATAATTTGTGGAGGAGATGGGGAAAAACAAGTCGTTTAAGGATACAGGTGGACCCGTTGCAACAATGAGAAGTACAAGTTGTCATGTCGAAAATGAACTTTACAACTTTGGTGCAGGGTGGGGGGGGTGAGGTGGTGGGTGGGGGGGGTAGAATTGGGTGGTTGGCGGGGGGCGGGGAGGCTGGGAAGGGATGTGATGGGTAAACAAAGGAGAAGGCTGCAATGCTTGGTAAGAAATGTACTCATTATCTTGCCCATGTAATTGTAACCCCTCTGTACAGTATGTTCACAAAAAATAAAAAAATAAAATTAAAAAAACAACAAAAAAACACATCCTAAATACTGATTATAGTCCAAAAACTATGTAGGATTCAGTCTATCCATCAGCACATTTAATTCTTGTGATAATTAATGAGAGAGCATTATCTCAACTGTATGCGTGTAGGAATTAAGACTCAGTGAGGCTAAGAAATAGGCCATACAAACCGGAGTCTATAACAAATCTGAGATTTGTGTTCAGGATCTTTTAACAGTGAAGGCTGGACTTTTTTTTTTTCCTTCCCAGGTTTCCCTCCCACTTTATTCATATGTGACCAGAGGAATGCTATAACACATGTATACAAAGGAGAAGCTTGATATTTCTGACAAAACCGATTTAGATTACTAAGACATGCAAACAAGCAATCAGTCAATATCAAGTTACCAGTCGAGAGCTTATTGGAGGTACACAAATCTAGAAACTTCAGAGACTTTCAGCAGTAGTGTACCTTTCTCATCGTGATGCCTATCAATGGCTGATGTGGAAGAGTCAACTTTTTACTTCCAGTCTGAAGAAGATAAAATTTAGAGTCAGAAACGTAAAGAGATGGAATAGAAGTAGGTTTTTAAAAAATAAATAGTGCTTCTACAATTATAAAACAAATATAAAACACCCCCTGAAAAGAAAGAAGTGGGTTTTGTTTTGTTTTTACAAAAATTACTTGTTATCAATTACTTGGTAAAAACCAATAGGAAGACTTTCAAGTGATTTAAAACAGAGTAATGTGCCTGTATATTCTTTTGATGTATACCTTAACAGAGAAACTACAATTACCAAAAAAAAAAGGCTACAAAAACTCACTTCAAATTATTTTGGGTATTATTCTGCCTAATGATATAACATTCTCAAATTAGTATATATGCAATATATACTTTATATATTTAATATTATAGAACACAACAAATTAATACGAATTAAATAGTTGTCATATGTTCCCTAAACTGTTTGTATAGGAGGAAAGAGGAAAGGATTGAGGATTAATGTGACGTCCTTGAACTTGGATGGCCCCAGAAAAAAGGTGTCTTCATCCTTGATTCTTTTCTCTTTTTCTATGGTGTGGGGAAAGTCTAGTTTTCTGTGTCATTTGTCTAGTCTGAAACCTGCTGCAACATCCATCTGCCATCTGATTCTTCATTTCTCCTCCACCCCAATCATCACAAGTTATATGTTTTTCTCGTCTTCAAATCTTCTTGAGATCTGTTTTTTTCTAACATGTTTTTGGTGTCTCCCTCTTATGTACAAAGGAATCATCTTGCCTGGAATGTATGTGGTACAAAGGGGAGTTGTTGTTTTTTATTATTAATAAGGTTTTGTATTGTGAAAATACCTTACAGAGAGGTTACAATTACACGAGCAAGGTAATGATTACATTTCTTATCAAGCATTGTTGCATCTTCCTTCATTTCCCCTTACCATCCCTGCCCTCCCAGCTCCCTTCCCCCCCCCACAACATCCCCCCTTTCCCTGCCAAAGTTGTCAAGTTCCTTTTTTGACATAACGTCTTGTACATCTCATTGTTGCAATGGGTCCACCTGTATCCCTATTTAAACAATTTGTTTTTTCCCTTCCACTCCACAAATTATACCAACATCAAATACAGTGAGAACAGGGGTTATACCATGGGGGAGGGACATACAAAACAACAAAGAAATCATCTTATAAATATGTTAGAAACAATAGCAAGAAAAAAAGACCATTTGAGTCCTTATCTTGGAGTTCATTTCACCTAACATCAACTTATCTGACCGTTTCTGCTTGTCTCAGACATATACTAGTTATTACAAATAAGGGAAACTATGTTTTTAGCACAACCCTGGATAAAATATAAACAGAACTTCTTTTAGTTTTTTTCATCCAAGCTACTCTACTTGGAAACGAAGCATCTCTCTCTTTTCTTGCATTCCCCAAATAAAGCCAAGGTCCATATCATTCCAGGGCCAGTGACATCAGCTGATGGGTGGTATTTCAGGCACTTGCCAATGCTTTGTTCTGAAGCTCAGAAACTCTGTTCTTTTCTTACAAGGAAGAAAGCCTTGTGCAAATTCATACTTGAACCCAGTCCTAAGTCCTTTCTATTTCCCCAACAGATACAAAAGTAGTTAAAGCATAAAATCCAGGAAGAGATGCTCCATTTATCTCCTTATTACTAACAACTCAATGGAAATGAATGAACTAAACTTAATAGGGAGCTAAGGAATGGGGAATGAAAGTAAAGATAATAACCCCAAAATATTCAAACAAACACACACACACACTGTGGAACAAGCATTATTCTAAGTGCTATACATATATGAATGTATTTAATCCTCATACCAAGAGTACAAAATGAGTACAATTTTCCTCATATAACTGAGAGCCTGAGAGTTTCAATTACTTGTTTTAAGATTAGAGAGCTTTTTACCTGGAATTCCAAGCCAGGCAGTATGCCTCTAGATCTCTGTCCTCTAAACTATTAACAAAGATATGGGAAGGAAAAAAGATTGAATCCATTTGAAGATTCTCGTTCAAGTCTTGTTTGCATGCAAGTTTCATTTTCTTAATCTTCAGAAGTATAAAACCTGCTGCCTCTTTTTGATTTCCTGATCTTCATCCATATGCAATGCAGATAGCATGGAAGAAGGGGGGGAAAGGAGCTTACTACAGTATTTACTGAAGGCTTAGAGACTTGCCTGACTATAGTACAGGAATTTGACATTACTGAATTTCCATCTTTTTGTCAGATGAGGATGCTGACCTTTAGCATGCATGACAAATGCCTCAGTGGGCCTACAGTGAGGAAGTAGAAAAGCCGTCAGACAAACCCAAGGCTATCTAACTCACACTGCTTGTACATAGTCGTCTGCCACATAGACAGTTTAAGTTCGATCCTGAAATAGGAGGTAGACCCTTGCAAGGCCCCTATGAACACCCAGCCCTGCCAGAGGAGAGGAGATGCAAGCTTTGAGCTATCAGCTGTGACTCTGCCTGCTTTTAACCCAGCATTAATGAAAATGCTAGAGCAGTAACAGATGGAACCTTCCGATCAGAGGCCCTCCATCCCCTTTGGCTCCTCTCTCTACAGTGCATTGTGTGTATTAGAAAGCCCAGTGGATCTTTCCCAGCTGCTTCCAGTCAGTCCACACAATGTCCTTTCTGACGCTCCTCTGGGAGAGCCTGTGCCATTCAATTACAGACTGAGAAGGGTGCAAATAATTAGAAATGTCCATTGTCAACTCAGGGTCTCCAAAGTCAGCCACACAGAAAGTACATCGGCTTGACGTATGGTGCACAGCATCCTTTTATGGAATTGAATAGTCTAAACTGCTTATTTTTTTTTGGTAAGAGTTGATGGCACATTTTTAGTGTCCCAGTCACTCATTTTTATGGGAGCAGAAGCAATAATATTGATTAAGATGAATCTTTTGAAGCCAATGTCAGTTAACTTCGGTCGTTCCTAGAGTATCATTCATATAACTTTTCCTTCTCTTCTCCTAACCTGCCACTGTAAGTGAAATGCTTAATTTTAAAAGTCCTTGTAGCTATTTAGAAATGCAGAAATGCTCAGGTATATAAGCACAATGATCTCAGATTAAAAAAATTGTTATTTAGATCTGACAGTACATTGCAAACTTGTGATAGGAGCCCTAAATTAATACATAGACAACACCACACATACACACACATCCAGACACATACACCTTGACTGAGGTTAAACTGCTCTCCTCCCCTTCCTGTCATAATAGCTTAACATAATGATAGTGCTGTCATTATAAATATTTGGAAGCTTCTGCATCTTGATAATTGATGGATTCTGAATGTGAGAGAGCTCATGGAATAATTTTTAAATCAGCAGGAGCATCATGTTCAAAGTGTTTCCTTGGATTTTCAGAATGAAAACCAGAACCAACTTCACTTTCTAAAGAAATGATTACAAGGAGGGAGAGAGAAAAAAAGGCTGGGGTGGGGGCAAAATACACCAGTGCACCAGCCTTCTGTTATTTCCTAGGCCTTCTTCTGGTAAATTGAAAATGGTACCTCCCCTCTGTGAATCTGCCTCCCTCCAGATGCTTGGCCCGGATGCCTTACACCTGCTCAGCGTCAGCCAGAACCCACCAGAGCATATGGCAGCTTACATTTTGCATCTTCTTGGGATGGATTGGGAGCACTGGTCACCTGGGCTCTGTTTTCAAGTGGTGTGACAGCAGCTGTGGGAACCTTGCAGAATGACAGGCTCTTACTGTTCTTCTTACTAGTGGGAAAGAAGAGTAAGGGGACAGAAGAGAGATGTTTTTGTATTCCCAGAAGGTATGACTTGACTCTCCTATGAAAGAACACACCACTTGCTGGCTTTACTCACATTCCATTCATAAGCAGGTGCAATGAATGGAAATGTTGGCTGTATATTTTATTTATAATTGCAATTAGACAGAATTGTAACCCCTAGAGATACCCATGAACCTGTGAACATGTTACCTTACATGGCAAAGGGGAATTTGATCATAGGTGGAATTATGGTTGACAATTGTCTCACCTTAATATAGGGAGTGGATTCTGGATAATCTAGGTGGTCCAATGTAATCACCAGAGTCCTTCAGTATAGAACATCTGTTGCAGGAAAGGCCAGTCTTGTTGCGTAAGGACTCAGCCTACTATAGTGACTTTGAAGATGGACAAAGAGGCCCTCAGGCCGAACAACACAGGCAGCCTCTGGAAGCTGGGAAGGTAATTTCTTGTACAATCTCCAGATAGCAATGTGACCCCAATGGCACGTAGATTTTAGCCTCTGAGTAAGACCTATTTTCAACTTCTGAGCTGTAAAACTAAGCTAGTGTGTGGCAATTTGTCACAGAAGCAATAAGAAACAAATATATGCCGTGATGGCTTGAATCAATAGTTTGCAACCTTGGTGTGCATTACAGTCAGAAGAGGAGCTTTCGAAAGTCTTCCTTCTGGATCCTACTCTAAACCAATCATATCAGAATCTCAGTATGGGGTTCAGGTATCAGAATTTATAAGCTCCTAGGTATTTCCAGATGATTGCAACATGAAATGCATGCTGGGAAATGACAACTTAATAGATGGAATACTCGCAGTGTTAATAGCCAAGAGAGCTGAGTTGGAATCCTACTTTTATTATTTCAAGTAGAAGCTTGATTTAGTTTACCTCCATATTAAATATGCAAGTATAATATGTTTTAAAATCTATAACATGGAAATGTGTATGTGTGACTATAAACATAGAAAGTTCTTCTGTAAAATACTCATATGTGTGAGGTTTTATAGGTAAATAGTTTTTAACACATCATAAACATATAGGAATTATTGTGGCATGAATGAGTAGTTGAAACTTAAAGAAGAACATTTTACAAAGTTCTTGCTCTAGTAACATTAAAATCATGTTTATGTTTGTATTGTTTTTCTGGGTCATAATCTCAAGCCATATTCTAGTATAGGTGGGATCCGTAAATTTATGTTGAATTTCTGGCACTTTGAGGAAAGTAGGATTCATTTCTAAATGCTCATTTGATTTTTAATGTAAGCACACTAGAACTTTCTTCCTTTCTCCTTGTTTGTGGGTTTCTGTATTTCCCTATTAACTTCCAAGCTCATATTACAGGTGGTGACTGAGGACAATTCCCTGAATTTTCACAACAGCAAAAAGAGGACAATTTTCTTCCTCTTTCCAATTCATAGTTGTGTTGAGGATTAGAGAGAGCAAATGAAATGCATATAGCACAATGCCTGGCCTGCAATCATGACTCAATAAATGCTATTTTTGCAGTAGTAAGGGTCAAGTCCAAACCTAACAGATGGAATGAAAGAATAAAGTGAGGATTGAATGGTTGTAAATGTAGATTGCTTGGGCCTTTGGTTGGGCAAGTGTCCACTGATTCCCAGGCGCCCAGCAGATGTGGGAGTGATGGGGACAGCTGTTTCTAGGAGCTCTGATCTGCTTAATATCAGACCCAAGAAAAACCTGTGTTTTAAGTTTCTGATGAAGAGACATAGGAAACCTGGTCAACTTCACGCACACCTCAGAGTGCAACAGGCTAGCCTAGGCCCTGATAATATAGGTATTTTTAGTTATGCTTCTCAGCTCTGTTGTTAATACTTCAAGGAAAGGACCTGTGGTTCAAAGTTCCTTGTTGTCTGATTTCTCCATTCTTTTCCACAAGGTCAATGCATACCAGAAGCTTGCTGCCTCTTCACTAGCCCATGTCACATATAAAAGATATTCTATCTTCCTTTTAGTTTCAGTAGGTCAAAGGCAGCATGGTTCTGGAAAGCAGAGATGTTAGGGCCTGAAGTATAGGTAGCACCCTAGCATGTGGGTGAGTCCTGGTTCACTATTTGATCTTGGCTTTGTCACCAGCTTTCTGAATGTCAGTTCTTCTGCTTAATGGTGATGGAGTGGAGCAATATCCTATCTGCAGCACCTCTCTCTCAGTGAGTGTCTGAAACAAGAGCAATGAAGGTGTATGTTTTCCATAAATTTGAGACAAAAGTTTGAGGTTCAAAGGTGGTAGAGCTCACATGTTGTTGTAGCAGCTATCCAACGGTAGCAGCTAAAGAAACTTTCTCTTTTAAGTTGTTCAAGATGTGGACTCACCTGCTTCCCAGATGCAACTGGTAGAAATGTGTGAGGTAGACATGGATGAATTAGATCATGGGCTAGGGAACTAGCCCATGCTAGTTTGAGCCCGTGCTCAAATCCCAGCACATGTGAATGGTTTTCACTCTATGTGAGCAGACACATGCTCTGACCCTTAGTGTCCTTTTCCACAAACAGGAGTGATATTTCTGATGTAACAGGGCTGACCACTGCAAACATTCATTGTGTTCTAACAGGGCCTGCAACATGGGATGTAGGAAACTTCAATTGATCCTTGGTTCCTGGGGTTTTCCAAGAGGCCCATTTGTTTGTAGGACAGATTGCAGTAGCAAGCTTCCTTCTAGTAAAAGATAATTCATTATTATGGTTACAATGTTAAAGATTTGTTATTATATATAATTGTATTATATTGCTTATACCTAAACCTATATGTTTTGCTTATATATAATTATATATAACCTTATTGTAATATATTGTTTATATCATATGTGTATCTATAGCAACATACACTATAAAAAGTTTGTTATATATTTGAACCTATATAACAGATGTACATACATTCCTGTAGTAAAAAATTAGATAACACCAACAAAAGAAAAGTTCTATCAATCCCCCCTTTTAAAGATAGGTTTTCTTTTTGAATAATCACTTTCATTAGAAAAATACCAAGCCAAATTATTATTATTATTTATTATTATTGTGAAAATACCATACAGAGGGGTTACAATTAAATGGGTAAGATAGTGAGTGCAATTCTTTTTTTTATTGTGAAAATACTGTACAATTACATGGGCAAGATAATGAGTACATTTCTTATCAAGCATTGTAACCTCCTCCTTTGTTTCCCCTTCCCATCCCTTCCCCATCCTCCCCCTGTCCCCCCAATCCTCCCCCACCCCCCGACAAAAGTTGTAAAGTTCATTTTCAACATAATGACTTTATACATCTCATTGTTGCAATGGGTCCACCGTTATCCCAATTTAAATGATTTGTTTTTCCACTTCCCCTCCACAAATTATATCAACATCAAATACAGTGAAAGCAGGGCTTATACCATTGGGGAGGGACATACAAAGCAACCAAGAAATCATCTTATAAATATGTTGGAAACAATCGCAAGAAAGAAAAAAGCATTTGAATCTTTATCTTGGGGTTCATTTCGCCTAACATCAACTTGTCTGACAGTTTTTGTTTGTCTCAGACATATACTAGTTATTGCAAATAAGGGAAACCATGGGACCTATGTTTCTTTGGGCCTGGCTTACTTCACTTAATATAATTTTTTCCAAGTCTTTCCATTTCCTAACAAATGGGGCACTGCCATTCTTTCTGATGGAGGCTTAGAATTCCATTGTGTATATATACTGCATTTTCTTAATCCATTCATCTACTGAGGGGCATCTGGGTTGGTTCCATATCTTAGCAATCCCACTTTTGGGCATTTACCCAAATGTTTACAAACAAGACCACACTAAAGCTACCAGCACAACTATGTTTATTGCAGCATTATTTACCATAGGATGTGTTTTTTTTTTTAAATAATTTAAACTACAGGTGGGGTGCCAGTGGCTCACACCTGTATTCCTAGCTACTCTGGAGGTTGAGATCTGAGGGCCACGGTTCAAAGCCCAGGCAGGAAAGTTTTGTGAGACTCTTTTTTTTTTTTTTTTTTTTTTTTTTTGTCGGTCGTGGGGCTTGAACTCTGGGCCTGGGCGCTGTCCCTCAGCTCTTCAGCTCAAGGCGAGCGCTCTACCACTTGAGCTACAGCGCCGCTTCCGGTTTTCTGGTGGTTTATTGGAGATAGGAGTCTCACGGTCTCTCCTGCCAGGGCTGGCTTTGAACCGCGATCCTCAGATCTCAGCCTCCTGAGTAGCTAGGATTACAGGCGTGAGCCACCAGCGCCCGGCTTGTGAGACTCTTATATCCAATTAACCACCAGAAAACTGGTGGCAATGTCATTCTTTCTGATGGAGGCATAGAATTCCATTGTGTATATATACCACATTTTCTTGATCCATTCATCTACTGAGGGGCATCTGGGTTGGTTCCTTATCTTAGCTATGGTAAATAATGCTGCAATAAACATAATTGTGCTGGTAGCTTTAGTATGGTCTTGTTTGTGATCATTTGGATAAATGCCCAAAAGTGGGATTGCTGGGTTATAGGGGAGCTTTATGTGGAGTCTTTTGAGGAACTTCCATACTACTTTCCAAAGTGGTTGAACAAGTTTAAACTCCCACCAACAATGCAATAAAGTTCCCTTCTGTCCACATCCCCTCCAGCATCTGTTGTTGTTAGAGTTCTTCATTATAGCCATTCTAACTGGGGTGAGGTAGAATCTCAATGTCGTTTTGATTTGCATTTCTTTCATGGCTAGGGAGGTTGAGCATTTCTTCATGTGTCTATTGACCATCCTTCTTTCCTCTTCTGAGAAGTTGCTCTTTAAGTCTTTAGCCCACTTATTTATTGGGCAGTTGTTTCTTTGAGGATTTGTTGTTGGGGGATTTAATTTTTTGGGGGGGGAGGTCCGGTCGTGACGCCTGAACTCTGGGCCTGGGCGCTGTCCCTCAGCTCTTCAGCTCAAGGCTAGCGCTCTACAACTTGAGCCACAGTGCTACTTCCGGCTTTTTTCTTTTTTCTTATGTGGTGCTGAGGAATCAAACCCAGGGCCTCATGCATGCAAGGCAAGCGCTCTACCAATGAGCCACCTTCCCAGCCCCTGGGGGATTTAATATTTTGAGTTCCAGGTATATTTTAGATATGAGACCCTTGTCTGTTATATGGCTGGTGAAGATCCTCTTCCAATCCATGGGCTTTCTATTGATCTTGCTAGCTATATCCTTTGCCATGCAGAAGCTCTGCAATTTCATGCAATCCTATTTGTCCAATCTTTCTTTGATTTGTTGTGTTTCTGGGTCTCTATTAAGAAAATTTCGGCCTGTGCCAAGGAGACCTAAGGTTTCTCCTATTCCATCCTGTAATGTTTTCAGGGTTTCTGCTTTGACTCCGTGGTCTTTGGCACATTTGTAGTTGATTCTGGTGCAGTGTGACATATAAGGATCTAGCTTTAGTTTTCTACAAGTGAGTAACCAATTTTGCCAGCACTATTTACTGAAGAGCCTGTCTTTCTTCCATTCTCTTTTTTTTTAGCTCCCTTATTGAAGATTAGATGGCTATATGTCTGTGGGTTCATTTCTGGGTTTTCAATTCTATTCCATTGGTCCTGTGGTCTGTTCTTGTGCCAGTACCAAGCTGTTGTGATTACTATGGCTTTGTAGTAGAGTTTGAAATTTGGTATTGATATTCCTCCAGCACTGTTCTTTCTGTTAAGGATCATTTTTACTATTCAGGGTCTTTTATTGTTCCATATGAATTTTTGGATTGTCTCTTCTATTTCCTTGACGAATGAGGTTGGAATAGTGATAGGTATCACAATGAATTTGTAGATAGCCTTTGGAAGTATTGCCATTTTCACGATATTGATCCTTCCAATCCAGGAGCACGGGAGGTTTTGCCGCTTTCTAAGTTCTGTTTTGATTTCCTTTTTCAGGTTTTTAAAGTTTTCATAGAGATCCTTCACTTCTTTGGTTAAGTTAATTTCTAGGTATTTTATTTTTTGTGGGGCTATTACGAATGGAGTTGCTTTCCTGATTTCAGCCATGCTTTTCTCATTGTTGACATACAGAAAAGCCATTGGTTTTTGAAGGTTAATTTTATACCCTGTTACTTTGCCAAAGTTTTGAATCAGCTTGAGTAATTTGGGAGTGAAGTCCGTGGGATCCTTTAAATACAAGATCATAGCATACAAGATCATGTCATCTGCAAAAAGGGAGAGTTTTACTTCATTTTTCCCTATTTGAATCCCTTTTATGTTTGCATCTTGTCTTATTGCTGTAGGTAAGCATTCTAATACTAGATTGAAGAGAAGTGGAGAGAGTGGACATCCTTGTCTCATTCCTGAGTTAAGAAGAAATGGCTTTAGTTTTTCATCATTAAGTATAATGCTGGCTGTAGGTTTGTCATATACAGCGTTTATTGTATTGAGGAAGGTTCCCTGGATTCCTAATTTTTCCAGAACCTTCAGTATAGAGGGGTGTTGGATCTTGTCAAATGCTTTTTCTGCATCTATTGAGATAACCATGTGGTTCTTATCCTTACTCTTGTTGATGTGATGAATTATATTAATTGATTTGCATATATTGAACTAGCTTTGCATCCCTGAAATGAATCCTATTGATCGTGGTGTATGATTTTTTTGGATGAATTGTTGAAATCGATTGGCCAAAATTTTGTTGAGAAGTTTTGCATCAATGTTCATCAAAGAAATGGGTCTATAATTCTCTTTCTTTGATGAGTCCCTGCCTGGTTTTGAGATGAGGGTTATGATGGCTTCATAGAATGAGTTCGGTAGTGAACTTTCTCTTTCAATTTCATTGAAGAGTTGGAGGAGTATTGGTGAGAGCTCTGCTTTGAAGACCTTGCAGAATTCCACTGTAAATCCATCTGGTCCTGCAAGCGAAATTATTATACTATCTGATTTCAAAGTCTGACAACTGGAATCTGTTCCCCTGAGACAGTCAAATCTGAATCCATCCTCAGGAGGCCTCAGAGAAGTCTACTTAGCATCCCCAGTGATTTGTGGATTGCTGATCTCTTCCTGGATTCTAATTAGGGCCAGGTTAGCTGTCTCCAGGCACCCCTAAAATGTCCCCTTTGCTCACTGTGCCCTTTATTCTTGCTGGGAACACACCCCTGTGGCACAGGGTATTAGAAAGGATGTGGGATAGAGAATTAGACATCAGTAATGCTCACAGCCTTGTAGGTAGCACAAGGCAGTTATGGAATCACTGATTCACAACTATTGCATCTGAGAAATGGGAATGGAATTCATTTGAATCATGTTACAAGATTGCCGTGAACATTGAAGGACATCTTGCTTTATAAATATACAAGATGCAATGACAATCATGTGCTAAAAGTGGCAGAGGGTTTGGAAACAAGAATGGAACAACTTTATTTGCACATTAGTCCTTTGTTACAACACCCCTAATTTCATAAAAGGCCACTGATTTCATCGTCTGCTAGTATATGGAATCTACTGCAGTTTACTACTTTTTAATGAAGGAATTTCACTTAATAAAGTTCATCAAGCACCTTACTGAGTGCTACCTTTGACTGCATAGTGAACAAAACAGAAAGAAAGATGAATTCACCCTGAACATGACTTCAGCAAAGCCCAAAGATGGGGGCTCAGGGAAGGCATTATCTGACACATAGCTACTCTAGTAAAACTTCCAGATTTTTGTATTCCTCATCTTCCACCTAATATAATCCTGAGTCCCAGATCTCTCAAATGCTTTCCACCTGGCTTTAGTCTAGGACAGGCATTTGGAAGCTTCAGCCAATGTTTGGTGCTGAGAAATTGGACAGGCACCATGTGCTGAGTGCCAGCAATGCAGTTTGAGAGCTAGTATCTGGGTTTAATTTCCACTGTCTGTCAGAGGGAAGCTTTGATCAGACTGTGCATTTTTTCACTTCTACTAAGTGACTAGCGGCTACTATGGGCCTATTACCATCACCCCCATGTGAGCTCTGAGTTGGAGGAAATATTAGAGATTTATTTATGTGAATTCTCCAGAACAGTCAGGTCCACCATTTCTCTTTCTGTTCTCCAGTCTTGACACTTAGTGGCAGGGACTGAAGGAGGAGTGGATGTGTGTCCAGGAAAGGTACTGATGGGAAATGAGGAGGGGAGACCCACACATATTGCCCTGGAAAGTGCAGCAGGAATAAGTTACTGCAGCTGGGTCTTAATGGCTTTTCTTCTGTGCCGTCATTTTCCTTTAAGCCCAAAAGAAACTCTTTGTAATATGTGTTAAAATTATGGTTCAGATTTCTGATGATCAAGTTACATAGATTAAAGTAATGGATACCAGACTCCGCATCAATTCAGGTATAAATATGGATGAAATGAATGTACATTATCCACTGTTATAAATCTACGTGTTCGAGGAAAGACATAAATCTTCCAAACCTTTCGTACCTCAGGGTATGAAAGTGTGCTGTTCTATTTTTTTTCTAGTGTTTTTGATAAAATTGTGATTTGGAGTAATTTGCTGATTTTGCAGGAATCTTAGGCTTAATTTTTTTTTTACCAAAAAAAAAAAAAAGATAGAGTATACTATTTATAACGGTGAGTCACTAAAGTACTCCAGGAAGCCATCCATGCAGAGGGGGCTGGAGAGGCAGGGGTTAGGTGGCATTCCAGATGTGTATGTGAGGCTGAGTGAGCGTTTGGAGAAATTTATAGCACCTGGCTCCATTGTAAAGGGCCCTTGGCCTGGGGGTGTTTCTGTTCTCCTCCTCTTCCCTCTGCTCCATCACCACTGTTGGTCAGGGCCTTCAAGGCAGCAGTGTGAGATGGGCACTTGGCCACAGGATATCGAGGTCTAAAAAGAAAGACTGAGTTCTCACTCCTGCTGAGACATAGGACTGATGGAATGTCTGAGCTCCCAACAGCCTGGCAACCAATCATGAGGAAGAAGATGCCTCTATGTGAAAGAGGAAGAGCAGAGCTGAATGCTGAGCACAAAGCTACCCTCTCACCTCCCTGCTGCTCTGTAGCAGCAGGCTGGCCCCTCTCTTTAACCAAGGCTCACAGGAGGAAGGAGGAAGACATTATGTTTCCCATAATATTGGGTAAGGAAGAAATAGGATTATGAGGGTGAAGGTACTTAGCCTAATTTCCCCATTTTCAGCTAAAATTTTCAGCATGTAAGGGTGAAAAACAAATCATGTCTGCCATGACCCCAAATTACATCATAAACAATCAATTTTTTTTTAGTTGAGTTCAGCTGTTCCTTCCTCTCCAAGCTAGACCCATTGCTGAGTCAAGATAGAAGTTCAGGTGTTTCTATGTCCTGAGTCAAAATATGAAGACATTGATAAGGGAGTCCAGATGCTTTCTATGAGATTGTCCTGTGACTTCTCTCCTGCACCATCCAGCCATCCTCACAATCATCTTCCCTCCTTTCAGTGAGGAGAAAGGGAAGAAGGAAAAGTAGGGAAGCCCTCCCTTTAGCCATCACCACCCTTGCTTTTAGAAGAGGTACTCACTTCTCATTTGTAAAGAAGAAAGAAAGAGCAAAACTTCCTAATGCCTATGAACTTAGTCATACTTTCTCCCTTCCCTCTGTGAAACTGGATGAAATATTCCCCTCAAGACCTAATATTTTCTCCTTTCTGCTCCTCAGGACCTTGTGATGCCAGCCAGGATGTCCTGTCTCATGCATCTCTCCATTTTCTCTTCCTTTTGGTTCCTTTAGGTTTTAAATGGGTTCAACCCCTAGTTAGAGTTGTATTTTTTCCACTACTTTACCATCAGATTTCCTTTAACCATGATCCAAACTCCCTCTCTTTCCACTTCCTCTCTAACTCCATGTTTGATTTATAGCCCTACCCCTGCTCTAGCACTGTGCTGATCAAAGTCACTTATGACCTCTCTGTTGGAATTAGCAAGGGAATTTTGTAGCTTACTTCACCTGACCTCTCAGAACCATTTGATCCTGTTGAGCATTCTCATTTTGAGAAGTTTTCTTTCCATGGCATGGACAAAATGCCACCCATTCTATTTTTTTCCCTCCTAATTCTTTGGATTTTCTTCTATGTTTCCTTATTCATTGTCTTTCTCTATACATCATTAAATTGGTTTCTGAGGTATCTTTCTGATCTTCTGTTCTGCATTCCCAGACATCCAATTCATTGCCATAGTTTATATATGTATGATTTGTATTATAAAATGTCCAAATGCATATTTCTATCCCACTCCTATCACTGGTGTCAGATTGAACTGTCTCCTGTACATCCATTTAGATATTCTAGAGGTACCTAGCATGCTCTATGTCTAAAATTAGATGCAATCTCTTCCACCTTGTATCTTGGTTTTGCCTCATTTGTAACATGGATGCAATGATAATTTAGAGTTTTCATGAGGTCAAATTGATGGGTAGATAATAACGTACTTTCCTCAAAAGTCTCCACATAGTGCTCCCCTATGACTCAGCAATCCCAATTTTGGTAATTTACCCAAATGATCACAAACAAGACCATACTAAAGCTACCAGCACAACTGTGTTTATTGCAGCATTATTTACCATAGCTAAGATATGGAACCAACCCAGATGCCCCTCAGTAGATGAATGGATCAAGAAAATGTGGTGTATATATATGCCTCCATCAGAAAGAATGACATTGCCCCATTTGTTAGGAAATGGAAAAACTTGGAAAAAAATAATAAGTAAGCCAGGCCCAAAGAAACACAGGTCCCATGGTTTCCCTTCTTTGCAATAACTAGTATGTGTCTGAGACAAGCAGAAAAGGTCAGATAAGTTGATGTTACGTGAAATGACCTCTTAGATAAGTATTCAAATGTTTTTTTTCTTTTATGCAATTGTTTCTAACATATTTATAAGATGATTTCTTTGTTGCTTTGTATGTCCCTCCCCCACGGTATAAGCCCTGCTCTCACTGTATTTGATGTTGGTATAATTTGTGAAGGGGAAGGGAAAAAACATATTGTTTAAATAGGGATACAGGTGGACCCATGGCACCAATGAGATGTACAAGTTGTTATGTCAAAAAATGAACTTTACAACTTTGGGAGGGGGATCTGGGGAGGCAGGAGAGGGAGATGGGAAGGGATAGGAAGGAGGAACAAAGGAGGAGGCAGCAATGCTTGATAAGAAATGTACTCATTATCTTGCCCATGTAATTATAACTCCTCTGTACTGTATTTTCACAATAAAAAATAAAATAAAATAAAAAGAATGTACTTATATTTTCCATGAAATGCTGTATGCCTCTGGAGAATGGCAAGGCTCCACTGAGTATCTAGAATGTACTCAGCACAATCCTGAATGTTCAGGAGATTACAGAATAGGGCAGCCATGCGTCTTGTCTTGATCCGACAGATAGACCGGGAGGGAAAAAAATGGAATAATGAACTTCACAACACGGATCTAGAGTCTACACACAAGCAGAGGAAGCGCAAGGACGTCACCAGTAGGAGTGACTTTTTGAGGAGTCTTCTATTTATTTTCAACTTCACTCACCCTTTTCTTACAGGCAATAGGGGTGTTCCCCCAAAGGGCTAGGTTTTAAAAGCTTAGTCTCAGGATGGAACCTTTAAGAGGTCAGGCCTACTGAGAGGTCTTTAGGTCATTGGGGATACGACCTTGATGGACCCCGGCTCACTCTTCCATACCCCTGACTCACGATATAAGCAGTTTGTCTCACCGTGCTTCCTTTTCCATTGTGTTTTGTTGCCTCGTCACAGGCCCAAAGCAGCGGATCCAAGCTGATCATTGGTTGAAACCGCCAAAACCACGAGTCAAAATACCCTTTTCTTTCTTATAACTTGGTTACATTAAGTATTTGTTATAAGGATGGAAAGCTGACTAGCTGACTAGGCTTCCTGTGATCACCTTAACTTTTAAGTCTTTGGCATATTCTGTCTCATGCAGCACCCTATCACATTTTTTTCTTATTATTAGAAAGATATTCATTTGAATGTGCCTATAGATCTATAAGTAATCACTTTGGGTGGTGTGCAAGTGATTACAAATGGATTAACTAAAGTAACATAGAGTATATGGAGAGCTCAAAAAATATAACTTTTTAGAAAGCCTAGGTCAAAGCCCAACAAAATAAGCGCCAGAAATGTATACTTTCAAAAGGCAGAGTGAGGAGAGGGGAAGACAAATGAAGAGAGAATCCAGTGAAGAACTCAGTGTATTTATCACAAAACTAAAATAAAGTGAGAGAAGGGGCAAGTTGAAGCGAGGGAGAACGTTGAAGGAAGTGACCTTGATTAAGATGCATTAGATTCATAAACTGCTTTGTTATGTGACACCTCCTTTGTACAACTACTTAAAGATAATAAAATTAAAATTCAAAACAAAAGATATTTAGATATTATGATGCTTAGTAATAGACACATTTTGATGCAATTTGATGTAACTTGACCAGAATATATGGGGATTTGATTTTTGCCACCTCTAAAAATCCTAATGGGATTCCTGCCATTCATGCACCTGCCACAATTAAGTACCTTAATAATAATACTTGTGCTATTGTCTTCACTTTATATTGGCTTATAGTTTACAAAAGGTTTTATATACATTCTCTTACTTGAGTCTCACAATAACTCTATGTGGCTTAGAGGGTAAGTTGATTAAAATTATGCTGCAGGATCAGGATATAATTTGGGGTCTCTTGGGTCTTTTTTTTTAATTTAATTTTATTTTATTTGGTCTCTTGGGTCTTAATCCAGTTATAAAGCAAGTTTAAGAATAGAGAAGTTTGGGCCTGGAACTGGTTTAGTGGTAGAGTGCTTGCCTAGCATGCACAAGGCCCTGGGTTCTATTCCTTCGTACCACATAACTAAATATTTTTTTTAAAGAATAGAGAAATTCAATTAGTGCATTCTGAGCTATGTGACAATACCTCTTGGAAGACTCTGGGGGATCTAAAGACATTTTTGCTTGTTTTTTAAAAATAATATTCAAAGTACCCAAATTGCAATGTAAGAGAAAGCCCCAAATCATCTCAGTTCTTTAACATTTTTCTGATTTCATGTGATATATATCAGTTCTGAGCAAGGCCATAAATTTTGGGAAAGGATTTACTGAGACGGAAGCATCTGTATTAGAACTGGTTGAGTATGTGCAGCCAACCTGCCAAAAATATTGTTTCACATTCAAGCAGATTTCTCTACAGTGACAGAGGCTGCTACCCAGGGGTGGTAGGGGTCAGCTGTTGGTGGAGACCTTTGTCTCTTCAGTTCGGATGTATAGTTTCTAACACAGCTGCAATAGAGGACAACAGGAGTAAAGAACATGGAAGTTCCAAGCTTCTAATACCAAGACCAGGTGCTTTCATGTAATCTCATAAAACTTGCAAAAGCTTCTAGATTATACCTGAGACAGTCATCGTCTTTCCCACCACCCATGGGGGTGAGCTGAGGGAATGTTTCCAGATAGTCTAAAGTCTCATGAAAACAGAGAATTTTCTGGGAGAAAGAATGGATCATTTCTTCTCAAGATACTTTAAGGATAAACTTGGCTAAGGGGATATTTCTAGTCCCCCCACCATCTCTAATTGTGTCTCTCACAGAAGTTTCAATCAGGTTGTATGAGGAAAGTGGATGCAGTGTGGTGGCTTGGCTGAAGGTTAATGCATAGCTGGACAACCCCATCAACATCCTCAATTTCTCTCAAGTTCCCCCAGGAAAAAAAAAGAGGAACATTTAGATCAAGTTCCTGACTAAAGAAATACAAAACAGAGCTAACCATCAAAGCTTAAGTTTTGGCTAATTTCCTAGTATCATTCAGCTCCTTTTCAAGATATAAATGGGTCTTGGATACAATAGCTGAAATGCTTTGATTTAGAAAAGGAACTATCAGGTATGATGATTGCACTACAGGTGTCGTTTGTGTGAGAATCACAGTGCAGACTCTCAGAGTCTACTTACCTCCAACAATCTAAGCCAGTGCTTGCTTCCTGTCAGGAGGCTCCAAGCTCCTTCACTTGAATCCTGCAGCCAAAGCTGAGTTTCTCAGAAATATTTGCTCTTGCAAGATCTCAGGGCTTAGGTGGGTAGCACCAGTTTAAAGAGGGGTGCCTGCTAATGTTAAAGCAGAGGTCAAGGTTGCTTGGGGAGAATCTCCAATCTTCCTTTCTATCCCAGAAATCGTTTCTTAGAAAGTGACTTACACAGCTGCATGTTCTTTGTAAGTCCAAGCAGATTAGAGTTTAATAAGCTCATGAAGATACTCTCTTTTTTACTTGCAGCTCCAAAGTATTGACAGAACCACCTCAGCCCAAAGTCACTGGAAGCCATTGATCCTTCCACGTAGGAGCCACTCGATCTAAGGAAAAGCACCACCCAGAGGAGGACAAGGTAAAGTGGAATGTGTTGATCCAATCCAGGATGAACAATCAAGATGGCAGAGGACAGGTAAGGGAGAGACATCCTCTTAAAGACATGAAATGAATGTGGGGTAGTTCAGTGCAGCCAAGGTGGGAAGCTGAAGGATGAGAGGACACATCTTTCAGAAGATCTCCATTTCCTGCCAACACAGCCCTCTACACACCAAGATGGTAATTTTTGAACATCTATTTTTGCATCTAGTGTTATCCAAAAGAAATAGCATTTTTTTTCTCTGTGACTTCACTTGCCGTGTCTAAGATCCATTAATGAGTATTTGGAATATGCGCGATCTCTAGGCTACACACTGGGAAGGCAAGGGTAAACAAAACTCAGTAGGATATTGAGTTGCCTGAAATCTCTAGGAGAAATGAAGAAATCTGACAGCAACAGCTCAAAATGATAAGATAAATCCAGAAGACGTGTGGTCCAGGCAGCCTGGAGCTGGCTCTCTCTGAGCACAAGAATACTGGCAGAGGTCATAGCCAAGGATGAGGGCTCTGGAAGAGAACTGCCAGTTAGGCCATCATAGGAATTAATCAATAACTCGCATAGTATGGGGCTAGGCACTGTTCTAAGACCATGACAAGTACTAAATCACGTAATCCTCATGGTAACCCCATTAGGTATATAATTATTCCCCTCACTTTCTAGCTAAAGAAACCAGGGCTCAGAGATGCTCAATGTTCATCCCGCACCATCAGTGCAGCACACCTCAGCTTCTCACTCAGGCAGTCTGTCTTAGCAGGCCATGCTCTTGAACCCTCCTCACGGGCTCCATGAAAATGGCAAAAATCGTAGACAGCTCAGGTCAGCCAGCAAGGTGAGAAGGAGAATGAACAATGAAAAGGGGAAGATGAAAAGAGGAGCAAGGACTGTGTAAGCTATGATAAATCTTTCATTCTCAAACCGGGGAAAGGTATTCCCAAGGGTGTATGACAGGCCAATATCTATCACTTTGGAAACAGACATTTTATAGAAATGTAGGAAGTTAGTTTGATCCACGTCACATAAAATCAGCATAAGCAACAACTTGACTCTGTGGATTGCATTTGATCTGATGCTTTATTAGCATAGGAATCACAAAGCATACTCAATTGTATTTCCTTTCAAGGAATTCCCAATTAATACAAAAGAAGATGCAATTATTGTGTTGTGTGTGTATGCATGTGCATGTGTGTGTGCATGTGCACATGCACACACTGTTTTGGAATTTATTATATTTATTTCAAAGTATGATGATCTTGAATTTGAGAATATTTTTTAAATATTTTAAATATGGACATTTTAAGTAAACTTAAAAGTAGTAAAAAAAAGAGAAAGGAAAGAAGGAATGAAGGAAGGAAGGAAGGAAGGAAGGAAGGAAGGAAGGAAGGAAGGAAGGAAGGAAGGAAGGAAGGAAGGAAGGAAGGAAGGGAGGGAGGAAGGAAGGAAAGAAGGAAGGAAAAGAAAGAAAGAAAGAAAGAAAGAAAGAAAGAAAGAAAGAAAGAAAGAAAGAAAGAAAGAAGGAAAGAAAGAGAAAGAAGGAAGGAAGGAAGGAAGGAAGGAAGGGAGGAAGGAAGGAAGGGAGGAAGGAAAGAAGAAATCTGTAAAATGAACTATATCAAGATACAAAGCAAGACTTTATCCCAAGATTCCTCATTCTACACTTTAGAGAAGGAAACTGGCATACTAACTCAGCAAAACTAAGCATAATTGGTGGCCAACAGTTTATTTCAGAAGTGAGCCTACAATGTCTGCACTCAAATCTTTCTTTAATTTTCCTTTCCCTTTCTTTTTTTTAAATTAATTTTTTATTGTAAAGGTGAGAAGCAAAGGGGTTACAGTTACACAAGTCAGGTAATAAGTACATTTCTCTTTGAGCAGTGTCACATCCTCCATTTTCTCCCATTTTTTTTTCCCTTCAGGCTCCTCTCCTCCCCAAGTTGTATAGTTCATTTCTGACATAGTGTCTAGTATCACTGTGTATTAGTTCACCCTTTGTCCTGCCATTTCTGTGTTTCCTCTTTCAACTCTTTCTTGAATGTAAGCCTTATTAGTGTATAACCCTTTCCTTCCAAGGTGCTTAGACTTTGATATATCTTGAATAAGAAGACTTTGAACCACGAATGTACAAATATATCATTTTGGCATTCATCTTTTTTACTCTTGAAAATTGTATTCTTTTTGAATTTATAAGAACAATCTTTATGGGACCAAAGTGATATTTTTAAAGATCAAGTAAACACACTATGCTTAATACATCTTTTAAGTTCAATGTCAAGATTATCTTAAAAGGTGAAATGCAGGTAACACAAAAGAAGGGGAGGAGATAGACCAAATGTAGTCAGGATCATAAGAAAGCAGCCATGCTAAAGAAGCAGGCTTTGTTGAATATCATCATCCATATGGCTTTATTGTGCTCAGAGATATATTTTTGAATAACTTCAGTTAAACCGAAGTTAATTTGATTCATCAGTGTCTATATAAACAGCTAGTAATAATTATGTCATCATTTTATTAGTCTTTCCTATAATTTCTTTGAATTGAAAACATTTGGGTGAAGCTATTCCTTTGAAAAATTATGAAATAATAGAAATATTTTTAAATGATATATAAATTTAAGAGTTAATGCTAATGTGTTTAAAAATGTGTTTGCTCAGATAGCTCATGGCTTGCATCAGGAGCACTGTGCATCCTTGAATATGTCATTACCTTCGCATTATTCTCTGAGAATGCACCATCCCCCCAAATACATCTTTTGAATTTCAATCCATTCCATGATGTTAGAAAACTGATAAGTAGTATTTAATAGTAGTGCCAATATTCTTCTTTTAAAATAAAGCTAGAATGAAAAATGTGATTTTTAAAAATTACATTCACAATGCATATTGGCTTAACTAGAAAAATAACTGAGTCACAGCTTTCTGATAAAGATTTAATAACTTTTCATCATAGAAAATGGGAAAGTAAACAAAGGATGGGAACCCAAATAAAGTGGAAGATTTCGTTGTTCTTCTCAATGGTTAGAAGGTGGTTCACAGACATTTGTTTCCCAGAAATTTTACAAATATTTTTATGAGCAAATGAAAGACAAAACCAACTGTAATTTTTTTTAATTCAGATCCTGGAGCTTGAACTTGGGGCATAGGCACTATCCCTGAGCTTTTTTACTCAAGGCTAGAGTTCTACCACTTGAGCCATAGCTACACTTCAGGTTCTTATAGTAGTTAATTGTAGATAAGAGTCTCACAAACTTTCCTTCTCAGACTAGACTTGAACTGTGATCCCCATATCTCAGCTTCCTGAGTAGCAAAGATTACAGGCATGAGCTCCCAGTGCCCAGCTATCTTTTTAATTTTAATAAAATAATGTATGACAACTGAATGATGAGGTTTTATTAGGGGAATTCTGATGTTTTAAAAATCCCCTATCGATTTATATGTTGTTGAAGTGTGCTCATATAGTTTGATCATGCAAATCAGTAATGAAAAGTGGATGCTGTTAATTGAGAATGAAAGTTGGCCTTAATTATTTCTATGTCAAGACAATATTGTAAGTGAAGACTGTTAAGGTTCTCACTCTATATTTATTGATAGAATGGGATCACCCCCATCTCCCCAGATATTTTCCGCACAGAGAAGAGAGAAGAGAAAAATGGAGGGGAGGAAAGAAGAGAGTGGAGGAAAATGTTTTAGTATGCTATAATTTCTTTGCAGTACTAAGAGGTTGCCTAATAGACTACTGACAATGAGTACAATCTATACTGTAAGGGCTTGATGTTCAAATGGACTCCTTCTATGTCTGCTGGTACTGTACAGCTCATAATTATATGTATTTATTTGTTTTGATTCTTTTTTATATTGTGAAAATACCGTACAGAGGGGTTACAATTACATGGACAAGGTAATGAGTACATTTCTTATCAAGCATTGTTGCCTCCTCCTTTGTTTCCCCTTCCCATCCCTTCATACTCATTTGGAAGAATTTAAAAAGAGCTCTGTAGGTAAATGGGAGTCACTGAAGGAGTTCAGACCAGGGAAATGTCTCACAAAATATAATTCTAGAAAGATCATTCATTCTTGCATCAGAGAAGCTGATGATTTTATCTGATTCATTTGAGATGAAGATGAAGACATGAATTCAACTGATGTAGGTGGCTGTCCAGGTGAGAAATAATGACACCAGAACTGGGATCTTCACTGTGATCAGAAAGTGTACAGAAGAAATGAACAAGCTAAAGCTTTTCTGGTCTTAGGTAGCTTTGGTCAACCATGAAGTCTCCTATCTAATTTGGCTCTATATAACTTGATGTCTAAACTACTCAGTTAATGGACTTAGTGGTTTAAGACTGTAAATCTAGAATTTTATTTGAAAAGATATGAATTGGCAAGAATTCCTATCCTTACTCAATTAGAACAGCATATAGACACCAGATTTACTTTTTCTTTCTTTTCTTTTTTCTTTTTTTGCAGTACTGAAAACTAAACACAGAGCCTCATGCATGCTAGGCAAGCTATCTACCACTAAGCTACGCCCTCAGCAAGATACCGAAATGCATATGGAAACCTAGGCTCATTTCCAAGGAATCTCAACTTCAGAAAATGGCAGACATCGCATATTTCTTTAATAAACATCTCTGTATGAAAGAGGAACGTGATTCTAAACAAGTTGGAGAGGCCATGCAAAGCACTCCAAACATCCATCCTTGATGGTATTTGCCTAGGGTAGAAACTATTGTGCTTCACAGATGGAATGAGATCAAGTCATGACCACAGGAGACACAGACTTCAAGCTTCCAATCAGATATATCTGCCTCTAAAACACATAATCCTCCCAGATTTTACACAACACTCTTTGACCTAGCACGCAAAGACAGGCCTTTGGGATGAGCCTGCTTAAAATAACAACTTACTTCCTGGTGAGAAAACAGGAATCTTCCAGTATGGTCCCTTTCTAACTAGCCTCTTTCTGAGACAAGTAGGTCTTCTGTAAGTTCTTTTCATGATTAAATATTATCCCTAAAGACTGAAAATTAGGTCACTTCTATCTGTGAGTTCTAGTTCCACTTCCCTGATGTAATTAACAAACTTTAATCCAGCGCTTTCTAGGTGCCAACCCCTCAATCATGCTATAAAACACACCAAGGCAGAACATGGAGATGTGGTTCCAGTGGTAGAGTGCCATCCCTGAGCGAAGAAGCCAAGTAAGGGTATAAGATACTGAGTTCAAACCCTGGTCCTGGCACAAAAATGCTATATATATATATATATATATATGTGTGTGTGTGTGTGTGTGTGTGTGTGTGTGTGTGTGTGTGTGTGTGTGTGTGTGTGTGTGTATCAATATATATACATATTGCCAGACACTAATGGCTTACACCTGTAATCCTACATCCTTCAGAGGCTAGGATCTGAGGATTTCAGTTCAAAGCCAGCCCAAGCAGACAAATCCAAGAGATTCGTATCTCAAATTAATCAGATAAAGGCTAAAAGTAGAGTTGTTGGTCAAGTGGTAGAATGCCAGTCTTGAGTAAAAAGTTAAGCCAGAGTATCAGCCCCTGAGTTTAAGCCCCAGTACTGGCATATATAAAAAAAAGATATACTAAGGCAGACTTTGCCTTCAAGTTGCTCACACCCCAAGAGACAAAGAGAGACATAAATCCTAATAATCATAACACAAAGTATATATAGATGAGTGTCATATTAAAAGGATACTTGGTAGCTCATGCCTATAATCCTAGCAATTCAAGAGGCTGAGATCTGAGGATTGCAGTTCAAAGCCATGAGACTCCTATCTGCAATTAGCCACCAAAAAGCCAGAATTAAAGCTGTAGCTCAAGTGGTAGAACACTAACTTTGAGCATAAAAAACTCTCAAGGACAGAGCCCAAGCCCTGAGTTCAAGCCCCAGGAACCGCTCCAAAAAAAAAAAAAAAAGAGAAAGAAATATACTTGGAATGATGTGGAAATTTCAAAAGAGATCATCATCATCCATCATCCAAGTAGTACTTCATAGATGAGATGACATTTGTGAAAGTCTGGGAAGATATGCTGAAGTTACCTGTAGCACTGGTACATAATATCTCAGGTAGAGGAAAAGAATAAACAGAGGCCCAGAAGCTGGTAACTAGGGGCATTGACAGACAACAGCAAGAACAGGTATGGTGGTGATGATAGAATTGCATCAGAAGGCAGCGAGGAATGTCGAGGATGCGGAATGATTTTTGCCATTCTGACACTGACATTTGAGAGTTTGATTGGGTTCCTAGCTATTCTCAGGAGCAGAGCAGTTGTGGTAATCTTTGAGGCTAACGCAAGGCCGAACACTTCTATCTTTGTGTAGTCTTTTTCCTTTTGATGAGTCCCTGGATATATGAAATCTACCTCCTCTCCTGGTACTGTTATCAAACCTCATACTTGCATTCAAAATGGGGTCAAAAAAGAGAGAAGAAAAGGGCAATTGATTTGTATGTTTCAGTCATTTCCTTGGGAACACGCTGAGCTTTTACTCTGGGGTGACTGCGAAAGAGACCTTGCCTGTGATTAGATCTGTCAGGCAGTGGCTGTGTTTCACTAGGTACCTGACGAAATAAAACCACAGGCAATTGCCAATGTCTGTGTGTCCAGAGGGTTGCCTGCTGTGCAAGACAATAATGTGTGTGTACATGTGTGTGCATGCATGCATGTATGGTGTGTGTGTGTGTGTGTGTGTGTGTGTGTGTGTGTGTGTGTGTGTGTGTGTGTGTGTGTGTGTGTGTGTGTGTGAATGAACCACTTGGCTAGGAGTTGGTAATGAATTCTAGATTCAAATCAGGTTTGGTGAGATGACCTCTCAAGCTCCTACTCAAGTCTCAGGTTATGTGACTCCATATCTGTGGACAGAAGCACACAATGAAATGAAGGCTCAGGCCCAGGTAGAGTAAACAGGGAAGTCCTTATTTTACATCTCATCCTGACTGCATCATTACAAACAGCATGAACCTTCTCAAGTCATTTCTAAAACATCAACTCGACTGGATCACCTTTCTTTCTCAAAAAGCTCAATTTCTCCTATTTTCTAAAAGAGAAAGCCTAAAATGTCCAAGACTTAGCATAAGTTGACCTCAATTTACTTCTCTAGCTCTATCTCTCATCTTCATCCACCTGTGACATTCAAGCAATCATGACTCATGTTCACATTGCCTCCCATCTCTCTTTCTCTTACTATCTTTGTGTATCTATCTTCTTCTTTCCCCTTCTATCTCTCTTTTTGTCTCTTCCTACTTTTCTCTCTCTCACACACACACGCACATACACACACATGCATTCTCTATTTTTAAGAAAGTTTAGCTCATTTCCCTTAGAAAGCTTCCTCTAATCACATTACTTTCAGAGTATTTCCCACATTTATTTTTGCCCTTAAAAATTACTGAGCTATATCTCCTTATGTGATTCCTTAAGTAAATGGATAAATTCCTCAGGATCAGGTACCAGTGTCTGATGCAGTGCTAAATTATAATTTTCAATTGCTTACATATTATATGGAAGGGATGGATAGGGAGTAGATGGAAAGATATCTAAAAAGCATGTCATTTCAAGAATTCTACTTCCTGCCTTCACAAAGTGTTACTTTTAGTTTTATAAAGGAGTTGCCTGTGGCATAGGAAGACACATGTCACACAGCTAGCACTAACCTGTAAGACCACAGCCTGAGCTCCTTATTTCTAGGGTAGCACTGTCCTTTGGTATTCTTTAGCCTCTTGTGTCTTGAAGTTTGAATGATCTTGACCTAGAATTCACAGCTAAAAGGAACCTGGTAAAGGATCATTTCTACCCTATTCTTCAGGTTCCTATTTTTAGCAGATAATTGAGAGGTAGCTAACTAGACATTTTATTCATCCCTCACAATCCTGCTTAGTCACAAACACTGGTTGTGAGTAAATGTAGAATTACAATTACAATAGATGTTACAGAAAAATAGCAGTTTAAGACTTCATGATAAGCCCAGCCCCAGTGGCTCACTTCTATAATCCTAGCTACTCAGGAGACTGAGATCTGAGGATTAAGGTTCAAAGCTAGCCTGGACAGATAAATCTGGGAGACCATCTGTAAGGTCCACTCCTGGATGGCTAGCAGACTCCACCCTCCTCGCAGCAAAGTCTCCACCCAGTACCTGCATTACCTAGGCAACTGGGACACCTGGAAGAGGTCACATCTGCATCTGCTGAGGTCACATCTGAATTTGATGTGGCCACACCTTTCTCTGCCCAGACCCTAGATAAGGCCTAGCCCAGGCCCAGACGCCTTCTCTCTGTTCTTTTCTAGCTCTTTCTCAGCTCTTTCCTTCTCTTCTCTTTCCCAGCTCCCTTCTCTTTTCTAGCTCTCTCTCTGCTCTTTTCTAGCTCTTTCTCAGCTCTTTCCTTCTCTTCTCTTTCCCAGCTCCCTTTTCTTTCCTAGCTATCTCTTTCCCACCTTTTCCAGACACTCTCTTTTCTAGCTCTTTTCTCTCTCTTTCCCAGCTCTCTCTTCTCTTTCCCAGCTCTCTCTTCTCTTTTCTAGCTCTTTCCCACCTCTTTCCCAGGTCTTTTGCCAGCCGCGTGGAGTACCAACCTTGCCTGGTCCCAGAAGGTCTACTGAATAAACCTACCCCTTACCTGAATACCACATGCGTGGTGATGTTCTTACTTGGCTATCTCTTTTTAAAAACCTAACACCATCGTCTCCTTATCTTCCAGCAAAAGGCTGGAAGTAGAGGCATGGCTCAGTGGTTGAGCACCAACTTTGAGCAAAGGAGACAAGTAAAAGCAGAAGGCTCTGCATTCAAGCCCCCAGTACTGGCACAAAATGGAGAGAAAGAAAGAGAGAGAGAGGATATGTTATAATAAAGATGACTAATCATATAAGAAGTCAGACAAGATGACTGGCTGATTTATCATGAAATATATCTGCATTGACTGAATTCTGTGTGCCAGAAACTCTTCTAAATGCCAAGTATATAATGGGATAAGCAGTTCCACAGCTCTGCTATATGGAGCTTGAATTCTAGCATGTGGGACGAAGTAACAAGTAAACAAAATAAAGAGGTAACAAATAAACAAAAAAGAGGCACTGTATTGAAGATATCACAGACATGAAAAGGCAAACAATGGTGAACAGTTCAAGTGGAAGGGCAAGGACAAGGGCCTAAGGAGCCGAAACCACAGCGTGTTTGAGGAACCAAAGGATTTCTGCAGTTAGAATATGGATTCCAGAGCTGCGTCATCACGTCCTAGGTCATCCTGGGCTTTGAAAGTCAATCTGAATTTGTACGGTATTCTAGAAGCAAGAAAAAGTATGATTGAGTCTTCAACAAGGAATGATATGATAAGGGGATTGTGTGTGTGTGTGTGTGTGTGTGTGTGTGTGTGTGTGTGTGTGTTCTTTAAAAAACATGGTGATTATGTAGAAAATGAGGTGAAAGGAGTATTAACTCTGGAGAGATATGTTTGAAAAATGAATGAGGCAGTTAAAGTGACAAGTAATGGTAGCCTAGAGGGGAGTGGATCCAGAAGAAATGAAAAAAGATGGAAGAGTTCATGGAGGAGAAAGAACTGGTAGAGATAACATTAAACATTCTGCCTAAGTGGGCAGAATAGGTTTCCACTTAATGAGCAAGAGACACTAGAAAAGAACATGTTTGGGGAAAAAAGAATATGACTCTACAATTAAGTATTAGGCATGTCATAGTGGGGATATTTGTGAGGTCTCACAATAGTCAATTGGGTCATATGAATCTGAGGTTCACAAGAGACCAGGGCTGGAAACTTAAATCTAGAAACTTCAAACAACACAGAGGACGCACAATGTCACCAGAGTGAATAATCTCAGCTAGGGAAATGCAGGGTGAGATGAAAAGAGATTCAACAGCTCAACATAAGGAGTTAGCAAAGGAGACTGAAAAACAAGAAAAAGTACAAAGGAGAAAATTGGGGCATTCCTGGGGCCAAGAAAGCAAAAATTTCAAGACGAAAGGAGTGTTGAATGCTGTTGTGATTTCAAGTACATGACTAGCTGAAGATTGCCTGTTAGACTTGTAACAAGATGCTTATCAACTCACCTGGACGTCCACGTAGAATAAATAATAATTTCTTTTGATGAGTTGGCTCTGAAAGAAACTATTTTTAAGAAAGAATGTGCTTAAATTGTGTGTTTTATTTTCATTTTGCTTTCCAATCTCTGTTTACTTTGCCGGGCTGTACACTTCTTCCAAACTTGTTTACTTTGGTGTATTCAAGACCTAACACATTTCTCAGTGAATAATAAAACTTAGTCTTTATTCACTAAATGAATTCAATGAGTAAAAAGGAATTTAGTGAGTATCTTGGCCAACTGTTTTTATGGAAAATTGTAAAGTTGCAAGTATGATATTGAGAGATAATTAGTTAAGGGCAATTATGTGTTAAGCTTCTGTGTCCAGAGAGAAACATTTGGGCTTGACATAGACATATTCCCTCTAATGCCTTTTTCCTTTTCCTTTTCCTTTTTGTGCCAGTCTTGGGGCTTGAACTGAAGGTCTGGTCACTGTCTCTGAGCATTTTTTGCTCAAGACTAGCATTCTTCCACTTAAGCCACAGTTTTACTTCTGACTTTTTGGAAGTTCATCGGAGAGATGAATCTTATGGACTTTCCTGCCAGGGCTGGCTTTGAACTGTGATCATCAGATCTTAGGCTCTCAAGTAACTAGGATTATAGCTCTGAGCCACCAAACCAAATTCAAAACAAGAATTCCATTGTGACTGCTTGTCTCCTTGAACTTTGTCCCTTCTCTAGAGTTGCATTCTTACTCAATTCTGGCTCTTCTTATCTCTCATTTATTCTAATGCAGTTTCCCTCTTTGGCTCATAACTGTATCAAGGCCATCAAATGATCTGGCCACTTTAACCCTGTTGTTGCTATCTGTAAATCAAAGCCAAAATAACATCAAACTGTAAAACACAAAACTTATGAACATACTGATATTAAAAGGGCTTTCTTCTGTATGTCAGTGCTTACAAAATTCCAGATAAACCATACTGTTGTCACATGCTCATATCCATTTCTTTCTAGGACCATACACACAAGCCCAACCCTCCTCCTAAGGAATCCATCATCCTTACAGGCTTGCTCTCTAGTTTTCCCTCTTTTTTGAGAATTCTTAAGCAGATGTGATCATTCCACATGAAATCCTTCATTAGCTCCTTATGATCTGTAGGGCAGAGTTTATTCTCCTAGCATGGCTTACAAGATTTTTAATATTTGATTCCTGGAAATTCTTAATTCCATCTGTTGTCTGCATGTCCCTCAAGGGTTATTGATAGTTCATAGTTCTCTGAACACTCTAAAGCTCCCATAGGTCCACGCATTTGCATGGCTTGACAGCTCCACCTGAAATATCCATCTGAAACTTCTTCACCAACCAAATTCCTCCATCTCTCTAGATTTAGCTAAACATGTCTTGCTTTCTCAGCCAGTCTTGGTTGGGAACTGCTGCAGCAAGTTTGCAGTTTTGCCCAATTTTCCCAGTCTTGAAATTAAACTTTTCTTTTTCTCTCATGACTCCTAATAATTGCAGCCAGAATTTACTGACACTTCACTGAGCTATACAAGGATTATCCCCTTTCTTTCTCATAACACCTTTGAAGTGGTAGTAATATCTGAATTTTGCATATGATAAATTTAAGACCTAGTGATTGCTCTAGTTTCCCAGACATTAAGTGATAGAACAGGAATTAAAACCAACCTATGTAATACTAAAATCCCTACTCTTAACCACCACACTGGACTATGGCTCTGTTGAGTGCAAGGAATGAACTGCATTCACTTCTCCATTAAAGGTGTTTGCACCACGCATAGGACAAGGAAAACAATAGGTAAATGTTTGTTGTATAGATAGAATGAATTTATCTTGCTGTGATTTATTCTTGTTATCTCCTGACATTGCTAGGAAAATTAGACTTGTGTGTCTTTTTCTATTCTCATTTATGTCTATAATGTTCTAAATTAAGGGATTTCAAAGTAGAAAGAAGTCTAGCACACACTGAGAGAATGGAAGTATTAAAAGGGCTTCCATATGGATGAAGAATATGATTTGCATAATAATTGAGAGCTTCAATTAGGGGTGGGGTGGAAGAAAACATTAAGGAAACAGTTTCTACTATTGGGAATAAAAATTTGAACTTCCAAAGCAGGAAAGTATGGCCTGGGCTGACCAGTAACATGATGAAGTCTTCTTTCTGGGAAATGTGGAAGCAGAAGTTGCGGGCCAATTTGGTGAGATACTGCAGAGAAAGTTCTGATGGTCCATCTTCTGGAAGGACCTGGAAGCTCATTTCCCCCCAAAAAATCCTGAGTCTACCAAACAAAGAAAGGGAAGAGAAAAAAAGAATTAAAATGGAAATAGACAATAAGGCTACCTCACTTTTCTGGTAGTATAACTGAAAGTTGTTTTTTTATGTTTTTGTGGGGAGGGAGTGAATTCTAGTGTTTATCTGTTAAATCACAGAGAACCAGGACTGGGTGTATGTACCAAGTGATAGAACTCTTGCCTGGCATGTATGAGGCTCTGAGTTCAATCCTCAATTACATTAATGAAATAAAGGAAGAAAGGAAAAAGAAAGAAAGAAAAAGAAAGAAAGAAAGAAAGAAAGAAAGAAAGAAAGAAAGAAAGAAAGAAAGAAAGAAAGAAAGAAAGAAAAAGAGAGAGAGAAAGAAAAAGAGAGAGAAAGAAAGAAGGAAGGAAGGAAGGAAGGAAGGAAGGAAGGAAGGAAGGAAGGAAGGAAGGAAGGAAGGAAGTTAGGAAGGAAGGAAGTTAGGAAGGAAGGAAGGGAGAAAGAAGAAGGGGGAAAAGGCACAGGTATCTGATAAAAAGCTAATTGAAAGACCTCACTATAGAGACTTTTCTTTCCAGCAGATAGTTCTTACCACCCTCCACTCTTCAGCCTCCTCATTTCTGCCATGTATCTTGGGGAACACTCTGCTATGAGTGATAGGCACCCCTGAAATGGGGAGAACTAAGTGTCCCTCAATGGGCCTCTTCTGTGGAGGAGAGCTAGAGCATATAGGAAGAGGCTTTCACATTGGCTGTGTGTCCAAACTCCAACTAAAACTGCATTTCCATGAGGGGGAGCAGATTTATGGATGATGGCTCCAAGTCCTAGAGGCAGAGTGAGGAAGTCCATCTAGTTCCACTAGGTATTCTTGGGTTTCTAGGAGAAAAAGAAAAGAACAAGGAGAGATCAAGAGGATTTAAAATAACACATGGTGAAGCCACCATAGTTTTGGCTTGTTGAAGAGGCCAAGCCTAAAATTAGGTTCAAGATTGAAGGCACCATCAGCACATGCTGGATTATCCAGGCAGTGTGCCAGCCCTAGCATCAGGAAGAGTCAGTCTGGTTTGTATGAAGTCTGGGAGCAGGGTGGGAGGTGGCATTTGGGAAGCCTTGTAATAATGTGAAGAGTAATGGAGGCAACCTGACATTCTAGTAACTGGATTGGTGTGGCTGGCCTAAGAAATGACTTATCAACTCTTTCCCAACATTACAGCTTTGATAGTACTTCTTTTAGATTTTACTTAAGTTCCTCGAGGAGAAAAATTGTAGCTTATATTTGTTTCTCCCTATGATAATGCCTGGAACACCATATACTAAATGCTTTTTTTTTCAATGACTAAATGAATAAGCAAATGAATAAAAAGTACTGATTTTTGTATGAAACTTTGGGGGCAGTAAGATCTACAAATGATAAGGACAGCATTTATATTTCTAAATGGGTTTTTATTAACTGAAGAAGTTAGAGGTGTGTACAGCTAATATAGAAGAACAAGGTTGGTAAAAGAGGAGAAAATTCTGAGTTTAAATAAGTCTATTTGCTTCCATTTCCATATGAACACATTGGCATTTTGATACCAATTTTTTTTCTTTTTGATTCTCTTTTTTCTTCACTTCTTGATTGTTGATGTGAAAGTTTGGCATTTTGAATAGTTTAGAAAATGTCTAAGGGAAGGAAAAATATAAGTCATAACTTAAAACATAACAGTGATAACATTACTATTTTGTCACATTGCTTTCTAGACTTTTTCTGTATTTTTTATTTGTAATTGAAATAATAAAGGATTTATAATGCTGTATTATGCTTCTCCTTTCCTCTTTACTGTGCTATTAAAATAGACTTTCTGAGCTGGGAAGATGGCTCAATTCCTCCGTACTGCATATGCAGAAAAGGCCAGAAGTGCTGTGGCTTAAGTGATAGAGCGCTAGCTAGCCTTGAGCTGAAGAGCTGAGGGACAGCACCCAGGCTGAGTTCAGGCCCCACAACCAACAACAACAACAACAAAAATATAGACTTTCTAAATCTGACATCTTACTTGCTTTTTAAAATATTTTTATTATCTTTAAGTAGTGTACAAAGGATTCGACATTCAACAAAGCAGTTTGTGAATAGAATGCATCTTGACCAATGTCACTGCCTTCAACATTCTAACCCATCCTCCCAACCCACCCTTCCCTCATTTTCCTTAATTTTATAGAATATACATTGAATTTTTCTACTGCATTCTCTCCTCACTCCCTTCTTCTCTTTATTCATCTAACCCCCTTTTCTTGACCTCATCTCACCTTTTTCAAGTACCAGTTTCCTGGTGCTTATTTTGCCGACTTTGATTTAGCCTTTCTGAGGACTTACACTGTTCCAGTTCTCCCTTGACTCCACCATATTTTATGAGTAACTTTTTTGTAGTCTGTGGTATGTCTGTACCATGACTCATGAGCATTTTCCAGCTGTTGGACACCTGGATAGTTTAAAATTTTAATATTATAAACAATAGTATACATATCAGACGAGGCTAGCTTTGGAAAGTAATTTGCAGAGAGCAGAAGTTATTTTCATAGTCTTTTATGTATCTTATTAAATTACTTTCCAGGCTGGTTGAACCATTTACTTCTCTGAATGATTCCATGTGCAAATGTCTACCTTACCATGTAGAAGAGAATTTTACAATTTTATCTTAGCATAGAATTGACATCAGAGAATTCTTCTTAGCTCTCTGGCAAGAATAAAAATTGCATTGAACATTTGAATTTATACCATACCACTTTCTCTTATTGAATTGGCAAAGTATTAATATACTGTAGTGGTGAATTGGCATGGGAAAGACTTAAAATGGTGACTTCGCATTTTGGATAGAATTATGTACGTAATTTGGAAATACTGGTTAACAAACATCATTGGCTGTGTGATTTTATATCTGCTAATGCTTAAGGAACCAATCTCAAAGAAAAAAAATTGGCTAATTTCAACAAGAGTACAAAATGTAAAAATGCTGTCTCCTAGAAATATGCAGTATAGAAGTATTTAATGAAGTATGCTATACTTAATGAACTTGAGGCAGATTTCTTTTAAAATATCACGAACTCTCTGTGGAAATGTGAAATCACAATAGAATTTTAACTAAATTTAATTATGATTATACAATAAAATATAATAATAATGTTTATATGAGCTTGATGGAAAAGAATGGGAAATAAACAGAAAAGTTTGGCTTTATTGATCAATGAAGAGATGTACAACTCCATAGAATATAGTTTCTAAGTTTGTCTTAATTTGTTTTCTCTTTCTTTTTGGTTCTATAAGGCAGCCGTTTCCTTTTTCATTTCAAAGCAAAATGGCCTGTACCAGGCTCCTTAACAAAATGGCATATAGTAAGTGTTTCAGGGTGAGATCAAGGTCACAAGTAATCTGAGATCTTTACATATGACCTCAACCTAGTAGAGCCAGGAAAGTCATACAGCAGTTTGTTTTCAAAGTTTCAAGAAAAAAAAAAAATCATCACTTTGGTCTTAGGAATCCTACAGGCCTGGAGGAACTTCACAAAGACTGGAAGGAATGTGTTTGGCAAGAGAGTTCCCCTGCCCTGAGCATCTGATTTTCAAGGAGAGGGAAGGAAATCCCAGATAAAACGTCAAAAACAGATGTCTGGGAGTACAATAGGCCTGCAAGAAAGGAGCCACATTGATGTGAAGTATCACAGGAACTTACCGGTAAAAATATAGTAGGAAAGAAATCTCTCAACCCATATGTGCATGCCAACAGGCTCAGGACAGGGGTCACTAAAGAAGAAATAAAGTTTAAAAAAAAGTCAGATAATTTTATATACATCTCCCTGCCACCTGGCGGGGAGTGGGGGGGTGCTTATGAGCAAAAAAAATCATTGAAACTTAAGTGAATTTTTTTTATTTTATTTTATTTGTGAACATACTGTACAGAGGGGTTACAATTACATGGGCAGGATAATGCGTACATTTCTTACCAAGCATTGCAGCCTCCTCCTTTTGTTTACCCTTCACGTCCCTTCCCAGCCTCCCCCCTCCCCCCCAATCCCAATCCTTCTCCTTCCCCCCCATTCCCCCTCCCCCCCACCCCCCCCCCACCGACGTTGTAAAGCTCGTTTTGGACATGACAACTTGTACTTCTCATTGTGAAACTTAAGTGAATTTGAAAGAAATAGAAATGCACAAAATAGAATGAGAAATTAAATGGTAGAACATATCTGATTACTGCCCAACATTGAATTATAAAGCTCTTTAGAACCTCAAGTGAAAGGAAAAAGGAAATGAGACTAATGTGATATTGTTGTAGAAGTCACACACCCAGCCGGAAGGAGGACATTGATGGGCTGTTCGGCTACAAAGTTGGCTGAGTCTTGGGAATGTGGATTACTTCCCATGTCTTTTGAGATTTTCCATACCCAGAATATTCTGCTCATTTGCAACTCTCTTTGACAACATCATCTTTAAAAGATCAAAGAAATCAACTGAGGAATTTCAGCCTTAACAGGATCAAGAAGAGGACCATTAACATCAAAATGGATTTGATAAAGAATTGGGGAAGGTAACTGTGTAAGGACTCTGGTTATCGTTTTAATGCCTAGACTTAAAAACAGTCTTTTACCAAAAAAAAGTCTGAAAAGCAACTGGGCACCACTGGCTCACACCTGTCATCCAAGCTACTCAGGAGGCTGAAATCTGATGATCGAGATTTGAAGCCAGCCCCACAGATTCCTATCTCCAAAAAACTACTCAGAAAAACTAGAAGTGGCACTATGGCTCAAGTGGTAGAGCTTTGAACACGATGAGGCTTAGCACAGAGCCTAGGCCCAGAGTTCATGTGCCAGAACTGGTATTCTCCCTGTATTTTGATGTCGGTGGCCCTGTACCTTGTATATACATTTCTCTAATTCAGCTAGGGAAAGAGAAAAAACAAAATGCTTAAATAAGGATACAGGTTGACCCATTGTAACAATGAGATGTACAAGACACTATGTTGAAAAATGAACTTTACAACCTCGGGGTGGGGGAAGGAGGAGGGGGGGATAGTTGTGGAGGGGGTAGTGAGAAAACAAAGGAGGAGGCAATCATGCTCAATAGGAAATGTACTCATTGCCTTGCTCATGTAACTGTAACCCCTCTGTACAACATTTTTACAATTTAAAAAAGTACAAAAAAACTAACAAAAAATGAGAAATGAGAATGTCAATAGATAAACTATGTTTTTACAGATGGAAATAGAAACTGACTATACCCATCTCGACTCAGCTTGTGCCAAATTTCTACTAAAAACATCATAAGTTGAAAGGGATGGCAATGATCAAGATGCATGGTGTTCATAAATGGCTTTGTTGAATAGCAACTCTATAACCACTTAAATACCACCAAAAATATCCACAAATTGGCAAAAAAAAAATCTTCTGGAAAATAATAGTAAAAATGCTATATAAAGCAAATGCTAATGACGTCTCACAAAAACCAACAAAATCGAGAAGCAAAAAGTTAAAGTGGCAAGAAGTTTATTTCTAGAATCTAGTAGAATCATACCCTGACAACAGCACTCAGATGTGGTTTAGAAGAGAGATCTGCCCCTGTGTGACCTAACAAAAAAGCAAAAACAGATAGGGAGATATGCTGTGTCTGTTTTCCAAGCTGCCCCAGATCGGGAGTTAAGTATTTGTACTCAGGGGCTAATGGGAGCCCATGTTACTTTCTCATCATTTGGCCAAACCATTCTCTGCCTTAAGTCTTGCTTAAGCATCTGAAAATGAGATTCACAAAATACCTTTCTCAAAGAGTATCTAGGAAGATAAAATTGATGCAAAGCACCAAGTCCACTACCTGAAACACATCAAACACTCAATAAATATTATTTTTACTCATCCTTTGGAAGCTTGATCTGTTGGAGGACATGAATATTCCCAAGGTTGTGAAGAGGAAGAAAGAAGAGAAAGGGCAATGATCTGTAGTGACCTAGGAAATGAAGCCCCTCTAACACTGTAGAAAGGAACAAGAAGGAAAGAAAAGGAGCAGGGCATCCTGAGCACACAGCAGTGCAGAGGAAAGCAGCAAGGAGAAAAGGGACTGCGTCAGATAGAAGCCTTCTGCTAAGAGGCTTTGGCTGGGCTTAGGGCTTATCTGAATAATCAAGGATTGTCAGGTAAAACACAAGGAGTTCAATTCAATTTTAGCATGAATGATTTTTAAAAATTACTTTAGCATAAACAGCTCTTGGAATATTTGCAGCATACATATACAAAAGCCTTATTAAACAATAAGTTTTGAAATTCAAATTTAACTTGGTATCCTTATTTTCATTTGCTCACTCTAGTACCTTTACTTTAACCACTGTCTACAGTTGGTAGGAAGAAGTTTGACTTGCAAAAAGAAGTAGAGGTGAAGGAAGTCATAGGAATTGCCCCTACCCTGACACCTGGTAAACATCAGTAGAATTGAAGTCACTCCTCATGGAATAATTAAATAGAAAATAGAACAATAGAAGAGCTATCACCTTTTTTTGCAGAAAGGAAAAAGTAACTCTAAAAAAATGTATGTGGTAAAAACTTTTGTAAATATTAACTATAGAAAGCAAGAGAAATGTCTTAAAAATATTATCACCAAGAAGTCTTGCATTCTGAGAGAGGAACAGAATGTCTTAAAGGAGAGAAGTTTACAAATAAAGCCAACAAAATGAGATATAACAGACAAATTTAGAAGAGAATTAGTCAAGGCAGAATTCCAAAGACTGTAAAAATGAAACGTACTTCACAGTTTTGGAGACAGTAAGGAACAGGAATGATATTGGATTAAAGCAAGTCATGAAATGCAGTTGAGATGGAAGAAGTATTTCTTGCCTTAGAAGAAAGGAAGGTTCAGATGACATTATAGAGAAAAAAAAGCATAATAGATATGAGACACAGAGAATGGAGATCAAATGTCATGAAATCAGAACAATTGCAGTATATGCAAAAGCAAAAGATCAAGTAAAGAAAACCTTATAAAGGCTAACAGAGGAGAGATAAACAGTAGGAAGTATTCCTGACGCATTCAGGGTTGGCTCAGGTTCTTTCCAGACACTTCCTCTGTGTTCATGTTTTTGTTTTTTTTGTTTTCTAACTCTCATAACTATGTGATGACCTAGGCGTTATGTGCACTTCATTTCACAAAAAGAAAACTGAAATGTAAGTTGATGTTCAAGTTTCATCTTGAAGTTCCTTTCCCAAAAGTTTTATTCAAGGTCAAAGAAGGAAAAAACTGGGATCAAACCCAGAAAGTCCAGATTTATGGTGAATGCTCTTAAACATGGTATCTAGAAAGAACAACTCAAAACTTGCATATGCAAATTTTAAGCTTGATTTTTCCCCCCCAGCTCCAGGCAATATGAATGAAAAAATTGCTAGGGCCAAAATATTTGAATATTTGAGTCAGCAAAGGAAAACTGTAAACCTGAAAGCTATAATAATACAAAACAGAAAAGTTACTTACAGAGGAACAACCATCAGGCCAATTCAAGACTTTGTTTTAATGGTAAAGGTCAAAAGTCTAGCAAAATAATTTTACAGAGTTTTGAGAAAAGTCAAGTATGGACCACTTTGTGTAAGCCAATCAGATGTGGCTTCAATGTGAAGTCACACCAGTTAGACATTTTATGATATCTGAGTGGGTACAGAAATTTTAACATTATCTATAATTCTGAAATATATCTATTTTATCTAATCAGAAGAAACCGGTGATCATCATGTTAAGTGAAATAAGCCAGTCCCAGAAAAAAAAGAAGCATGGCCTGTTTGCTTGTGTCTGTAGAAGCTGGAGTAAGAGTAAGGGAAGTATAAGTGTGTGGGGGTGTGTGTGTGTGGGGGGGGGTGTTTGGACATATGTGTGCATGTGTGTATAAACCAAGATCATTAAAGTAAAAGAGTGAGGGAGGATAAGAAAGAGTAACAGGATGAGTATGATCAAAGTATATTCTATGTATGTACCCAAGTGTCATAATGGACCCCTTACTTAGTACAATTAGTATATGCTAACTAAAAAAAATAGACCAGAAAAGTAATCAAAGCTCAAACCTGGGGAATTTGTGGCCAAAAGGGGCTAACAGAAAGTAGGGAAGCAAATAGACATAGAAACCAGGTCCTAGAGTACAGTCTAAAGTAATTGTTGAAATTACTGTTTCAAAACTTAATGCAAATGTCAATTAAAATTCTTGACTTGGAAGATATATGATACACAAAAGAATAATTTGATAAACACAGTCTGGTGTGCCAAATTCCAAATTATATTTTAAGACTGAGAAGTGGGAAGTGGGAAGAAAACTCTCACTGTATTTCTTGGTGTTGGAGGAATCACAGTGCCTAGTTTTGTTTTTAACTTTGAGATTTAAAGAGACAGGAGTCGACGTGTGTGGATCTAGCCTCTATAAACTTTCTTTCACATCAAGATCTCCTTTAGCTCTCTGAACTATTACCTATGGTCTATGTCTTTATGCTGAGGTTGAATTGTGTCTAGGAATCTTCAAGGTTCCCTTCTGCCACAGTCTTCTTCATCCAAACTGCACCTTTATCACCAACCTCTAGTTAAAGAGTTAACTCCTACTTACTCTTTTTTTTCTAAGAATTCTCTTTTATTATATATTTGTTTTTATTGTAAAAATACTGTACAGAGGGGTTACAGTTACACGAGTAAGGTAATGAGTACATTTCTTATCGAGCATGTTACCTCCTCCTCTGTTTTTTTTGTCTACCATCCCTTCCCTCCCCACCTCCTCTATTCTTCCCTGCCTTCTCACCCTCCAAGTTGTAAAGTTCATTTTCAACATAGTATCTTTTACATCTCATTGTTACAATGAGATGTATCCTTGTTTCAGCATTTTGTTATTACCGTCCCCTCCCCAAATTAGAAAAATGTATATATAAGATGCAGGGCACCAGAATACAGTGAGAACAGAGGTTATACCATGGGGGAAGAAGATACAAAAGAAACAAAAAAAATCACAGTAGTACATTATAAATACGTTAAAAACAATAGCAAGAAAGAAAAAACCATTTGTGTCCCTATCTTGGGGTTCATTTGCTTAACATCATCTTATATGGTCATATGTGCATAGCTTTTGACATTTTCTGCTTGTCCTAAACATCTACTAGTTATTACAAATAAGGGAAACCATGGCACCTAAATTTCTTTGGATCTGGTTTACTTCACTTAATATAATTTTTTCCAAGTCTTTCCATTTCCTAACAAATGGGGCAATGTCATTCTTTCTGATGGAGGCATAGAATTCCATATATATATATATATATATATATATATATATATATATATGGAATATATATATATATGGTGAATAATGCTGCGATAAACATAGTTGTGCTCGTAGCTTTAGTATAGTCTTGTTTGTGATCATTTGGGTAAATGCCCAGAAGTGGGATTGCTGGGTCATAGGGGAGCTCTATGTGGAGTCTTTTGAGGAACCTCCATACTACTTTCCAAAGTGGTTGAACAATTTTACACTCCCACCAACAATGCAGTAAGGTTCCCTTCTGTCCACATCCCCTCCAGCATCTGTTGTTATTAGAATTCTTGATTATATGCTTGGTAAGAAATGTATGCATTATCCTGCCCATGTAATTGTAGCCCCTCTGTACAGTATGTTCTCAAATAAAATAAAATTAAATTAAAAAAAAGAATTCTTGATTATAGCCATTCTAATTGGGCTGAGGTGGAATCTCAAAGTTGTCTTGATTTGCATTTCTTTTATTGCTAAAGAAGTTGAGCATTTGTTCATGTGTCTATTGGCCATTCTTATTTCCTCTTCAAAGAAGTCTGTCTTTGTCTTTAGCCCACTTATTAATCAGGCAGTTGTTTCTTTGAGGATTTGTTTTTGGGGGATTTAGTTTTTTGAGTTCTAAGTATATTTTAGATATGAGACCCTTGTCCATTACATAGCTAGTGAAGATCTTCTCCCCATCTGTGGGCTTTCTATTGATCTTGCTAGCTATGTCCTTTGCCATGAAGAAGCTCTGCAGTTTCATGCAATCCCATTTGTCCAAGCTTTCTTTATTAAGATCTTTATTAAGAAAATTTCGGCCTGTGCCAAGGAGCCCTAGACTTTCTCCTATTCTGTACTGTAATGTTTTCAGGGTGTCTGCTTTGACTTCAAGGTCTTTGATCCATTTGGAGTTGATTCTGGTGCAGGGTGATATATAAGGATCTAGCTTTAGTTTTCTACAAGTGATTAACCAATTTTGCCGGCACCATTTACTGAAGAGGCTGTCTTTCTGCCATTCTATTTTTTTAACTCCTTATCGAAGATTAAATACCTACTTATTCTTTATATTTCAGGCCATATTTAATTTCTTGGGAGAATTTTCTAAAACTCTTGTGTCTGAATCAGCAATCCTGGTCATATGCTCTCATAGAGCAACATTATTTACTATTAAAGCATTTATTAGTGTATAATCATGGTTTAATTAATGCAATTACTTGATTAGTATCTATTTCCCCCATTAATCTGCTGCCTCACCCCAGCAGGGACTGGAAATATTTTTTTATGCCTGAAGCTTGGCATAATGTCAGTCACATAGGAGGCAATTAGCTTTTGTTGAGTAAAATAATAAAGATGTAAAACAAATAATACAGAGTCCAAACTATAGAACAAATAACAGTAACTTCAAAGGAGCATAAAAATATTAAGTGCAAACTCAAATTCTATTGAAAAGACACAAAATATTTCAGCTGAAGCATGTATATATATAAGCTAAGTTGCCTCAACTAAATTCAAATATTTCTATAAATAAAACATACCTGCAGCACTTACCATGATAATGCTGCATTCAATTTTAAAATGTAACAAAAGCCAGCCACTGATGGCACTTGCCTATAATCCTAGCTACTCAGGAAGCTGAGATCGAAGGATCATGGATGGAAGCCAGATCAACCAAGAAATTCTGTGATATTCTTCTCTGATTATCCCCCCCCCCCCAAAAAAAAGTTCGAAGTGAAATTGGTTCAAGTGTAGAATGCTAATTTTGAGTAAAAAAGCCCAAGGACAGCCCAGACCCTGAGTTCAAACCCCAAGACTGTCACACACACACACACAGACACACACAGACACACACAGACACACACACACACACACACACACACACAGACACACACACACACACACACACACACACACACACCAGAGCAGCTGGGCGCTGGTGGCTCACATCTGTAATCCTAGCTACTCAAGAGGCTGAGTTCTGAGGACTAAGGTTGGAAACCAGCCTGGGAAGGAAAGTCCATGAGCCTCTTGTCTCCAACTAATCACAGAAAAAACTGGAGGTGGTGTTGTGACTCAAGTGGTAGACTGCTAGCCTTTTGCAAAAGGAGCTTAGGGAGAGTGCTCAGGCCTGGAGTTCAAGCTCCATGATAGGCAAAAAAAAAAAAAAAAAGTAAAGTGGTTATATTTAGTTATGACAATAGAAGGAAAATGCAAAGAAAATAAAAGCAGAGATAGCATTGCATAGATAGATTGAATTCAAGTTTTTCCTAAAAGAACAATAAATAAAAATTATTAAAGAAAGGAAAAATGAATTGGTTTGGTTGTTTTAGGGTACTTTAACCCATGTTTCCAGTCAAATATTCATAATAGATAAAGAGATATTGACAACCTAAACAATAAAATTATACATATGCACATATACATATAGAGTTAGGTATATACTTAATAAATACATTGAGGTTTTGTCTATCAAGAGAAAATATACTGCTTTGGATACCTAATAGAATAATAAGAAAGCAGGATTGTTAGCTGAGATATGAACACATAAAAAAATGAGTGTTCTTATAACCATCTACTGTAGAAACTACATTTTTCAATTCATAATGCCAAACAACTAGAAATGTTTTAATAAGATTTTTTAATTTAAGATTGAAATTTAGATATTGTTTCAAATTATTATTGAGACAAAGATAAATTTGACAAAATATAAGCTATTTAACAATGTTTAACAGGAGAACATCCAGCAATAACAAATACAGCCAAAGTTGTTTTCAAACAGAAATATAAAGCACTAAATGCTGTTTGCTTAAATATGGAAGAATGAAAGTCTTTAATCCAAAGAACATCTAAAGAATGATGATTATAAAAGGACAGTGACTTTAGAAAATATCTAAAATAATAATATCAATTTAAGTCACATATTTGAAAACCACAAAATTTGGTAGGCTTATAAAAATCTAACCAGTCAATAAAAAGATTCCTATGCAAATCTTATTGAGATTTGGGATTAGGAAAGAAAATACTGCAAAAAAAAAAATTTCTATTTTAACAATGTTGGAGAACATTGGTGAAATGGATATATAGAAAGGACATTTTCAAACTTGTGAGAAAAGGAAAAAAAGTGAATTAACAAAAATCATGACAAAGATGGAAACTTGTTACTATATAACAAAATCATCTCCACATCTAAAACAGGTTCTTACTGATGAATTTTCTGTTTTCTTCAAAGAATGATTATTTTCACTTGATATGTTATTCCAGAGCAAATAGCAAATTTAAGAGTCAAATAAGAATAATTTATCTTCTCACTAGAGCTGATTTAAAATTTAGAAAAATTATTGGCATAAGAGTAGCTTGAGGGGCTGGGAAGGTGGCTCAGTGGTAGAGTGCTTGCCTTGCATGCATGAGACCCTGCGTTCAATTCTCAGCACCACATAAACAGAAAAAGGCGGAAGTGGCACTGTGGCTCAAGTGATAGAGCGCTAGCCTTGAGCAGAAGAGCTGAGGGACAGCGCCCAGGCCCAGAGTTCAGGCCCCATGACCGACCAAAGAAAAAAAAAAGAGTAGGTTGAGAATTGACTCAATCAAATTTGCATCCTGATATACCTTCTCCTTAGGAGTCCCCAGCTCAGATGAAAGATCAGAGGTAAGAGGAAAGTGAGGAGGGAGTATCATTGTGTAAGCTCCTCTTGGAAAGTAGGGAAACATGTGGAAAGCCAGAGGTAACCTTTCACTGTTTGCTCCCACAGGAATTAAGCCATGAGATTTGCAGACATTACCTGCACAGTCTTGCAGGGGGGTTCACCTTCATCTGCACACAATGAGGCCTTCACTCACTTGCTCAAGTCTCACAAAGGTAGTAAATAATGGAGCTGATCATTGAGAAAAGTTTTGTCTGTTCCAAAGCTTTGCAGGAGGTCACGAAGACATCAAAGTTGAGTGAAGGACCAATGAAGAAGAGAGGTCACTAGTGCAGAAACACTTTGTAAGTGGAAAGACAAAAATGACATTTCTAGGGAGACATATTCAAGGGCTCATCATTCTTTGACTGTGGGGATCTTTTGAAGTGTCATGCTCTCTCTTCCAAAGCTAAGTCTGCTTCCTGTTAAGACTGTCAAGTTGTTTTGTTAAAATGCCTGATACCCTACTGCCTTGCTGCGATCGCACTAAGTTAGTAGTGGTAAAGGAAAAAACAAACAAACAAAAAAACATGGTCTAAATTACCTTCTCAGTCCTCATAAAAGCAATACAACTCCTTTTACCCCAGGTCCTGATGCCAAGAACCATCCACTACAGATCAGCCATTTTCTGAATCACGCTGAAATGACAAAGTATTGTAAATGGGACCATAAGCTGTTGAAATCTAACAATTCTTTAGTACTCTTGGCTCCTGACTCTTAGTCTTGGCAAAGAAGGGTAATAAGAGTCTTCAAGGACTCATCTATAGGATGGGAAAAGCTTGGTATGGCTAGAAAAAAAATGTCATAACATTTTCAAACTACATAATCACAGTATGTGAGGTTCATTGAAACACTGAATCTGTTAGGACTATAATAAATACCTGTTGTTCTTCGTGCCACTGAATTTTCTTTAGCAATTCTGTATGGTCAGTATGCTAGTCCTCCAGCCTTCTTTCATCCTAGGGATATGCCCATTCTTATCCTCACTGAAATTTAGGCTGACTTGTGACACTTTTTCCAATGCACGGTGAGATAAAGCGACAAATGTCACTTTGGAGTAGCAGCTTCCTGAGCAGAACAGCACCCTTTCTTCCTGCCTTGTCAGTTATGATAATAGATGTCAAGATAGAGCAGCCATCAGACTGGATCCATACTGACTTCAAGCACTCAGAAGTGAGGCAAAAATTACAACTTAATTGTTTAAAACCCATGACAGATTGTCCTAAAGATACAGCAATGTCAATGTGTTTTTCCTTGTGTTCTTATTTCATGTCATTAGCATTATGTCATTGCAAGTTGGGAGGTCTGTCTTTGCTCTGTTTGAGTCTGAAACAGCTCGAGATTATGGTAGACAGAGCACAATATGGATACTTGTCTATGAAATCCAGACTCCATGTTGGGAGAAATCCAAGCAGACCCAAGGAGAAACCATACACAGACACATTCCATGTTCAAGACATTATCCTAGCTGAGATCCTGACCAAACATCCAGCACCAATCCCCACATATATGCACGTGGGAACCGTCATACAATGTAGTCCATGGCCTTGGTGCCAGTGGAAATGATGTGATTGGAGCAGACACATGTTCTTCACTAAGTTCTACCCAAAGTTCAGACTGTGAACAAAATAAATGCAGTTATATATGCCACTGGCTTTGATGATAATTCATTTGGAAACCATAGATTATTAGAATAAATCTACTCAAACTTTGGAAATGTGTGTTATTGCAGCATAATTTAACATATACTGAGGAATGCAGTAAAAGTTCTATTTCCATTTTGTGAGTTCTGATACCCTCCCTCCCTTCCTTCCTTCCCTCCCTCCCTTCCTCCCTCCCTCCCTTCCTTCCTTCCTTCCTTCCCTCCTTCCTTCCTTCCTTCCTTCCTTCCTTCCTTCCCTCCTTCCTTCCTTCCTTCCTTCCTTCTCTCCATCATTCCCTCCTTCTCTCTTTTACATTTTGGTACTAGAGTTTGAACTCAGTGCCTTGAGCTTACTAGGCAAGCACTCTACCACTTGGGACACTCTCGTAGCCATTTTTGTTTTTATATATATTTTTTTCAGACTTTTTTACCTAGACCACCTCAGATAACAATTCTTCTACCAATGCTGTCCAAGTAGCTGGGATTACAGATGTGAGCCTCTGTACCTGTCCTGCCTTTTCTTGACACCACTGTTTTGATGAAAGGGAGACACATGCCACTATGGCTAGCCATTGATTGAGATGTTTTGTCCTGGCTGGCCTTTAACTAAGAACCTTCCAACCCCTGTTTCCCATATAGCTGAAATTATAAGCATGGGCTATGATGACTAATCTTAAACATTATTGAAATGAATGACAGATTCACAAACTGAATAAAAATATGTACCCATTGTCCTTCTAACAAGTCTTAGGATGATCAGTTTTACCATGTAGGATATCTTACTTTCAGCTGAAACTAAAATGTAATATTGTAGAAAATTTGAAACAAAAAATCAAAATCAGGAAGTAGTACTGTGGCTCAAGTGTTAGAGCACTCTCCTTGAGCTAAAGAGCTCAGGGACAATGACCCGGCCCAGAGTTCAAGCCCTAAAACTGACACACACACACACACACACACACACACACACACACACACACACACACACACACACACACACACACACACACACACACACACACATCAAAATCAAAATGGCAAACAAAATTAAAATCCTACATAATCTCAGAACTCAGAAATTCACTCTCCATCCTTTTTTTTCAGGGAGGGGAGAGATAGTTTGCTTATGTGTAATAGAAATCATAATATGCATTTGATTTTAATGAATCATAATGTACATAAAATTGGACACAAATATTTCCTACATGTCTCTACAAACCTTTCTAATGTTAACATACAGGTAACAAATCATGAGCCCTGTAAAATCCTTTTACACACTTCCTTTGGGTTTACTATCCTTCCTAAATTAACAGTATTCTGACTTCTAGGCTGAAACAATTTTCTAGCATTCAAAATTTGTATCAACGGAAACTAATAGTTTCCCTATTGGGGAATCTAGCTTCTTCTGCTATGATGACATTTGTGAATCTTCTTTAGTATTGCAAATAGTTGTAGACAATCCAGTCTCATTGTTGTGTTATTGTCCATTTTATAAGTCCACCAAAACTTATGCATCCATTCAATGTTTCATGGGCATTTGCATTCTTTCCATTTGGAGGCTACCAGCAATATTTATTAGTTTTACATCTTTTGACATATCTGTTGGGAGTAAAACTTTGTACAGTATGATACTTCTCTTTTAGCAGATATTATCAAACCTTATTGCAAATGGATTTTGTAATTTTATATTCTACATCTCCCCCAAGCATATGAAACTATCTTTAACTCACCTCATTGCTGATGCTAAGAATATTAATCTTTATTCATTTTTATGAGTGTTTTGGGCATATAGAGGCTTTGAATTAGCATTTTAATATAAAATTCTAAGTAATTTAACTTACAATTAGTTACATTAGTTTCTAATTGCTAACACAACAAATGCCTGTGAAATTAAGCAAACTGGCAACAAAAATGTATTCTCTCACAATACTGGCAGCTCAAAGGAACAGGGCATAAGTGTGCTCTTTCTGAAGGTTCTAGAAGAGAATTCATCCTCAGTACTTTCTAATTTCTGGCTCCTGTCAGCCATTCCTGACTCTTCTTGGCCTCCACCATTACATGCTGATCTTCCTGTATGTCTGAATGTCTGAATCTCCAAAATCTCATGAGGACACCAGTACTGCATTAGGCCACTCTTAACCTTGAATGAGGATAATATTTTAGATTAGATTAGTAGTCATTAGTTTTCATCCACTTAAGGTTTTGTTTTTGAATTTCATTTGTAATCATTTTGGTTGAAAAGTCATCCAAGACTTTTCAGCCTTGCATCTGTGAGAGTAACAGATCTCAATATTCCACCCCCTGCCCCAATCTTGAGTTGTTTTCCATTTTTTCTTTATATTTCATTTCCAGACATTTCTATGATATTCCTAAATACTTCTTTTTATGTTTATCTTGTTAACAGAGTTTTTTGAATTTGAAATGTATGATTTCTTATTAGGAAAATTTTCAGATAATATCTTCAAGTGTAGCGTCATTCAATTTTTTTTTTCTTTCCTTTTGGGATTAGACTCACATATATATCATCCTTTCAGCATTTCCAATCTATTTCAATCTATTTCTTATTTCTAGTTTCCTGTGAGTTCCATTTTATCTATCTGTGGTTTACTTTGTATATTTTGTACTGACCTATGCACTTGATTATTAATCTCTCTTTGAGGTTGTCTTATGTTCATTACATCTAGTTGTCTTTAATTTTCTAGTTTTTGTATTTTCATTTAATTACCTTCATAATTTCTAGTCCTCTACTAAAGTTCTCTACCTTTTAATATACTTGTTAAGTATGGTAACTGTACTTATTTTAAAGTTCTTATCTTCTAGCTACAATTTCTATATTACCTTTCGGCTTCTTATTATTGCTTTTTTATTTGGATTGTTTGATCTAATTTGCAGGCACAACTAGTAATTTTAAAGTGAATGTTGGCACTTTGTTTGAAAAAGTTTTAAAAGCACTAGATGAACTAGTTCCTCCCTGAAACAATCAAAGTTTCTTCTTTAAACCTGGACAGCTTACCTTACTAAGATAATTTGAGATAATTTGCAATTGTTAGGTTACCAGGACTCCTCATGAAGCTAATAGAATTTCAGCTTAGCTTTCTACGTAGCTTTCAAGCTGTTTTTGTCTTCTGTGTGCTACTTTGGCATGAGCAAGTGACCCTGGAAGTAGCTGCTCACATAATTGGGCTCAGGTTTCTATATTATGTTGTACTAGAATCTTTGCCAATAAGGTGCTGCCAGCCCTTATGGACCAAACTTTGATTTTGTTTATTACAAACCATTAATATTGCCATTATTTATATGTGCTTATGTTCTTTTTCAACATTAGACCTTCATTGCCAGTTGGCAAATGTTGCAAGGCAGCAAAGTTGCAGTAAATGCTGTGTGGTTTGCCCCAGTGACTTTCCTTTCTCTCTGAGATCTTGATCTGTCACATCCTGGATGCCGTGATTATTCTTTGCCCATTCATCTAGCTTGGTTTTTCTTTGATGCTACTGAAGTTTGATCTCAGGACTCTGTGCTTGCAAGGTAAGTGCTCTAGTGCTCTTGTTGTAGTTATTTTTGAGAAAGGGTATCTCTCTTTGTCTGGGTTGGCCTGAATCATAATCCTTACTTACTACCATAGCTAGGATGACAGATGCATGTCGCCAAATTGAGCTTTTCTGTTGAGGCAGGGATCTTATGAACTTTTTGCCCAAGCCAACCTCAAACCACCATCCTCTTGACTTCAGCTTCTCAACTAGTTAGGATTGCAGGCTTGGAATAAAGCTTGGTTGTTTTACATGTTATCTGATAACTATGTTAGCTGTTCTTTGTAAAGTGCTCAGTCTGATACAAATGACAATTTTTAGCCAGAAGTACAAGTCTTACATTTAATTTTATAGTAGACGTTTTCTAAAAATTACATATTGGGAGGATTTTTCTATGTAACTAAAAAGTTTGCAGGAAACCTTTGGGAATTCCATAACATTCTACTGCAATGAGTGGACTACAGCAGACTACACTGGCCCCCTAATATGAGAATCTTCAGGCTGCTTCCAATTTTTACTGTTTCAAGTTACAGAAAGACATTTGATATGGTTCCCTACACATATTTTTTATAGTATACTAGATTTTATATCATACAAGATTGCATCTGGTATAAGATATAAAATGTGTATGTATGAGCAACTGCTAAAATTTGTGAGCCACCAATCAAATAAATGGAAAGTTTATGTAAGGTAAGAAAATTCCACATTGCCTTATTTGAGAGATTAATTTGGGACCTGTCATGGTGGATCATGACTGTAATTCTAGCGATTTTTGAGGTAGAGATAAGCCCAAGCAAAATAATTTGTTAGCAAGATTCTAACTCAACCAGTAGGCTGAGCATGGTTGCATGCACCTGTCATCTGATCTATGAGAGAGGTATAAATAGAAGTATAGCAGTCTAGTCTAGCCTGGGTAAAAGCACAAGACCCTGTTTTAAAAAACAACTGAAGCAAAAGGGATTGAGGACATGGTTAAATGATAGAGTATTTGCCTAGCAAGCATGAGATCCTGAGTGCTAACACCCAGTACCACCAAAACTACAACAACTGTTTTTCAGAAGAAACTTACAGTTATACTATGACTGAAATAAGTTTAAGTCTGAATTTTATCACTTTACTAACTAACAGGCTCTGGGAAAATTATTTGACCACTATGGTCTTGTTTAATTTCCTGAAGACAGGTAATAGTACATATGTGACAGAGTTGAAATTTGAAAAGAAATAATGATATGTATCTATACACTCCAAAGACAAGGGTGAGAAATTCATTTATTCATGCATTCCAAAAAGCTTGATTAAAAAATACTAGTAGGTATTGAGAAGGAAAAACTATATATGCAAGTCAAGTAAGTTCATGCATACATAAAATTTATATAATAGAAGGAGTAAGACAGACAACAAATACATAGCATAATTTTAGATATTTAGTAGTATTATGAAGGAAGTTAAGTAAGGATATATGATCATCTGAAATGGTTGTCAGAGTGATACTCTCTGAGATAAGTCTGAGTTGAGAGAGAAATTCCTGTGTAGAGGTGGAGGAAAAGAGATTCCCAGATAAAGTGCAAGTATCTGGAATGGAGAAAGTTGATGGTCTTATGTAAAAGGACAGATATCAAAGTAATGGAAACAAAATGATGATAGTCCCACTAGGCAGTGAAGGCATGAAGTTAGCCAGAGAGTGGTTCAAGTAGGACTATGCCAGCCATAACGGATGTGAATTGCTGCAGAGATTGTCCAAGCAAGGCATACCATTTTATTGTTTATAGCCAAACATTTTTTAGGGCTGTTGTATGAAGAGTAGTCCATTGTGTTATGCATCAACCAGTGTGTGATGCATAACATATGAACAATTAATTGTAGTTGTTATTTTGTTAAGGGAGCATTTTGACAACAGAATGTAAAAATTCCAAAATATCTGTCTTTGAGTTAGAAGTTTACCAGCAAGTGCAGCAAAAAGCAGAAACTACCAAACGGCTTTTACAGTTAATTGAGGTTCATTCAATATCATTTTGAGTTCACAGGTAGACAATGCAATGTCAGGATTTTAAAATGATTTTGAAAATGAACATCAATCAATAACTCTCCATTATGGCCTTACAATTGACTGCCTGGTGAACACGCTGCTGTAAGCAGCAGCTCCTTTAGGGCTTGTGTCAAAGTAGACTTGAGTTGATTATAAAATCCTGATCCAGTTTTCTAACTGTGAAGGAACATTGAAATGTTTCTATTTTTTTTTATCATTTCAAATTCTCAAACTTCCATGGTCTTCTTACAAATATGAACTAAAACAAGCAAACTATTTTTTTTAATAAATCTGGAAGTTAGAGTATTTCATCAAGCTTTGAACTCTTTTTAATTACATCGTGGCCAAAATTCTTTAAAGGGCTGACCTCCAGGGAGATAAAGTTGGATATATTGTGTGTCTTTCCTTATGTGGCTTCTGGAAAACGTGAAGGTTGAGAAACAGGCCTTTAAGGTGTGTGGAGGAATGCATGATCTACATTCACAGATACTCAGAATAATGTCTCTAGTAGACTTGATATTTCTTATCTATGGGATGGTTTTTGGTTTCTCTAATATCTTCCACAGCATTAGTCCATGTACAGTAAATACTAGTGGAATGAAATTCTGATTTGTAATAGAGCAGAAAGGTACTAGGTTCTCTGGGAAACTTATTCATTTTATTAATAAAATATTGTGAAACAATTTCAATGTATCTGATAGTGCTAGGCAGTAGAGGTATAAATATGAAAACAAATAATTGCCAAATATAATTGTAAAAACAATGGCTAGGCCAGAAGCTGAGATATAAGGATCACAATTTGAAACCAGCCAGGGCAGGAAAGTCCATGAGACTCTTATGTCCAATTAACCAATTCAAAGCCCTAAGTGGAGGTGTGGTTCTAGTGGTAGTGCCAGCCTTGAGAGAAAAAGCTAAGAGAGAGCACTTGGACTCTGAGATCAAGCTTCAGTATTGGTACAAGAAAAAAAAAGGATAACTATTGGAATGAAAGGTTCTGTTAGAATGGGGAAAGTAGTATAGGTCAATAGAATTTCTTGACTTAGTCTTTGGTTCTTACTAGGAGAGATGGGTAGGACTGAGCACCTACAGTCAAGGTAGATACTCTTGTTGTGTAAAAGGCCTTAACTTAGCTCCTCTCAGTTTACCTTGGACTGTAGACTCTGCTTCTATCTTCTCACCCTTCCTTTTCTACTAGCTAATTGTTCTCACACATATATTCTTCAAGACAAACTTCTGAATGATTTTCACCAACTTCTAAAAATATACCCCCATTATAGTTTTGATTGACATTTTCATAGTCCTATGAACTAATTTGGAAGAATTTACAGTCTTAAAATACTTAGGGTAATACTCATATAGGAACACAATCTGCCTCTCCATTTATTTAAACCTTCATTTATATTGCTCAGTATAGTTTTTCAGCTTTTCTTTATTTTCTTCCTAACCATTTCCCATGCAGATATTTTTTTTAGAATTTGGATTTTTCTTTTCTTTCTTTCTTCCTTTTTTTTTTTTTTTTTTTTTTTTTTTGCTTTTTAGCTTATGAAGAAGTAGGGATTTTGTCTTTTTAATTTCCCCCACCTCAGGGCATTGTGTTTACTAAACATGTGCTCTGCCTCCTAATCCCTGAATACCTCTCCTCCCTTTGTGCTTTTAGTTCTTTTTCAGATAGGATTTTGCTTTTTTGCCCAGAGTACTTCTGACTGTGATCCTTCTACTTCTATATCCTTTATGGCTGAAATTATAGATGTGCTCTACAATATCTAACTTGTTCTTTGAGACAAAATCTTGGTAACTAATTTTTTGCAAGAATTGTATTCTCTTATCTCTGCCTTCCTGGCCACTGGGATTACAAGTATAAGTCACCACACCCAGCCATAGATTTTTTTGTATGTATATTTCTATATTTCTGATCCTATAAGGTATATAAGACAGTTACTGATTTCTTTGAATTGTATTGTAAACAGCTATATTCTTAAATTTTCTAATGGAGCTTACTTTTCTTCAGTTAATATAAGGCTTAATAGAAATAAATATACATATAATATATTGCCTCTCATTGATGTATGAGATCATATTTCATCATCCAGAATTTTTTAAATGAAGATCAAGTGTCTAGGGATTGAAGACAGGTCTTTTAAGAAAATGCTTTTTCCTTGACATTCTTCAGAACTGGTCTCACGGCTGGCTAAGGCTCCTTTCTCTTCTACCATTGACCTTGTTATACCTTGCAGATCTTTTGAACGGAAGATGGCTGTAACATTAGCATGGAACATCTTATTTCCACTGTGTGCTATGACAGTGGCTGACATTCTCTCTTCTATGTTCTAGTCATGTCCTTTTCCCATTGCTTCTTTTCTCCTCAATTTTTGGATTCAACAGACTGTCCAGGACTCAGTACCTATCCAGTGAGCTGCATCCTAAGGCTTTAGAGATGTTAGATCCTAGCCTGAAGATACTAACATCCAAGGTAAATCCATGATATTTCTCTTGTGATCTCTTCACACAATGTATACCTAACAACGTGGTCACCATTTTCTCTTTGATTTCTTTTAGATATATATCAAACAATATTCTTAAAAGAGAATTCTTGATTCTGCTCCCAAATCCACTCACCATGTCAATCAATGGCATCGACCCTATGTAACTCAAGCAAGGAAACTAGAAATTCTTCATTCTTCCATTCCTTAGACCTATATCCTGTCCTCATTACATCCACGCACAAGGGCTGTTGATTGAATACCCAACATGGTTTCAAAATTCTCAAGTTCTCTGTGATTCAAGGATAAAATAGGGGCAAGAGAAGTAGTGGATGGGACAGAAAGGGTGGGACAACAATTACTATCTTATACATTACACATTCGCTCACAAAACATGGTTCCTATGTTAACTCCATTTTACAGACAAGGAAACCATTTGAGTGAAAGCAGGTGATGAGCGTATTGCAGAGTCTGGGATTATACTTGGCTCTGAGATTCCAGAGTCCAGATGCTGATTCTCCACTAAGAAAATGGGGCTAATCTGAAGCCCAGCATTTAGGATTTGCTGTTATGGAAAGCATAGTGAGACCTAAGCTAATTGTAAGCCAAGTAATAGGGCTCATTTTTATTTCTACTATGCCAACTCCAAGAAATAGTTTCTTGCTACATCCCTGACCTGACCAGTGGTCATCTTAACACTAAGCTGAAAACTCCTATTTCTTTGAACTCTTCCAAATGAAGCTGGAATCCTTCACCCAGGGAATTTTTTTCCCCTTTAACAAGTCCAGAAGCTAACTTGCCAAGAACCTCTTTGCTTTCCATTATTAAATTTGACTGACCAGGGGAAGTTCCGTGGTGTTCCTACCTCTCCTTACTTCCCTGTCAGGCACCATCACAGAGCTCAAGCTTGCTCTCTTATGGATTCCAGGCAGGAGGTCTGCAGAAACCTACTGCTGAATCTTTGTATACATGCTGAATCTGACTGCCCTCTGAATCCGGTTTTTGGACAATTGCTATCTCATTGGGTTACAGCCCTGCCTGCATAGGTCATTGTGTGATGAACCCATGATTAACTTCATCCTCCAGTCTGAATTTTGATCTAACCTCCAGGGCAGCACAGTTAACACACATGATCTTTTTGTTGTTGTTTCTATAGAGTTGGAGACCTGAAATGTAACAGTTTTAGCTGAACCAAATACCAGGGGAAAGCCAAAGAATTTATATTATATATTTATGTTTATATTTTATATTAATATATATCAATTCTATAATAATATAATTATTATATAATATATAATATATTATTATATATTAACATAGTATGTTGATATATCAATTATATATTATAACATAATAATGTAATATATTATATAATATATATATTTAATATATTAATATACCTTAATATATTAATAGATCTTATATTAATATATATTAAATCTGTATATATTTAAGCTTTATGGGTTTTTTTTTCTTTTTGAGCTGCAATTCTTACTAGGCTCAGGCAAACCTTTGGTGGTAGGGCAGCTTCTCCTCCCATGGCCTTGCCATGAGAACACCAAACAGAGCAGTGAATATTTTGTTTGGCAGTAATGTAACACAATCCCATTTTGTAGGCAGGCTGGAAGTGGCCATCCAGAGCTGAGAGCTCTGGAGAAAATTCATTTCTGCCACCACAGACAGCTCAGCCACAGACATGGATGATGAAAGGGAAATTGGCATTGACCTTGTACTTTGTAAGGAACAGATGGGACCTACAGTCTGGTTACCAAAGAAAACTGAACAGGGCCTTCTAGGTAGTTTTGAGGAGCTAAAGCTGGACCCAACAGAATCCTTCAGCCTTTCCTCGTGTGTGTGTGTGTGTGTGTGTGTGTGTGTGTGTGTGTGTGTGTGTGTGTGTGTGTGTGTGTGTGTGTGTGTGTGTTATAGCATGCAAGAGAGAGACAAGAGCCCTTCTCCATGCAGGAGTTCTCTATTTCACATTTGAGTGACACATAAAGTTCCCAGGGATGCCAGAACAGTAGCTCAGAATGCATAAGGGATTTTTACTGTTGATAAGAGAACTCTTAGAGGGGAGAGTGGTACTGACACTATTTTCCAGTCTCTCAGATGCCCCCCTCCAGAGGAAAGAAGCTAAGGTGTGTGATGCAAGAGGTGAGGAATAAAGGAGGAGGAGCTAAGCACACAAGGCACATGTGCTCTAGCTCCTCCGAGTGTACCATGGTTCCTTTGGTTTTGCTTAGGTTGGTTTCTTCTGCCAGGAATGTCCTTCCCTTCCCTTTCCTCACCCAGGGAAATCCTTTTCATCTTCCAAGTCTCAACTGCATTTTAACCTCTTCCAAAAAGCCTTCTCTGATCTTTCTGCACTTATGTACATCATTTCTTTCTTTTACCTGTGAATTATGTAAGAGGAGGGAGGCTACATCTGACACATACAGACAAGGCACTGAGTGATGATGATGTAGGAGGCTAGACTCTCACAGGTTGGAGCTGTGTGTGAGACTGTGTGGAGACTCTTTCTGAGTCTGAGTTTCCTTGTCTCTAAATGTGACTGGTAATGACCCATTCATGAGATAAATAATTGTGTATATGAGATAATGACTATATATATAGCCACGTTCATAGGAGGTAATTAGATGCATTGTTTTCTTTGCCCTATGTTGGATTGGACTCATTTTTATAATATGTTTTTACAATTCTTGTCACATTTTAGGTATGAAATAAATCTTAACAATTGGAATTAGAACATTTTTGCTATTTAAGTATGCAAATGCACTTAAATCAAACAATACTCAAAATAGGAAGGCAAACAAAAATAGCAAGTACAACCTAGTGTAGAAAGGCTTGTTCATTGCATGCATTTATCTTTCATCATCTTCATAAAAACTTGGGCAGGAAATATAATTATCCTGACTTTGTAGGTGAGCAGATTGAGGACTATAGAACTGGGAGTGATGAAGCAAGATATTAAACATAATCTGAATATTTAAGCATCACTTGGAGAATGGCTCTCAGGCATGATGGCCTAAGATGATCACCTGAAGAGCTTTAAAAATCATCAATACATAGACCACACTTCTCAGATTTAGATCCCATTGGTTTGAAGAGGAGCTCAGAGATTGCTTTGGGCAGTCTTAGATGATTCTACATGCAGCAAGGGTTGAGAATTTCTTAATGCTGAAATGTAAGTAGGGTTCTGAATCTTTAATCCAGCTTCATCTTGACTAGTGTTAGTAGCTGTCTAATATTAAACCCAGACATAGAGCATCTCAACTTTATGCAATTGCTCCAGAAAGAGTTCCATCACTCTCTAGGTACTTAAAGTGCATCAAAGTCAGAATCTAACTTCAGTAAAAAGCAATTGAACTGAATGCTAAGCTGTGAACAAGTCTTCAACTGGGAATAGACAATTCTCTTTGGGTGTATGTCTGAATGTGGTTGCTGTGTTGAAATATCCATGGTAGATAGAATCAAGTCTCCTAGAATGGAAATTAATAAATACTAAATTATGAAAGGGAAAGAAAACAACCAATAGAAGGGATTATCTTTGACTTAGTACCTGAGACTGGAAACTAGTAATTATAACTCCGGTGTGTCTGGCCTGAGCATAGACAGGCATGACCACCTCTCTTCTCCACATTCTAGGTTTAGCAACTGGAAAATATTCTTTGTCAATTATACCATTCAGCTCTGTTCACATGATTAAACTATCCAGTAACCAGATTAAGTCCTGAGGCCTGGCTAATTTTATGTTCTATGTCACAGTGAGGTGGGATGTTTCTGGGTGTCCTTGCGTGCAACTTCTTTCAAGATTGATACACCCTTTATGTGGCATCTATACAACATTCATTTGTCCTCAGAGAGGTGCAGAGAATCATAACTTGTCCAAAGCCAGAAAGGCAGAGCTAGGTCCCACACATCTGGCTTCATATTCCATTGCTTTTTCTTTTTCTGTTGTTGTTGGTGGTGGTGGTAGTGATCATGGAGCTTGAACTCTGGACCTGGGCACTGTCCCTCAGCTCTTCAGCTCAAGGCGAGTGCTCTACCACTTGAGCCACAGTGCCACTTCCAGTTTTCTGGTGGTTTATTGGAGATAAGAGTTTCACAGATTTTCCTGCCCGGGCTGGCTTTGAACCATGATCCTCAGATCTCAGCCTCCTGAGTAGCTAGGCATGAGTCACCAGCACCCAGCTTATTTTTTAATTTTTTATAATATATTTTTTATTGGAAAGATATGTACAGAGGGGTTAGTTACATGAGTAAGATAATGAGTACATTTCCTATTGAGCATTGTTACCACCACCACTACCACACTCCGCCCCCACTTATTTTTATACTTACTTTCCCCCCCAACAAAGTGGATTTGTTAGCTGCAGAATTCAGAATCTATTCCTTGGTTTCTGGAGTATCAATATAAGAAATTCTGGCTGGCTGGTGGATTTGGCAAGGAAACTCTGATGTGTATATAGATCAATTACTTTGGGAAGCTCCATGATTTCTTACTATAAGTCAGCTTATTTCTGGTCAGTGGTGTCTTGGAAGAAGGTAGACTTATTATTATTATTAAGTCTGCTTTTGTAGCCAGGCTAGTATAAATGAAAAATTAACTCTTTGCTAAGACCTGAGTTGAGTGACTTCCAGGTATTCCTAGGTCAGCTGTAACAGCACTGGGATAATGTGGGGTTAGAGACAGCAGACCTTCACTTGAATCCTAATTCTACTATTGTAGACTTCTGAGACCTTTGGTGAGCCATGTAATTTCCCCAAATCTTTTGCCTCCAAACTATATAAAAAAATCTATGAAGGATTTTCAAAGTTAGTATGCTGGGAAGGGCTGACTGAGATCCAAATGTGAGGAGTTTTAATGTAGTTTAAAGTCAGTTGTCAGTCTGAAATAGACTCCTGATCCAACATCAGTAAGTTTCTTAATGACTCTAATTTTTTTATGGGGCTAATAAAGTATATTCAACATCCTAACCACTGGAGCAGAGTATATTCTGGAGCATATAGATTTTAAATTTTTATACAGGTGAGTGTATATAGTGTTTAATACATAAAACCCTCAGAAGGTTCTAGAGCAATACTCTATAATCAAACTCAATTTTTGTTTTTTTTTTTTCCAGTGAAATTTGACTGTTCCTAGGTGAGGTGAATAAGGTGCACAAATAGCTTCATGTTAAGTCAGATTGGATTCTGCTACCACATAAGTTTGCACCAAACTTGTAGAAGAATTTCCCATATTCAGAGCTGTTCGTTTGTGGAACTGTAGGTACAAGATGGTGGATCTGTAGTGCTTTCTAATGTATATGGTCATGAGGCTAAAGTAAATTATTTTGTAGAAAAAAGGCTTAGGCCTGGTCCTGGTACACAGTAAGCATTGAGTAAATATTATCTGTTACTACTTTTTTTGTTGTTGTTGTTGGTTGTGGGGCTTGAACTCTGGGCTTGGGCTCTATCCCACAGCTCTTCAGCTCAAGGTGAGTGCTCTACCACTTGAGCTACAGCACCACTTCCAGTTTTCTAGTGGTTTATTGGAGATAAGGGTCTCACAGTCTTTCCTGCCCAGGCTGACTTTGAACAGTGATCCTCAGATCTCAGCCTCCTAAGTAGCTAGGATTACAGGCATGAGCCACTGGCACCGGCCTGTTACTACTTTTATTACCTTAAAGATGTGTAACCAAGAGACAATGAGGTTCACAGGACTTCCCTGAAGTTTTCTTTTTAATTTCCATGAATCAACTAATAGATTTGTTGGTTGGATAACTAATATCCTATGACTGCTGACAAATCATATTCTAGGTCTGAGCTCTTCCAGTGACAGTGCTGTACTTTGAGGTTGCATGAGTATGAATGCAAGTCAGAAAGAAGATGGGAAGAGAGAGGGAGGGAAAATGTAGGGGGGTTACAAATATGGCGTATTTTCATTTGTCTCCTACATATTTTCTAAATGTTATCATTTGAGCTCGTAACTTATAATGAGAAAAAAATGCATATTTCTTTCAAGTCTTCTCCTGTTTCCTCTTCCTTGGAGAAGTGGTTCTCAGGTTCAGGTTCCAATTTACAAGACAATCAACAAGCAATAAACTTTTATTGATTGGACTGGTTACTCTATGCCAGACCCTGTTTTTTTTTAAGTGTTAAGAAATAACAGAAAAGAGACATTATTCCAAAAAAATTCCCAGAGACATTATTCAAAAAAAAATTCCCAAAAGCAAAACCATGTCCCACTTAACATAACAAGTTGCAGTTCACACCATGCTTCAACATGCATTCTTTCAATGGTCCTTCTCTATAAATTTGAAAGACTATGTGTTTTGGTTGACTTTATATGAGTGAATAATCTTGTCCAAGGTTACTTAGTATATTAAGAATGCAGTCATGGTTAGTCCTGTAGCCTGGTGGTAGAACTCTTCCTCAACATGTGTAAGATTTTATGTTTAATACTATCCCTGAAAAAACAAAGCAAGGAGAGAGGGGGAGAAGAAGGAAGAGAAGAAAGTTGAACTCTAACTTGTAAATGATGTAAATAGTATAACAGCATGAAAACAACAGTCAAAAGAACTTGAAACTTCATGATATTTCTAACCCTGATGGATTAGCCTTTCATATACATGGATTCTCAAAATGTGAACTCAACCAATGGTGGATGAAAATTACTCTGAAAAAATTGCACCTGTACTAAACATGTACAGACTTTGTTCTTCTTTAGTCATCTAAACAACATGGTACCACAACTATCTGCATAACATTTACATTGTTAAGAATTTTAAGTAATCTAGAGATGACTTTAAGTATGTGGAAGGATATGAATAGGTCAGACAAAGAATACTACACTTTATATATAAGGGACTTCAGATTTTAGTATACATAGGATGATCTGGAACCGATCTCTATGGATACCAAGGGACAACTATAGGAAGAAATTAAATTATAATCTGGGCATTGGTAGGTTACAGTTGTCATCCTAGCTACTCAGAAATCTGACATCTGAGGGTTGTGGTTCAAACCTAGTCCAGGCAGACAAACCCAAGAGACTCTGATCTCCAATTGACCAAAAAAAAAAACCAGATGTGGAAGAGTGGCTCAACTGGTTGAGCATCATCCTTGAATAAAAAAGTTAAGCAAAAACACAAGGCTCTAAGTTGGAGCCCCAGTATACACACACACACACACACACACACACACACACACACACACACACACACACACACACACACACACACACACACACATTCACACAAATAAAATCGTAAATGACTAAATTACTATGACCAACCATAAGTAAAATCTTTACCTTGGCAACAAATGGTAAAAGAGGTTAAGAATCTGGGAGGGGGAACCAAATCAAACCATTAAAGAGGCTCCTCAAAGAGTCCAATTTTCTAAATCTGGCCATTGGCAATCTAAGGAAGAAAGCTTCAACCAAAGACAGATGTTTGGAAGAGAGTACTGGAAACAGAAGGAAGGAAGTAGATATGGTCTTTATATATTCAGGGGCAAAGCTGTGGAATAGACACCTTCTAGGGTTAGGGATATCACTAAGAACAAAATTTCTCTGTTCTACTTCTATAATTACCAGTAATCTTTAGGTTATTTTTGACTTTCCAAAGAATCAAAGTACAGGCTTTGTATATGGTCCAAGCAACAACCATAGTTGCTTAAATTGTTTCTTTATTTGTTCTGAGACTGTTTCTTGTGACTTCTGTTTAGAAATTTGGTACCTAAGTGGATGACTGGTGTTAGCTACACTGTCCAAGACAAATTTGGGAACCAACCAGCAAAGCGCTTGACTCAAACAAAATTCAGTCATCTTAGACCCTGTCTAAGCATCCTTCCCATTTCTTTATGCCATCTTGACTTTGCCATCTTCTAAGCACCCAGCATCCAAGTTAGTAGCTCCATCTGTTTCTTCAAACTATTTCTTCTAATCCCATGCAGGTTTTCCTGGGCAACAGGGACTGGGTCTGCTTGCCCTTGTTAAAAAGAATCATTCAACATTTTGTTCTGCATTCTTCTACCCCAGATAACCCTCTCTAATTCGAGGTTGGCTGGAAATCTGGAAATCCTTATTCTTATCAGGAGAATTTACATTGCTGAAGGGGGAGGGTATGCTAGGCCACATCCTGTACCCTGGGAGAGGCTCAAATAAAGAGTCAATAGCAATGATTTGGACTTAAACAAGGTAGGGGACTTTCTTCAGTGGATTCAAACTACAGGCTGAGACCACAGACACACTGTAATTTTTCTTGTTCCTTCCTTGCTTGCTTACAGGACTCCTTATTGCCCCAGGCTCCACACAGTAGACAAATTTCCCATTTGCAAAATTCTTCCCATGGACTAGTAAAAGTCATTGCCTGCTTTCTGACTTAAAAGTCTTTGGAGCCTCAGGTGATCAAACTAATACTTTATAGACCTGGAGCCCTCCAAGTCTGTAGAGCAGAGCCGCAGGGGCCCGGAGATACTTGCTTGTGTTTTGGAATGTGTAGAGGTAGACAGCACTCGGGGGATTTGTTCATTTTAGCAAACTTGGCAGAACTTCCCTGCGTGACCTAAATAGAATCTCTTCCTCTACATAAAGCATGCATCAGGGTATTTCCTGATTTATTCATGAAAGGTTTGCTTTACAAAGGCCTTAGGAACTGTGCAATCTCAAAATACATGATACATAGGACTGGCTATGAGAGTGGCATTCGTACAAATTGCTGTGATAGAGGGACCATGCAGTATGGCAGCCAAGTTGGATCAATTTAAATGCCCACTGATAGGGGGTTGCTCTTTTAGAGTGGGAAAGGGGACTCTCCACATGCCAAGGGTCAGCAATAACATGGAGAAGGGTTCTCTCCCTGCCATGAATAATTAATCAAGGAATGGAAAGCGAAGTAGATCAAAGTCGTGTGCACTCACTGAGGTCATAGACTTTTACCTGCTCATCTTTCATTAGATCATTCATTCATTCCCACCTAAAGAATTAAGCTGCCAGCTGCAGACAGGTGGAGCTCTATGGAAGAGTTATGTGTGGGCTCCTAAGGACAGCAGGAAGCAATATTTAAAGTGGATTTGGGAGATTGGGGGTGGGGAGGGGCAGCTATTGTGAGCATGGGGGTGGGGTATCAATCTCTTACCTAAACATAAAGGAAAGTCCGATTTCTCCTAATCATAAGCAGGCATTTTCAGGTGAGTCCACTGGAATCGTCTCTTATCATGGATTTATCTAATGCTCCAGTATTATTTTCATGCTGGGGTATTTTTAACAGCACACCAGATGGACCTTGGTTGTTTGCAAAGAAGTTTTATTTTAGAGCTTGGGAAGAGATTGAGGTTAATGTACACTAAAGTGAAAGTGACGTCTGTAAGATGGAGCGAGCAGAATGCCAGGATCCATTACCCTGATAACCCCACAAACAGACCTGCAGCCTCCATTGGTGAAAGGCTGCTCAAATCCCATCAGCGTTACTTGCTGGACATATCACCACTCCGTGGCAAATTTCCAGAAGTTTTCACACGCCAGACAACTTGTCCTAACTAGGACAAGGAGGCAGTGTTTCGTAAACTTACCCTGGGGGCCTGAAATTTTAGGAAGATCCCAGACCTGATTCTCTCTCCTGGTTTTGTAATCATGGACATTCATTGGTAGTGATGAGAAGCAAAATGCAGGTGCCAGCTCTTGAATCTGATACCCTCCAGGTTGAGCTCCTGGAATGAGCTGGTCTGACAGTAGCAGTCATGTAATGAAGGGAGGCGGGGTGGGGGGAGGGGTGGCGCAAACTGTAAGGGGCTGATTATTTCTTTTTGGAGAAAGACAAGCATCACCCAGGCAGTTGGGATCACTGAGAAAGGATTAAAAAAAAAAAGACTTTGTGGGAAGGGTCTCTCAAGGATGGAGACAAACAGTATTGAATGAGTTGACCTTCAGTGATTTCCCATGACCCAGAGGATCAAGTCTAAATCCTGAATGCAGCATCTAGTTCCTCTGCCATCTGTCCCCTGACTAGCCAGACAACATATGTTCTGAACATTCTAGACTGCCTTTTGTTTCTGGATAGCCATGATCGCTAGCATTTATCCAGGCCTTTAAAGTGCCAGGGACTGGGCTAAGTGCTTTGTACATTTCACTATTTCATCTCTTCAGAGCTAACTCTGAGGTAGACACTATTATGGTCATCAGTTTACAGATGAGGAAACAAAAGTAAAGAGGTTATAAAACTAGATCATAAAGTGGTTAAGAAGACTGAGATTCGAGTCAGGGTGATCCCTTTAACCTCTTCATTACCTGTATAAGGAAATATCTGAGACTTGCATACACTGCTTTTTCTGTGTAAGGCTGATGGGCCTTTCTTCCTGGTGTGTCTGATTTAAAGGGCATCTCTTTGTTCATGAAGACCTTCAAGATAAAGCATCCTGACACCTCCACAAGTGATTAGTGTTTTCTACTTGGAGCTCCATAAAACACTTTGTCCCATGTATTTATTTTGTGCCTGGCTCTGTGTCCAGACTCCTTAGACCTTTCTCCCCACATGAACTGAAGTTCCAAAAGAGTGAGCCACAAAGAAGTAACAGCCAACCCCATGAATCCAGGGATAGCTTGAGATCTCTGCCAATAAGTGGATCTACATGTCATATGGCACTGCAGCAGCAGCTCTGCAGACAGGTCTAGACCAGTGCCTGCCTGCTACATTCCTGCCTTTATCGGTAACCGCACCTCACGGTGACTTCCTTCAACATGTGAGGCAGCGCCTGCCTGTCTGATAACCCAGCTTCCTTCTGGAAAGGATTTCCTTTGGCCTGGGTGCATACCTGGCCCTGCAAGAGTTAACCACAAGGCAGCCCAGATCAGTAAAACATGAGGTTTCCATTACTGGTGGTATGCAGACAAGTGGCACAAGCATGGATTATGCAGTAATAAAAACACACTGCACAAAATTTATGTCAGAGGCTGCCCTGCTCTTTCCTAAGTGCAAGGAAACCAGGTTCTTGCTGCTCTGGACTGAGATTGTAGCAAACGTCAGACTTAGACTTTCTCCTTACTTGTTGGCTGCACTCATCTTGTCCCCAAATGACACAGATGGAAAGGAAGGGTGCCAGAAGAATCCATTCCTTCTTTTGAGATGAATCCTAAGAGAACCAGTTTAGGATATAGAGAGGGAAAAGTGTGAAGGAGAAAGAAAAAAAAAAGGTCAAGGAGAAAAAAAATGTGGAAAGGAAGAGAGGAAGGGAGAGGGAGAAGATGGTAGCGATGCACACATTTAGAAGACAGTGGTGGAGGACAATGAGCCACTTTTCTAGAAGGAAAGGAACTCATACACATTGAGATTTCACTATATATCAGGCATTATTTTGAACTTTCATTCATTATTTCTCAGAGTCCTAGCTATCTTTGGTTAACCACGTCACATAATTCGTAAGAGCTGTGGGTTTCCAACCAATGCCTGTCTGGGTTAAAATATTCTTGCATTTCTTGTTTTAGTTATGAGGTTTTTCAGCCACATTAAAAGGAGATTCAGCGAGTAAGGTTTTTTGTTGTTTTTTTTTAAATCATTTCTCTTCCTTGGAAAACAGGATATGGAAAGGACCAATTGTTAGCACACAGCACTTTGGGAATTCTCAGAGGCTCTGCCCCATGATTTACCACTCTAAGAATGTGTGCAGCTTTCTGAAGTTCAGAAAAATATTTAGACTACAATTGTTTCCTAAACACCTACTATATGTCAGGCCCAGTGATTCTTACAGTAAAGAAAGGATAAGAAGAACAATATCTTCCTTACAGAGCTCATGATCTTTACAGAGTTCCTGGGAGACATGTGAACAAGGGTGTGGTATATTGGTGACATGTACAAAGACCCAGAGCAACAGGAGAATCCATCTTGGAGTGTCAGAGGAAGGCCATGTGGGGAAGTAGAGACAAGACCGAATAAAGAAGCCATTCCCAAGGTCTCAGAGAGGGCATGGCTGACTCCGATAATAGAAAGTGATAGCTAAGAGTGAATAATAGTTTTCCCCCTAGCTGCTCATTGGTGTCACATGGAAGGGATTTAAATCATGCTATGCCTGAGGGTTAGTCTCCAAAATATCTTGTGGTATAGTCTAAGTGGCAATGTATTGTTTTTCAAAGCTCCTCAGGTAAGGTGGAGAGCCAGGTTCTCTCAGGCTTAGAGCAAGAAATAAGTCTGGAACAAAAAGAAGGCTATGAAAATGAGAGGCATTACATGCTACTTTTTGCATGTTGAACATCCACTATGGTCATACAATGTTTTCAAGCAGGAAAGTGACCCTGCTTATAGGCAGTGAGTCAACACAATGGTGACGCATTGGTAAGCTGAGTCGTGGTTGCCTTTTGTCAGAGAGCCTGACCACTTATGCTTATAGAAAAGACTAACTCTTCAGGTGATCCCATAGTCAGAGGCCTTAGGTCATGATGGAAAAGGCAGTGACTTGGAAGTTAAGAGACCTTGTTTCCTCCCTTGTTGTGGCATCTTGGTCAGGGCTTTCACATCAGGCTCTGTGAAATTCCCACCAAACAATAAAGAGATTAAGCAAATCTAGACTTTTCCATGAAGTTGACTGGATCCAGTGGCTTTAATTTGGTTTTAACCAAAATGTTTTGATGTTTTTACATTTGAGATAGACATAAAGGAAGTTACTGTTAATGGAATAGGTTTAGGCTAGGAGAGATTGGTGGAAGGATGAGCCCAAAATTTCAAAATGGTTAATGTTTTCTTTTTTACTTTGGTCTCAATGCAGTTGTGAGTTGTTTTTCTGGTATTTTCAATCTATGAGGACATTGCTTAGGTCATGATGCTCTTCAAATCATCTACTTCTACTTGCTAAGATCACTGAGAATCCTTGACTTCTTTTAGTCTGTTGAGATGGAAGAGAATCCAGATTTAGAACTGCTCTGTTTGTTCCAGCTGGCTTTGAGCCGAGAGTAGTACCATATTGGAGAAGGCCCCTATCAGACCTTGCAATGCATTGACATCAAGACAGAGGAAGTCTTTCAGAAGTTGGTGTGATGCACTTTTCATGGTTCTCCATTGATATAGATATTGCCCAAGTTTGTTTGTTTGCATTTTCTGTTGGTGGTGGTAGTGGTGGTCATAAGGTTTGAACTCAGTGCCTGGACACTGTCCCTGAGCTTTTTCACTCAAAGCTAGAGCTCTACCACTTTGAACCACAGCTCAACTTCCAGTTTTCTGGTAATTAATTGGAGATAACACTCACTCTCACAGCCTGCCTGGGCTGGCTGTGAACCATGATCCTCAGATCTCAGCCTCCTAAGTAGCTAGGATTACAGGCATGAGCCACCAGCACCCAGATGTAGCTCAAGTTTTTGATGAAGCACAATCTTCCCTCCACTTGGCTCTCCAACTTTATCTCCTAATAGGACTTGATACTGCTCTGAGTACCATGAAGAGTACTGCTCACCCTTTCTAAGGATGGCCCAGAGTTGTCATGCTAACAGGTCTTACTCCTTTGTAGTTCCTCTGGAGTACTTTCCCTTTACCTTTCTGGGAAACTTACTCATTTATAACCCGATCTAAAGATGGCTTCATTTGTTTATTGAAAACTTAGCCTGTGTTCATGGAAAATAATGGATGGTTAGAGGATGAACTACACGGAATCTTTCAGTAATGATTCTTGGACTCTATAGTCCTCTTCATTTTCTCCTAACTTTGTCACTTTCTGGTGATTAGTCATATGTCTGGATCTTTCTCTAGATTGTAAACTCTTAAGATTCACAGTGCCTCTCATTTATATTTGTGTCCATAGGACTGAGCACAGAGCCTGCCAAAGAGTAAAGACTAGAAATGTCCTGAATGAATACATGATTAGATTATTCATTAAATTAATAGGTACATGAATTACCCAAGAAGAATGAGGATGGCTTTAATTTGTGTGTTTGTCATCAGTTGGAGAAGCTGTGTGTGACAGGGATGTTCAAGGATCACTGATACCTTATAGATGAACCAAATAACCAATAGCTGGCCCTTGGCTTTTTCTGTACTACTAGAACACAAAGCCCTGATGATTGTCATCCTGTCATCCCAGCACCAAAGGGCCCTTAAGTTTCATCCATCTCTGCCCTCTCAATCAGCATGGAGCCCTAGCAGAAACCTCTTGGCATTCAGTCACTGGTTTGGTTGCTTCTCTTCATCTGTCTATTTGATACGACTGGCCAGGAAGGCAGTGCTGATGAGGCGGTCTCAAGCTCTGTACCAACAGAAGTCAGGTGTCCTCGCTTCATAAAAGAAACATTAACTGATCCGATGGGAGCTGGAAACAGAAGTGCTGACAAAGATGTAACTCCCAAGGATTCTGAGGGCAAGGAGAAAACATTGCTCTTTCCTGATTTAGAGTCACTGTGAGTTTTGCAGACAAGACAGAGAAGAATGAGAAAAGCCAGATCCAAAGGCCATGAGACAGAAGGTTCAGCTGCTTGCTAGGGATAGCAAGAGTAAGGGGAGATGGACGACCACTGTCCCTTTCCCTCTGTCCTTATGACTCTGTCACCAAGGTGATGACCTTTCCCCTAGATTGAGCATGCACATTGATTTCCTACTGTCTCTACTGTCTTCGGCCTCAATTTGTATCCAGTTCAATCTCTATACTGCTGTCTTGTGATGTTTCTAAATCACCTGACCAACATATTCTTGATTAAATCCTTCTACGGTTCCTCATTATTCTGAATAAAATTAAATTATCTCTGATGGCATAAAGGACCTCCTTAGACTTATTCCTAAAATCCAAAGGCAGTCACTTTCCTCCACAAGAAGATGTTTTGTTTTATACTCACCATGAGCATCAGAAAACCAGCACAACACAGATTCAGGAGTCAAGAATGGGCGGCTCAATGGCAGCAATGAGAATTACCTTCCATCCCCCACATGCACATGAATCCTTTTATCTTATGGGCAAGTCATGTCTAAGTGGCATGTGCCTCTCTCCACTTTAGAGGTGACTCAGACACAGCCCTTGCCCTTAAGAAACACACACTCTGGTAGAAGAAAAAAGAAATGGAAACAAATGTCCATGTTAAGGTTATTCTAAAATTCTGCCAAAGTACTCTGGGGACTTAGAGTCCCTTACTGTCTGTGGAAGAATTGAAATGTGCATTCACTTGAGGATTCTCCTTCTCCAAATTGTGTCTCTGGCAATATGGTATTCCCTAACCTTGTCTATTTCCAGAGGACTTGCCCATGGTATGTCCAATAGAATCGATCATTGTTGTGGCTCTTTTAAAACAGAAAATTAGTAAATAACAGTAGAGATAAATGCAAAAGAATTGATAATGTGGCAAGCTAGAATTTGGGACACTGGATCAGCTTTGGAATGACTCGATTGGATGAAATATTGTACTGACCTTGGCAAGTCTGAGGAAAGAATAAGAAGACACTCAAAGAACATGTGGAGTGTGAGCAGCTGCGTTTGCACCAGGAAGCGGAGCTGGGCTGAAGAGCTGCAGTCAGCATCTGAGCTAGGAGGAGCCTGTCCTGGCTTTGAAGCTGCAGGGGATAATGGAACCACAGTGCAAGCACAGGGCCTTTTATTGACAGGGTGAAAAGAAGCCAGCTGGGGTTTGCTATAGCTGGGCTTCTGATTCTGTCCCATACTTCTGAAAAATACCCTCTTTGTTCCTTTGCTGCAGGTGGCACCTGTCATTACAGGACATGTAAATCTCATGAACAGCCCCAAGCTACTTAAGAGATGCCCCTTCTCCAAATGTGTCTCAAACAGCTCTCCAAGTTCATCTTGTACTGTTTCTTTTTCTCAATGGGAAGATTCAACTGATTGAAGGTGACAGTGGCTACAGAATTCTACATTCCAATAAAGCACCTCTAATTTTTGATACATGATGACAACCTCGACTTTGCTATCACTGTCACACACACACACACACACACACACACACACACACACACACACACACACACACACACACACACACACACACACACACATGGTTAAAATCGTGAGAAAAAAATGCTTTTATCTAAATCCCAAATGAGGTCCCCAACTAAGAAGCAAAGTCCTTCATGGGCACAGAAGTCATGAAGAATGATTTAAAAGCCAAAAGTCAGGAGATTGGTGTGAAAATGAGAAGTACAACCCAATGGCACAAAATAAGTGCTGTTGGAAAAGTTCCCGAGCCCCTTAGGAATAGATGCAGAGAACAAGAGAAGGCCCAGGAGTGACATAATATACTGATCTGACTTCCATTCCCCCTCCCAAAGGCAGCAGGAGATTATAAGAATGCTTGCCTCTAAGCAAAAGCTACATTGTGAGAATTTGGATTGGGAAACTAATGTGGGACCAGAAGTGACTGGTATCACACAGAAGAAGATCACCCCATCAGAACAGACGTTATCACACAAGCACAATGAAACTCAGGTCCCACCATTCCCCCAACCTCCCCAAAAAGGATGAGTACACCCCAGGAAGCAAGTCAACTCCTTTTAACAGGTGGTGTGAACAAACAGGGTAGAGTCAACCAGAGATGGTCATCTGCAAAGATGGATTCTTAATCCACTCTCATCAAATAATTTGAAGAAATCCAATATGGTAAAAAAAAAAAAACCCATATTCAAAATGTATATCTAGTCAGTCAGAGGGGTGAGAATAAACAGAACTTGACATAGAGCTAAAGGGATTTATAGTGATAAAACATGAACTCTATATTATGAATAGTAAAAAGGTACTCAATGAATAAAAGAGAAAAAGCCCAATAGATCAACTGAATAATACAATGGGCCAAACTGCAAAGAGAAACCATAAGCTGAAAGGTTGAGCCCAGGAAATCTTACAGAAAGCAGAAAAAGGGAATAAAGGGATTAGAACAGCAAATAAAGATTAAGAACCATGGAAAGCAGATACCAAGTATCTAAAACCTCTCTCTTAGGTGTTTTAAAAGAAATAAATATTTAAGAAAATAATAATTCCCCAAAGTAAAGAAAGCCAAGACTCCACAAATTGAAAGTCACAATTGAAAATCCTTAGTAAGAATTAAACAATCCCATACACAAAATGTCAATACTCAATGGGGGAAGGAAAATCAAAGACCATGCAGAGAAAGAGAAGAAAATTCACCCACAAAGGAAGAAGATTATCATGAGCTATTGCTTTAGTTAAATGAAAAAAAAAAAAAAGAGAAGAAATCCTCGGTGAAAATGACTTCAAGTCTAGAATTCTATGACCATCCAAAATTTCTCTGGAGAGCAAAGATGAAAAAAGATATTTACTGATACCTGAATTCAGAAAAGGTGTAACCCACATTCTCTGAAGAGATATGCTAAAGAATATCTTATAAGAGGTAGGAAAAATTAAGCAAGAAGCTAGAAATGACATATAAAACAATAAGAAGTAGGGAAAATCTAATTAATAGGATGACAGTTTTGATGCAGATTTGCTAGATTGCAAAATTAGGTATATGGATTGAGAGAAAACAAGATATAATTAAAATAATTGCCAAGCCATCCACACACTCATAATCCTAGCTACCTGGCAGGCTGAGATCAGGCTGTGAGGCTAGGCCAGCAAAAAGCTAGCAAAATCCCATCTATACCAGTAAAATACTGGGTGTGGTGGCAAGCACCTGCAACCTAGCTAAGGGGAAACATAAAGAAATAATTGTCTTCTAGGCAATCCCTAGCAAATCCAAGACTCTATTCAAAATACAATGAAGGCAAAACAGGGCTGCAAGTACCTGCCACTCAAGTGGTGAATATTTGTCTATAAGTGCAAAGTCCCTAATTGAAAACCCAGTACAAATAAAGAAATAAAGAAAGGTCTGAAGGTTTCAAGGGCCATTTCCCAAAGAATATGTATTTATTATGTGCATGAAAACATGCCAATTCTTCAATACGAAAATGAAAATCAAAACCACAGTGATAAATCAGTTCATATGCCTCACAGTCGCCATGATTAAAAAGACAGATAATAACAAAGATTAGTGAGAATGTGGAGTAATTGCAACCCTCCTTCACTACGGGTGTCATGTTAAACATTATACCCAAAAATCTTCTTATAAAATTTAACATAGAATTATCATATGACAACAACAACTCCACTCTCTGGCATGTACCCCCAAATAAATGTAAACGTATGTCCATGCGAACCTTTGTATATTCATAACACTATTATTCAGAATAGCCAAAAGTTGGAAATAGTCCAAACGTCTCCCAATTGATGAATGGATAAAATGTAGTATATCTATGTAATGGCATCAATATTTCAGTGAGGAAAAGGAAGGAATGGAGAAATATGTATGAATCTAAAAACAAGCAACCAAAACATAGTAACTCAAGTAAGATAATATGGTGGCCAGTGACCACCTATTGTATGATTCCATTAATACAAAGTGTCCAAATTAAGTGACTCTCCAGGGAAGGGAAATTATTGATTTATTAGGGATGGAGGATAAAAGCGAGGCAAGATGGTAAGAGATGATGGGTAATGTATGTTCTTGGGCATCATGTATTTTTCTATGGTGATAATAATATAGTTAAGTTAGACTATGGTGATGGCTGCCTAACTCTGTATATCTATGATAGTTCATAGAATTGCATACTTTAAATAGGAAAAAGTTTCTGGATGCCTGTGGCTCACACTTATCTCTAATCCTAGCTACTCAGAAGACTGAGATCTGAGGATCAGAGTTTTGAACCAGCCCAGGCAGGCAAATTTTATTAACACCCAAGGGATTCTTCTCTTCAATTAACCAGTGAAATGGTAGAAGTAAAGCTATGGCTCAAGTGGTATTACTAGCTGTGAGCAAAAGTATAAGGACCTTGAATTCAAGTCCCTTTCTGGGGCTTGAAAAAAAATTCACACATACAGATTGTATTTTGTTTGGCGGGGGGGGGGGGGGGGTCTGATCATTGGGCCTGGACTCAGGGCCTGGGTGCTGTCCCTCAGCTCTTCAGCTAGCACTCTATCACTTGAGCCACATTGCCACTTCCAGCTTTTTTCTTTTTGCTTATGTGGTGCTGAGGAATCAAACCCAGGGCCTCATGCATGTAGGGCAAGTGCTCTACCACTGAGCCACCTTCCCAGCCCCAGATTGTATTTTTAAATTGGATACTTTTTGAAGTTTCAGATAAAATAATATTTATATTGAAATAGAGTAAAAATTATTGGTAGAGATGCTTAACAAACACACAGCAAACACAATCAAGTTCATACCATATAAAATAAGATTCAAAGTGAAAAAGATTGAATGAAATGAAAATGTTCATTTGCTGTTGATAAATACAGCCACAAATAAATTATTGTTATTAAATTCACCTAAAATTTAACAACAAAATAGTTGAGTCCAAATTCAGAGATTTACCAAAAAAAGAAAGAAGTGTACAAACATGCTAGTGAAAACTTGAACAAATTCTCAACAACAAAAGCATACCAACAAAATAAAGATATGGAGTTTAATAATATATTATTAGGTTTGTTCTAATACAAAGACAAGACAATACCTGATAATCTCTATCCCACTTTGAAAATATATGTGGGCGTGTCATAAAGTTTGTCTAAAACAAAGCCATCAGTGAAATGAAAATAAATTTCAAAAAGTTAGTTTTATGAGTGAAGTCTACTAATAAAGTTGCAATAAAGAAAGAAAATACATGCTTAAAACAAACAAAAACAAACCAAGTATTCAAATATAAATAGGACCCTGCACACACATATAATTTTATACATTTTTTTAATTGTCATGGAAGCCTTCAAGTTTAGGTGAAGAAAAGCAAAAATCTCAAAGAAACCAACCTAAAATAATACACTTTACATGTATAAAGAAAGAAGTAATAAAGACAAAAGCAGAAATTAATGAAATGGAAAATATATCCAATGCCACAGGCATTGCTCTTTTGACCTTCCCAGATGGAGTCTGAGACTCTTTAAAAAAACAGGTGACGCTTTATGGTTTCAAATTGAAAACATGGCAGCTTTTCTCCCCATACTGAAGTCAAGGCCTTGTATGTAATAGGCAGACACTACTTCTTGAGCCATATCCCCTGCTTGTTTTAGCTTTCAATTATTTTTAGATAAAGTGTCATGCCTCTTTGCCCAGACTGACCTTAGACCATCCTCCTCCTGATTCTCACCTCTCTAGTAGCTGGGATTATAGGTGTTCCCTGCCACGCCCAAGCCTACACGGTTCCTTTTGATGGAGCATTGCACTTGATCATTGAGCAAGAGGTCCCACACTTCTAAGGGCATCTCAAGCAGGTCAGATTTTTGCCATGATCTCTAAAGCACAGGAAGCATAGTCTCATTTTTGGCAATTCCTTACAATGTCTTCTAACCTTAAATTGACCTTCTCCTCAAAAATAGACATCAGAATACCCCTCATTCTGACTGCACTATGTGGTGTTCCTTTCTTTTAAATTTCCAGAATGAGAAATTTCATGACCTTCTTCTCCACGACTACTAGCAGATCAGAACAATTTGAAAGTATTGGAAATAGTATTACATACAAAGGAGTATTTTTTCCCCAAGACAGGGAGTTAAAATGGATTTTCTGAGTTAAAATTATATGCAACATGTTAGACCAGGTGATTGTTTGGCTCCTTTTTCTTTTATTCTTTATAAGTGGAGGTCAAACAGATTCCTCCTGAAGGCTTTTTTTATTTTTAGGATTCTTGGGAATTTAACACTATATGGCACAAATGAATTGATTTCAATTACATGCCTGAAACCATGCTAGGCATACAAGATAGAGCTGGCCTTCTTGAGTTTCCAGCCCCCCCCCCAACCCTGCTGTGGAAAAGCATCATTTCACTGTAGATGGGTAAGCTTAGCTATTCCATTAGAACTAAAGTGTGGCCTGTTGAACTCCACATGCAACAGAAGGACCCAGCTAATGATGGAGCTGAAAGAATGGTCCCAAGGCAAGGCTAATAAGGAACCCCCGGGAGCATTGTTTACACAAATTCATCATAGATCTGTAGTCCTAGACATCCAGAACATGAGCTTACCTATGCTTCTAGAAAGAAGATGTTTTTGGTGACATGCTGACACTAATTTCACACACGATTGATTTTAAAATGCCAATTTGCCACTTTTCTCTGGTGAGAGACCTCCTGTTTTCTATGATACCACTTTTCCAAACCTAAAGTACCTGGAAAGCTGAGTTAGTCCTCAAAATATCATTTAAAGAACATGGAAAAATAGAGGAAGATGAATATTTTGAAATTTTTCACCTTGCAGATATGTCACCATACTGCAAGGAATATTCTCAATGTAGGCTAAAATTTAGTTAGTGCCTTATATGAATTACTACACATTTTGTTTTGCATTATTAGTGGGTCTATTTGCTTCTTATATTTACTACTTCTATACCTTGTATTACTATAATTCTTAGTATTATGGCAGTAGATATGAGTTATTACTAGACTTCTATTAACTCTCTCTGTATGAACTCAGTTAACCTTCATTATCTGCTCATAAGGTTTATACTTCATTATTGTTCTCAGTTTACTTTCAGCCCATTATTGGAAAATCCCTGAGATTTTCAGTGGTATAATGAGAATTCAAATCCAGTTTTCCAGCCTCATGGCTCTCTCTGATGGTCTCATTCATAATCATCTTTTAGGATAAATGGAATCAATAACTGTTTACATGAGTTGTTAGAATCATTCAATCACATATAAGAACAATACAATGAAAATAACTCAACTTCCTTTAAGCAAGCTGTTTCCTCCTCCTTAGACCCAAGCATCTCTACTGGGGCTGGAACAGAGGTTTTAAAAATCTTGATTTACAAAAGACAAATTGAAATACTTACAGAAGATTATTCATTGCTCAACACAGAAGGTGATTCAAACTACTAATAGGTCTTATTCTAAAGGGAGAATTTGAAGTTGATGTTTGTCCCATGACAGAATGTCTGTTTATGTGACTCAGCTCCTTGAAAAGAAGGGAGGGGCTGCTCTAATTTATTCTTGGATTATTTGCTCCTAAATTGAAGCCAGTCAGGTAATAGTCGTTGATTAAGCTACATGATATTCATAAACAGCTTTGGTAAATGACAACCCCTTTGGACAAGTAAAGATAATTTTAAAAATCAATTAATTTTTCACTTTATCCATGTGTATGGTATATCTTTTCATTTATGCTTACTCATCTGATTTCAAGTTTTGTTTATAAAGGATTTACATGTATTTTCTTTTAATCAATTTCTTTGTACATTAACATTTTCTATTGTCTTCATGCTTCATTTACTATTTTATTATTTGTGGTACATCAGAATGAGATTGGTTTTCTTTTAATATTTTTCTTTTACCAAGATGCATTCTTTAAACTTTTTATTACTTTTGATCATTTATCTGTAGCTTACTTGATTGATTTTTTTTTTAGGGAATGAAAATATAAATTTTCTTCTTCTTTTCACCCCCCCCCCCACCATTATAGAGGTTAGGATATTTACAACCATGTTAAATAAAAGCACATTTTAGATCTTGTTCTCTTGGTCCTTACTTTACAAAGAGTGCTCCTAATTATTTGTTATTAACTATGATGTTTGTTGTAGAAGAAGGTAAAAGAAAGAAGGTACTAGTTTTGTGATAAATTAAAAAGAAAATCCAAAGGTGTTTCTAAAAGTAGACAGAAGGAGTGCTTTAAAAACATGAGTGATGAAGTGACTTTGCCTGTCTATGAAAAAATTATTTATGGGAAATCATCTCTAGAATAAAAAGAGTTCTTCATAGTACATGTTCTTGAGCTGAAATTAAATGCATGAGGGAAATTCATCGTTCTTCTGTGTAAATGCATTTAACTATGTTAAGGGAAATGTACACATCCCATCCTGCAGCTCTTGGAATTCTGTGATAGAAAGGCTAATTCTGGAAAATTAACTTCACAGAATATAACGATTCTATATGATCTCCTAGCTAAGTGATCCTAACAAAACTATATTCATTAGAGTTCTGCCAGAAAAATGGAGCGAGTAGGACGTACATGCTATGGAATTTCTCTCAGTGAATCAGCTTATGTGATGCTGAGATTGGCTAGGCAATTTTGAAATCTGTAAAGCAGGACATCAGAAAGGGTAGGCTGGAACTCTGGAACAAAGCTAGTGTTACAGTCTAAAAATCTCAGTTCTTATCTTAAGGCCTTGAAAATGATTTGAGCTCCACACCTTAAATTATCTTTGAGATTGTTGTTTACTTTAAAGCAATTGATATGGATATTTAACCACATCTATAAGAAACCTTTACAATAACACCTAGATTAGGCTTAATGAATAACTAGGGACAATACTCTACCCAGGCTGATGCATAAACAGACAATTATAAAAGCTGAAACTCATGTGTATCCTGTAGAGTATACATTTTGCTTAGGAGAAAGAAATTAGAAACCACAGCCCAATACTAAAAACATACTTCTTATAACTAATGACAGCTAATTATACCCTGAAAGCTACAGACCAGTGGAGGAGAGCACAGAAGACTATAAATGACATGCTCAAATGTAATAGTCTTGATCCATCTGGGCATGAGAGAGAAAGCACCTATTAGAGTTATTGGACTGCTTGCCTTTAGCTGTGATGAGCATCTCCATCATCCCTTTCCCAATGCCAACAAGACAAAGAGAAGTGCCGCCGTCCCACAAGTGACAGGGACATACTGCAACAGGCCAATGTGAGCATGCAGCCGCACCAGACATCAAGGCCAGGGTCTATTCTCTGCATGGCTTTGTATGTATCACCATGAGGAAACCAGGCTTACTTGTGTAAATACACAGAAAGCCAACCAGGGTGTTCTAATTTATGGAACAGACATGATTAGATGAAGGGTAGGATCAATAAGAGAAAGTCTTACCCTGAGAGTTTCATCAGTGCAATTATGACCCCTGTTATTTCTTTGTCCTTTTTCTTTATCCTCCACAGCCTAGAGCACTCATTGTTTTGAGCATTTCTCAGAAGCTAAGAAGGTTCTGTCCTGGTTCATAAATAAATGCTGGTCCCATTAAAACTTGGCATCTGTGGCTCGTACCTACACTCCTAGCTATTCAGGAGACTGACATCAGAAGATTACAGTTTGAACCAACCCTGGCCAGGAAAGTCTATGAGACTTCTCCCCAATTAACCACCAAAATATGGGAAGCAGAGCTGTGACTCAAGTGGTAGAGTGCTAGCCTGGAGCAAAAAATTCAGGGACAGTGTGTAGACTCTGAATTTAAGCTTCAAAGTGTATATGCATGTACATACACACGCACAAATGCACACACACGCACAAATGCGCGCGCGCGCGCACACACACACACACACACACACACAAACACACTCTTAGAAATAAAGTTTCTACCAAAAGTAGCAGAGTCCATCAGATATTTGTTTGTTTGGTTTTTTTTTTGGGTCCGGTCATGGGGCCTGAACTCTGGGCCTGGGCGCTGTCCCTCAGCTCTTCAGCTCAAGGCTAGCGCTCTACCACTTGAACCACAGCGCCACTCCGGCTTTTTTCTTTTTGCTTATGTGGTGCTGAGGAATCGAACCCAGGGCCTCAGGCATGCAAGGCAATCGCTCTACCACTGAGCCATCTTCCCAGCCCCTCCATCAGATATTTGATCCAGGTTAGTAATTTCACATGGACAGTGAACAGCTGCAGACAGTGACGGCCACTGTGACCGTCCACCATTCTGTTGTGTCCAGCAAATTAGGCTGTCTTAATTCATTTCTGTGTTCTAGTGAAGCAGAAAGAACACTGAAATTTGTTAGTGAATAAACTTGGGCTGTAATTCAGGCTTTCCTACTTATTTACTGGGTAAACTCTTAGGCAAATCTAAATGACAGTTTCTTCATTTGTAAAGTGAGATAAATTGATCTGCATATTAAATATAATGGGTTAAAAAAAACTCAGTAAAGCCAGGTGCCAATGGCTCATACCTGTTGGCCTAACTATTTGGGAGGCTGAGATAGGAGAATCACATGTAGAGGGAAGCTTGAGCAAAAAAGTTCATAAGACCAAATCTCAAAAAATAAGCCAAAAAAATAAAAATAAAAATAGAACTAGAGGCATAGTGCGAGGTAGTCAGTTCAAACCCTAACATCAACCCTTTCCATGAACAAAACAAAAACAAAAACACTTCTCGGTGTTATGGATTCTGGGGATCCATATGCATCCATATGCATACTATTTATCTTACCTATATATTTAAACAATGAAGCTTGATGTTAAGGCTGAAAGTAATAATTTCCTCCCACAGCATGCATTCTTTTATTTTTTTCTTTGCCCCGAACCTGTAATTTTTACCTAGTTCCTGAGATCTGCAGAAACAAGACCATAATTCCCAGATTTCCTTAAAACTAGTTGTAATACTCTGAGTAAATCCCAACCAATGGTATGGAAAATAACAGCTTCTGGAAAATCACCTTCAAAGATATTTGGCCCAGAGTATGGATGTGATTGCTAGAGTACCAGAAGCCATCACTGCCTATGAAGATGAGAATCATTGTTAAGTTTGACAGAGCAATAAGTAGAAAGAAATCTTAAGTCCTAAAGTTGATGGCATGGCCAATTAAGCCCTCAACTGCCATTTCCAGATTTCTTGAAATTCAATTGGAATGAACTTCTATGCTCTTTCAACCATTGTTTAATGTTACTCATTCCTCAATCTATTGCCAAGACAGCAATATTCAATCCATAAATTAAAAGGAAATACAGCTTTGGGATATATGTCCTATAGGAAGCAGAATCAGAGATCAGAACAGACTGAATGCCAAAGAGAAAACCGCACTGGACTTCTATTCATGGGCCTAAGTTTGAATCTCCTCCTGTCACCTACCAGTGAGGTGACATGAACATTCTGCCTCACTCTGGGTTTTATTCATTGTGAGAATATTCAAGCAGGCAGCTAACTTATGAGATCTCCATGTTCTCTCCCAGCTCCCCAAGGCTTCATCATTTTCAATATGCTGTAAGCAGCCTCCATTAACAAACCCTAGCAGTTTTCCATGCATTAACATATATAATATCATGTGATATAGGTAAATGAATGGCTCCATTTTCCTGGTTCAAAGGTAGAAGCCAGTTCATAGACATGAAACCACTTTCCTGGAAATTCTGGGGCTACAAGTTGTAAATTTGACTGAAACTCCTCAGTGAAAGCAGAAAGCCATTGAGATTGCAGAGAAAGTAAAAAAAAAAAGAACACATAGGAGGAATATATTAAGGGACTTGAAGGTAGAAAGGGAGGGAGACTTGTAAGAAAACACCTTGGAGACACAAGAAAAGAAAAGCCTGCTCTGATGTGCCCACAGCCACAGTCAAGTGAGTGCTAGAAGTCAGTTCTCCTCTTTCACATTTTTTTAATGCAAAAAGATATGTTCTTGGTATTCAGAGACCATCCTGATTCAGGTAACCTGATTCTTTTCAATAAAGAAGGCAATTCATTAAATGCGTAACTAAAGGTGATTCTATTCTTTATAACCTTGCTAAGCTTCTTATATAAAAATAGTCACAGTTTAGGGAGGAAAAATCCTTTATCAGATCAAGTATATAAATTCCTGGTATATAAACCATCACCAGCTGTACAAGGGCTTATGGAGAGACAGAGGAGGGCAGCAGAAAGAGGGGGTGAAGTCACCCACTTGGTGGGTGGGTGTCTCTGCTCTGACATTTGTAGCACAGAACACTAAGTGGCCAGTTGACCTCTCAGTTGGCATCTCAGGGGATCAAGCATTAAAGGGTCCCAACATGAACTGCTACCAGAAGGGAATTTCAAATCCAAACACAGTTCCTCCTCCAAGAAGAAAAGTTGAAGCATGGGTGAAGGGGAAGAGTACCTAGAGCCTAGAGAAGAGATCAATGCATGGTGCCTCCCCCCACCCTCATAGCCTATGCTATGACACCATTTATCAAATATCAGGCTCTACCCCTGAGTGTGATAGTGTCTCACAATCCCTCTAACCATAGGACTCCTGGCCCATCATCCATTGATTGGAGAGAAAATATTAAATAAGAACGGTTCGACTTTCCCAGCTTTAGAGCTTAGTGTGGATCTTTAGAACAAGTCACACCAAATTCTATTGAAATACCTGTCAGAAAAAGAATGGACTCAGTAAGGATAGTTGTCTACTGAAAAGACAGAATATATAACACTACTGGTATGGAACCCCCATCGTAGAGATAAGGTACAATGAAGTGCAGCTTCAGTACCACAAAACCTCAAGAGAGAGAGTAGATCAAGATGGGCCCATGAGTTTGGCCACTGTTGCCTCAAAGAGAAACTGTTGTACCCTGATAACTGGACACCTGATCAACTTATAGTTGATCGGCAGCAATGATGCATGGCCTTAGTTTACCACCAACTAGAACCAGGAAGTGATTCCTGGTCCAGTGGAGGCTGGCAAGGTCTGGAGCCACGAGTGAATCAGAGCTGATGGCACAGTCAACCCTCTGTGTCTGTGGATTCTGCATCCATGGGTTCCATCAAACATGGATGGCAAATATTGAGAAAATAAATATGTATTGTTGGACATATTAATATTTCCATTGTTCCCTAAAAACTATAGTTATATAAAGATTCTCATAGCAGTTATATTCCATTATCTATTGTAGCCCTGGAGATGACTGAAAGTTTATGGGAAAATACACAACGGTTATAGGTGGTTCAGCCCACACCCTGCCATCTTAGATAAGGGTTCTGAGTATCTCAGGCTGGAGACTTAAAGGTAAGTTATTTAATTCTCAGAGACTCAGTTTTCTTAATAAATAACCAAGATTATAATATATATTCACATACATTTTGTGTAGTAATAAGAATCAAGTACATTTTAAATGTTTAATTTTTCTTTCTTTTTTATTTTGTCAGTCGTGGGGCTTGAACTCTGAGTCTGGGCATTTAACCTTGAGCTCTTTGGCTCAAGGTGAGCGCTCTATAACTTGAGCTACACCTCTACTTCCGGTTTTCTGGTTGTTAATTGGAGATAAGAGTCTCATAGACTTTCCAGCTCTAGCTGGCTTTGAACCCCAATCATCAGATCGCAGCCTCCTGAGTAGCTAGGATTACAGGCATGAGCTACCAGTGCCCAGCTAAATGTTTAATTTATAGCAAGTAAATATCACTGTTATTTTAATTATAATATCTTTGCCTTTGGAGAAAGCAAAGCAAAAGGATCCAAAGAAAGAAATGATGAGTCAAATGTAATATGATTTAGACTGTTCTCATCAAACAAGAAGCTAATTTAATGCTGCCTTGAGTTACTGGGAACACCGTGATTTTTTTTTTCTAGTTAACCTTCAGTCCTTCAGTGTTCCAAGTGAAAATCCATGGTGTGGCTACACAAGAATGGTGGGTTCTTGTTCTCTGGCAGTATAGAAATAACACCAGGAATGTTGAGGACAGTTGTGAAGAGTTTACTTAGTAGACCAGTTGTCCATGCATAGTCAAGGACTTGTTTTGTTTTGTCTCTCTCTGTTTTTATTTCCCTTTTGGCAACTTGTCAGATGGTGACTTGTTTGTTTGAAACAAGTAAGCTCCTCACTCCTCTCCTGGATGGTGGCCGCCGGATAGTGGCTTGTAAGAGGGTTCTCCCCTGGGTGGTGACTACCAGTTGGGGTAGTGGGGAGAGGCAGGGCCAAGTTGGCCTGAACCAGTTGGCTGATGTTTTCCTTCATTGTTTACTAAGCCCTGAATTATGACTTTTTGTCTCAGACCTGTGAGACCGAAGGTTCTGGTCTCTTCTCAGTCTCATTCCTTAGTCTCATTTATGAGTTGGTAAGTCTTTCAAATGCAGGATATGCTCTCATTGTCTTATTCTCTCCTCCTCTCCCTTCCCCTCTCTGTCCCTCCCCCTCTCTCTCCCTCCTCCCCCTCTCTCCCTCCTCCCCCTCTCTCTCCCTTCTCCTTTTCTTGAGGACCCTGGATCTTCAAGTTCTGGCTTCCTTAGTAGCTTTCCAAAGCTTACAAGCATATGCTTTTTAAGTACTTGTACCCAAGTTATTAGTAATTCTCGCCAGGAGAATTAGTCTTTAAAAGCTAATTTGCCATTATTAATAGTGGACAGAAGTCTTTACTCATTTAATGAAGCCCTGAAAAAATAATGAGCATGTAAAAATTATGGTAGACAATTTCCTTTGTTTCAAAGGAAGTCCTTTGACAGAAAGTATTGAGTGGAAAGTAACAAAGGGTAAGCAAAATAACTGGTATTTGCAGATCACCAGCTTAGCACAGGGGAAATTTCAAGGTATATTCAGCTCTATTTGCCTTGATTGCTACAAAATTTTCTTTACTGGTCACCCTGCCATCAAAGACTGGGCTTGAGTTTCTGCACGCCTGATAATTATCTAAGGGACAAGAGAGAATGATAAAACAGTAGTATCCTTTATTGAGAAAACTGAGTTCTAACTACTGGGTTCACTTGTAACTAATCCTAAAACCAAGTGAAATGGTTCTTTCCAAATTCAGTTCCATCACTATAAAATGATAAAGTAGCTTAAAGGGATATTAGTTGGGTTCAATGAAGCCACACAATTGAGAGTAGCCAGCACAACGCTGGAAAAAAAAAATAATTAGAAAAAGTTACAAGACTTTGATGGAAGATGAGGACTTGAATTACAGTCTCTGAAAGACCCTCTCTTATCCCCGCCAAAACATGTGAAAGGAAAAAGACTTTTAAGAATGTTGCATGGGTCTTAAGAAATTAGGAAATCAGAGATTTCTCTTAGGAAAGGTAGGTGGGACTGGAGCTAGGGGCGTTAGCACACCTAATAGGAATGGCTGGTGGAGGTTGTTCTGTTGGGGGAAGCTGGCATTGAGGGTTGGGAGCTGCATTGAGAGGCCGACCCTAACTGCAGATTGGCCACCCACACTTTCAAACATGGGTTTGCAAAGGTGTTAATAAAAGATCTCCATGATGCATGACCAATGATAACTAGATAGGAAACTGGAAGCTCACAGGTAACTTTGTGGAGGTCTAGAGAAAAAAAGATAGCAGACAGACAGAGTACTGGGCAGGAAATGGCTCCCAAAGCAGATGAGATGGCACTAGGACATTCCTTCTCCCTCCCTCAGACCACCAGCAGTATAACAAAGAGGAAGCATGGAGCCTCCAAGTGATAAAGAGAAAACCAGAAGAAAATCCACTTCACGATCCATCCATTCTGTGTAGGAAGCTAAACAATCTCCTATAAAATGGTCCTGTTTCTACTTGACTGAAGAGAGATGTAATCAAAACCAAAACAGTGAAAAGATGTTGAAAAATAAAAGAAAGAAGAAACTACATCTCCTATGGTTCCGGAGCAGAGTTATTTTTAGGGGAAAAAAAAACCTGTACTGAAGTAAACAGAGGAAAATATAGGGAGAACCTGATTGGAATTTAAAATGTTGACTAGCGAAGCTTTCACTAATGAACTTAGAAGGATAATTTTTTAAGCTGAAATGAGAAATAATGTATCAAAATGTACAAGTTAATAACCCTATAAGCCACATAGTAAGCATACAGTTGGAATGAAAAAAATAAACTTAGATGTAAGTGCTTGGTACAGACCAGAATAATGGTGGGGATAAGGAAGATGAAAACCTAAAATTAAGTAGGAAGAATCTTTATGTCCTCATACAACTTGGAATAATGGATTAACATTAGGCAAACAGAAAATGGACAGGGTTCTCTTTGCTTTTGTAGTGCAGTAAGAATCAGGCCACACTGTTTTCCTTCTCTGTGCTCATCTATCTCCTCATCTTAGTCTCTCTGTCCACCCAGGGAAGAAAGCAATTGACCAGGAAGAAGGCAGGAATAGGGAGATGGATGGGAGGTTCAGGCCCCATAAAGCAGTAAGGGCTAAGTTGGGAAAGAGAAAAGCTCAACACAAAAAGTAGAAGTGGCAGGGTGGGGGAGATTGGGTGGGTGGGTGGGGAGTTGGGGGGGTGGGGGGGAAGGGGGGGAGGCTGGGAAAGGATGGGAAGGGTAAACAAAGGAGGAGGCTACAATGCTTGATAAGAAATGTACTCACTATCTTGCCCATGTAATTGTAATTCCTCTGTACAGTATTTTCACAATAAAAAATAAATTAATTAAAAATTTAAAAAAAAAGTAGAAGTGGCAGTTGACATGTGATACAAGAACAGAGAGAGTTTGGTGTTTTATGTCTAGTCTGTAAGACTTTAGATTTTGAATGTTAGATGGTAACTTGTGGATGCACAGTTGTCCCAATGAGAACAATTGCAAGTCAATAAAATATCATTGAAGGCCTTCAAGAGTTTCTCAAATATGTTAATCAGGATTTGAAAGGCCAAAGGCTTGGGCAAAACAGAACCATCAAGAAGTGTAACACATTCTTTGGGTTTCTTTCTTTTCCTCAAGGTATCTGTCCCTACTTGCTTATTGCAACAAGTCAAATGCAGTGTCTTAGCTAAAGGAAAAACAAGCCAGAAGAATGCTTTCTGTAATTTTATAGGTCTAGGAAAACAAAAATTATAATGTGGATGTTCAAAATTGATCAGAAAAGAGCTTAGAAAACACTAATTCTGCTTTCTTCCAAACAAAATATCTGCCAGTTTACAGAGAATTTAAGACACTGAGTAGAAAAATCTCTAAAAATCAAAAATTTAAATCTAAGGCATTCCAAAATATTTCAGATTCTTCATTGATAGCCCTGGAAAATTATATCCATGGAGCAGGAGTAATCCCAAAATAGAACAAGCTTTATGAACCAGCAGTAAAGGTTATCATAAGCGTAACCTCTGATGGATTTAAGGCAGGATACCTAGTAAGAATTATCATAATCAAGGTGAACCCTCTCTCCTCAGTATAAAACTCACACATAGCCTCTACCATTTTTGTACAATAAACCAGAATTCAATTTCTTTAAATGTCAGAAAGTCCAAGGAATATGCAAAGATATACAAAAACACACAGTAGAGAAACCCAGAGATTATCAAGTCACTGCATTACCTGGAGCTGTAATTAAGAGCTAAAAAAAAAGATGGCCAGATGGAGAATTTCACCAGAAATATTGAATCTATAAAAATTTATTCATTAAAATATCATAAAAACAATGCTGTAATAAAAACTAAGAACTTGCTTAAAACATTGATTTAATCGGGAAAAAAACAAGGATTAATAACTGAGGAAATGGGTACATAGAAAATATTCAGTGAGAACTGCAAGGTTGGCCTGGGAAGGTAGCTCAGTGGTAGAGTGCTTGCCTTGCATGCATGAGGCCCTGGGTTCGATTCCTCAGCACCACATAAGCAGAAAAAGCCGGAAGTGGCTCTGTGGCTAAAGTGGTAGAGTGCTAGCCTTGATCTGAAGAGCTGAGGGACAGCGCCTAGGCCCAGAGTTCAGGCCCTGAGACTGACAAAAACAAAAAGAAAGAAAGAAAGAAAGAATTGCAGGCTTCAGGTGGGCACCAGTGGCTTGTGCCTGCGATCCTAGCTACTCAGGAGGCTGAGATCTGGGGACTATGCTTTCAAGCCAGAATGGATAGGAAGAGCCCATGAGACTCTTGTCTCCAATTAAATACAAAAGAAAAAAAAAAAAAAGCCAGAAATGGAGCTGCAGCTGGAGCTGTGGCTCAAGTGGTAGAGGGCTGGTTATTTTTGAGCAAAAAAGCTCAAAGACAGAGTTTAAGCCCCAGGACCAGCACAACAACAACAAAAATAATGACAACAACAATAACAACAGGTTAAAAGACTAGAGAATGCATAAGTCAGCCTAAGAGATATATAGGAGATAGTAAAAATGTCAAAAATGTTCTAAAATTACTCCCAGAGAGGTAAGAAGAAACTAATCCAAAGCAAAATTTGAAAAGATAATGAATATTTTTCAAAATTGAATGTCACTCATTTAAGAAACACTAAACAAAAACTTGAAGATTAAAGAAAAATACTATAGCTGAGCTTTTTTTTTTACCTAAAACTAGAAACAAAAAACAAATATTTTAAAATTTTAAAAATAAAAGATGTGTTCATTCTTAGTGAGCTGAAAGTCATTGCATACCTACTTCTTGGAAAAATATCTTTCATAAGTAAATAAAGACAAATTAGACTGACTTTTGCTACCGTATTCTAGTACATAAGTTTGTAACTTTCTACAAATTAATAAGATTTCAAACGCAGTTCAATAAAACTGGTCAAATATTTGAACAGTGCTTAAGAAACCATAAAGTCTAAATGACAGTGCTATTTCTGTCACAAAAACACAGTATCTGAGAATGTAAAAAGAGAAAGTATTACCCAGGCACTGGTGGCTCATGCCTGTAATCCTGGCTACTGGAGGCTGAGATCTGAAGATCACAGTTTGAAGCCAACCTTGCAAAACTAGACCAAGCAGGAAAGCCAGTGAGACAATCTTATCTCCAATTAACCACCAGAAAAACGGAAGTGGCACTGTGGCTCAAAGTGGCACAGCACTAGCCTTAAGTGACAAAACTCAGGGATAGTACCCAGGTTCTTAGTTCAAGTCCTTCAACAGGCAAACAGAAAGAAAGAGGAAGTCTATGACAGTTCTGGTTCCCGTGAGTGATTGGTTGGCAGAATTATTTGGGGTCCATGGGAGGCAGCAGCTGTCTGCTGGTGTACATGCTGGAGGAAAACTGTTTATGTGATTAGCCAGGAGACAAAAAGAGAAAATAGGAGGAGACCAGGATCCCACAATCCATATCAAAAACACACCCCAAAGACCTAAATGCTGCCAGTGGACCTCTCCTACTAAATGGCCTGTGACTTCTCCTTAGTGACACCCAGGGCAGCAAACCCTTAACCCATAGACCTATGGGAATGTTTATACACAATAGCGGTGACCAATAAATTTAAACATAAATTTAAAAAATAATTTATCATTAATATATTGCAAATCTAAAACACAGTGAAATGTCAAATTTTTGAAAGGAAGTGATAATACCAAAGGATGTGGAACAACTAAAACATGTATATACCACAAACTGTCGTGTCAGCTTAGAAAAGGAAAGCTGGGAAACACATCTGAGGAAATACATGACCTATGATACAGCGTGTTCTCTTGTGGGTGGATACTATGCAGCAGTGCATTCATATCATGGATGACAATTTTTCTGATAGGCAGTTATGCAATATTCTGTTTCACAGTAAAGTAACTGGAGTTCACAACAATTAATTACAACTAGGATTCATTTTTTAATTTCTCCAACACAAAAATACAATAAATGCATGCAATTATAGATATGCTACTTACTCTCATCTGATCATTACACATTTTATGTATGTATTGAACTGTCACACCGTCCTCCCAAAATATGTATAATTATTATGTATTAAAATTAAAACTACATTTTCAAAACATTGTTCAAAAGCGCCATTTATATATGTAACTTCATTAAATGAAAATTAACTAAATATTTGAATAGAAGGAAAAATAATCAGACTTACAATGTTTGTTTAGAAAAATGCCTCTCAACAGCAAGTTCAAAAGTAAAAAGACAGGCAACAAATGTGAACCATGTGAAAGTGAACTTAAAAAAGGTAGCTCTACTTGGAACAGATAAAGCAAAAATATCTACCAAAATTTAGTAGAATACTAATCAATGATCAAAAAATCAATCCATCAACATTAATAATTATTAGCTGTTTTGCCCCTGATAGCACAGATTCAGAAAGGATAGAACAACAATGAAGAGAATTAAAAGGAGAAAATAAGTCCACAACTATCATTGAAGTCTTTAACATGTTTCTCTTTATAGCTAAATAAATAGGGATTCAATAATGATATATAAATCTGAGTAATAGCCAGGCACCCATGATTCACACAGATGAGCAAGAAAGCCAAATGACAGTGCAGGCCTGGACTTCGGTCATCAATACTGCCACACATACATGTACACACACAAAGCTGAAGTACAAAAATAACAAACTTAACTGACATATATAAAATACAATGCCCAACAACTGTCAACGCCACATTCTTTTCTAGGGCACATGGAATATTTACCAGAACTAACCATATAATAAATCATAAAGAAAGTCTCAGTGAATTTCAAAAATTGAAATAATTTGAAGAAATATGATATGCTAAACAGCAAGAATATAAACAGAAAATGTCCTACTACTTGCATTTTGAAAAATGTTCTTTCAAATAACCTAAATGTCAATGAAAATATCTTTTTTAAATTACACAGTAATGACAAAAATTGCATAGTGGAATTGAAAAGATGTAGCTTAAGTTGTTCTGAGTGGGACTTTATTGTCCTAAACACATAACAATGATAGAAAAGTATAAAATTGCAATAACTTAAGTACTCATCTCAAGAAATTAGAGAAAATTTTAAAATTAAATAAATTACAAGAACAGAAATTAAACAATAAACTAGAAATTAAACAAGGATTTAACAAAATAATATACCGATTTTTCCTGAAAATTCACTATTTTTAATGACCTGCCAAGATTAATAAAGTAAAATAAAAGAATAAATTGCCAATTGACTAATCAGGGAAATAATTATAAATACACATAAACTTTAAAATAAAGAAATTCTTATTGAAGAGCATATTTGAAAATCAAATAAAATCAAGAAATATTTATAACAACCAGAGTTACCAAACTAACTGAAGAATACTTGAAAATTGAATATCCTAGTACACATATGAACTCAAGAAATAAATCTAATAAAATTCTTTCCATAGAAAATTCTCCAAGCTCACATGACTTTTTACAAAACACTTAAGGAATAAAATTACTCTGGCTGGTGGCTCATGCTTGTAATCCTAGCTACTCAGAAAGCTGAGAGACCTGAGGATCTCAGTACGAAGCTAGCAAAGACAGGAAAGTCTGTGGGACTCTCATCTCCAATTAAGCACAAAAAGGCTAGAAGTGGAGCTATAGCTTAAGTAGTAGAGAGCTAGCTTTGAGCAAACAAGCTCAGAGACAGCACCCATATCCTGAGTTCAAACCCAAGAACCAGCACCAAAAATGAATTAAATTAATTTTTTAAATCTTATTTTTATGATTTTGAAGAAGAGAATAAAGATTAAGTATTTCCAAGTTGTATTGTGAGTCCAGCATAATTTTGGCATGAATCTGATTTAAGAAAATGTTATGAGAGTAAAATTTCAGGCCAGTTTTACTCTGAGTATACATGCAAAAACACTAAAGAAAATACCAACATTTCTATAAAAAGAATAGTACATGCAAAAAAACTAGGGAAAATACCAACATTTCTATAAAAAGAATAGTACATTATGATCAAAGTTGATCTTCTCCAGCATGAGAAAGGCTTTATCATCTCACTAAAATTTTAAAAAATTACTAAAATTCAAAACATCCCCATTAGTTAAAAAAAACTATTTTTAGCAAAATCTCAAAAATCTTTCTTGAATAAATACTTAAAATCAATCTAAAATTAATTTGGAGATAAAAATAGTTTGGAATAGCAAAAGAAATATGGAAGGAGAAAACCTTTAGATTTACTTTACTAGGTTTGGAGGACTTCTTAAAAAGCTGGCATGAAGTCAGGCACCAGTTGCTCACACTTGCAATCTTAACTACTCAGGAATCTAAGATCTGAGGCTCATGGTTCAAAGCGAGTCCCATCAGAAAACTCATGATACTCTTATAACCAGTTAGCCACCAAAAAGCTGGAAGTGGAGCTGTGGCTCAAGTGATGGAACACTAGCCTTGAACAAAAAAGCTCAAGGACAGCACCCAGACCCTGAGTTCAAGCCCCAGGACTGGCACAAAAATAAAACAAGCCAACAGGCTATCATGACATATATTGATATGGAATAAAGAGTCCATATATGATCTCAAGATTTATGAAAAAGGAGCCATAGCTGAGGGAAACCAACATCTATCCTGTATAATTCTTGGAGATAAATTCTAGATAAACCACAGATTTATGAAAGTTAAAGCATCCAGGCACTGTGGCTCATGCCTGTAATCCTAGCTACTCAAGAAGCTGAGATCTGAGGACTGTGGTTCAAAGCCAGCCCAGGCAGGGAAGTCTGTGAGACTCTTATCTCCAGAAAACCAGAAATGGTGCTGTGGCTCAAATGGTAGAATGCTTCCCTTGAGCTAAAGAGCACAGAAACAGCACCCAGGCCCAGAGTTCAAGCCCCATGACCAACAAAAAGAAAGGAAGGAAGGAAGGAAAGAAGGAAGGAAGGAAGGAAGGAAGGAAGGAAGGAAGGAAGGAAGGAAGAAAGAAAGAAAGAAAGAAAGAAAGAAAGAAAGAAAGAAAGAAAGAAAGAAAGAAAGAAAGAAAGAGCTTAGGGACAGTACCCTGGCCACAAGTTTCAAGCCCCCATGACTGACAGGCAAAAGAAAAGAAAAGAAAAAAGAAAGAAAGAAAGAAAGAAAGAAAGAAAGAAAGAAAGAAAGAAAGAAAGAAAGAAAGGAAGGAAGGAAGGAAGGAAGGAAGGAAGGAAGAAAGAAAGTTAAAGCAATACAATTTTTAGAAAAAATTATAGAAAATCTCCATGAATTTGTGCTAGGGAAAGATAGTTCAAAAGTGATTATAAATAGTATTCATAAAAGAAAAGATTGAAAAGTTGGACTATAGTAAAATTATAACATATAAATTAAAAGCCATGTTACAGAATTGAAAAATGTTTATACACAATATATCCTTAATAATAACTATTACTAAACAATAACCAAAGTACAGAAAAAACTAGCAAAAAAGTCTTCCAAAAATTAAAAAATAAAATACACTTCCAAATGCATTTAACAAGGCTTATCCTGATATTCTGACCAAGTGGAATTTATCTCTATGTTGCACAGATGGTTCAACATATGTAAATCAATCAAACTACCAATATATTAACTAAATGAAAGAATACATGATTATTTTCATAAATAGAAACTTATGTTTCTATTTATGTGACAATACTTCGCATGTTCTTATGCTTGAAACTTTAATCAAAATAGGTTTTTTTTAAAGGAATTTATTTCCTTACAAATGGTACAATATCATTCTTTCTCATGGAAACATGGAATTCCATTGTGTACATATACCACATTTTCTTAATCCATTTATCTGCTAAAGGACATCTGGGTTGATTCCACATCTTGCTATGGTAAACAATACTGTAATGAACATGGTTGTACAAGTGGCTTTGGTGCAGCCTGGTTTGTGGTCATTTGCATAAATGCCCAAGAGTGGAATTGCTGGCTCATAGGGAAGGTCTATGTTTAGTCTTTTGGGGAACCTCCATACTGCTTTCCAGAGTGGTTGAACAATTTTACATTCCTACTAACAGTGTAGTAGTGTTCTCTTTTGGCCACATTTCCACCAGCATCTGCTATTGTTAGTTTTCTTGATAATGGCCATTCTAAACATTCACCTAGTAAGACCAAAGGAGGATATTCTTTGGAGAGGATCACAAAGGCTCAGAAGCTATAGACATATTTTCATATAAAATGATGTTTATCAAAATGAACTCCAAGAAAAGGAAATGAGGTTTTACATTACTTTGCTTCTTGTTTTCTTTTTCTTTTCTCCTTTGTCACTGTTTTTGATTTCTGTATCTTTTTTCTTGTCTGTAAGTTTATATGTTTGGGGGAGGGAATGGGGAAGCACAGAAATGGTGGGACCAAGGGTGAATAAACACAGTAGTGATACTCACTAGGCACTATTCTGAAAATGAACTATACAACTTGTGAGGGAGGAAGGTTGGGAGGGAAAAACTGAGAGAAAACCAGGGAATAGGGGACACCATTCAAAAAGAAATGTACTTATGATCTGACATATAACTATAGCCCCCCTGTACATCATCTGATAAAATTCTTTTTTAAAAAAGGAATTTACTGCAGCACAATAATGACAGAGAAGACTACAATCAGCTGATAGTTGTTGATGTTGGTTTGTAAAAATTTTTTTAAACTTTGGAGATACAGACTAAGGATAGCTAAAAATAATGTAAGCAGGAGACCAGAGCTGCTATAGAGACACCATGCTGCCAGAAATGGTAAACCTTTGCTGAAGAAAGCTACAGGCAGTGAGCAAAAGTAATCCAGGAAAATGGCCAACTGGGCTATGGGGAACAAGGCCATTTGAGTCACCCAGCCCCTTGGGATTTCACATCACACTACTATGTGCCCTAATGGCCAGGCATGAAGCTACAGGATTTGAATGACAGTCTTGTTTTGCTCTAGTCTCTAATTCTTCCTTATTGAGATGAGAATGTTTACTATCTGCCATCCTATGTTGGAAGTACTAACTTTCTGTGAATTTGACCTTTAAACAATATTTGAATCACTGAGACTATGGATACCCATGGACAGGAACAAAATGAATGTTGCACTAAGAGATGGACAATGGATAAGATCCTTCTGGGGACTAGAAGTCGAATGTTATAGTTTCAAGAGATGTGTTTGGGTTTCAGGTTGGCCAAGGGTGGACTTTTGGTGGTGAATCTTGGTTGTCCACTGGAAATAAGTTTTTTCTGTGAGATGTTTGGTTACACAGATGAAAACATTGGCTAACTCATAGTGCTGTTAGTCCCAACAAGAAATTAGATAAGAGAATTAAACCCAAGACATCTGAATTTGAAAATAAATAGAATTGGATGCTTTCAGATGACATGGTCATATAGGTAGAAAACCCTAAAAATACAGTTTTTTTAAATGATTAGAACAGAGCCAGATGTATGTGGCTTGCGCCTGTAATCCTAGCTACTCAGATCTGAGGATCATGGTTCAAAGTCATCCTGTGAGACTCTTCTCTCCAATAAACTACTAAAAGAGCTGGAAATGGAGCCATGGCTCAAGTGGTAAAGTGCTAGCTTTGCCCAAAACAAGTTCAGGGACAGCACCCAACCCTGGAGTTCAAGCCCTAGGACCAGCACACACACACTATTAGCAAAATGAGTCCCTTCCCATAGCTTAGTCCACTCCTTCCCTTCTCCACAGCTTAGCCTGCTCCCTTCCTAGGCAACACTAGGCCCATGTAGTAAAGGTAGTAAATAATCAACTCCCAACCTCCTTTACCTTGAGATTGGTACCTCTCTGGGGCAGCTACCACCATATAAGGCAACAAGAGCTCCTTAGAGTGACCTTCAGGTCTGGGCAGTTGCAGGACTGCCATATCTACGATTTGGACAGCAGCCATAAATCCTAGTCCACCATGATGAAGCCCCTGGTCCACATGTTCACACCGGAGTCTCCACCTCCTCGCCCCTTCTAGCCCCTCCTAAGCCTCCTAGGTTATATAGGTCACCTCAGATTAGAGCCGGTGCTTCTTCTCACTTCTCCCTTGTGAGAAGGGGTCTTGCTGGCCCCTTTCCTGGCAATAAACCTTTCTTTGTTCTCTGTACCTGGATGTCTGCGTGGTTCTCTGGAAAAGTCTAATTAATCTTTTGTTAAGCTTTCACGCACACACACACACACACACACACACACACACACACACACACACACAGATTAGAACAAATAAACTCAATAAATTTCAAGATATAATATCAACATGAAAAACCAGTTGCATTGCTGTACATAGACAACTATCCAAAAAGAAGCAAATGAAATAGCAATACCACTCATAATGGCAACGAAAATAATTCAAAATACTTTGTAATAAAAAATAACCAAAGGGCTGAAAGATGTGTGCACTGAACATTTAAAAAGATTGATCAATGTAAGTAAAGAAGATACAAATAAATGGAAAGATATCTCATGTTTTCAGACCAAAACAATTAATATTGCTCAATGCCCATACTACCAAAAGTTAGTTACAGATTCAGTGAATTTTCTACCAGAACCTGAATGGCATTGTTTTCGAAAACAGAAAACATATTCCTAAAATGTACAGTAGATCACAAAAGACCCTATGCTAATTAGCTTTCCATAACTATAACAAAATACCTAAGAAAATCAACTCAAAGGAAAAAATAATTATCTGGGCTCACAGAGATTTCAGTCTATAGTCAGTTGGCTCTATTGTTTTGGGGCCTTAAATAATGCAGAATCTAGGCTGCTCTCCTCATGGAAGCCAGTAATGAACATGATAGAGAGACAGAAACTGGGGACAACACATACGCTTCAAAAGCATGCTTGCTGTGACCTACTTCCTCCAACCAAGCCTCAATTCCAGATAGCCCATTCAGGCACGAACTCGCCAGTGTATTAACCCATTGATAAGATTGATGTTCTCATGATCCAGCACCTCTCAATAGCGCCACCACCTGGGATCAAAACTTCAATACATGAGCCTCTGGGGACATTTCAAATTCAAACAAGAACAGATCATAAATCAACAGACAAATTATGTCAGTCATGAGCAAGAAGAACATAGCTGAAAACATCACACTTCCTAGTTTTAAAAATATATGAGCAGGGGCTGTGAAGGTGGCTCAGTGGTAGAGCGCTTACCTTGCACGCATGAGGCCCTGGGTTCGATTCCTCAGCACCACATAAGCAAAAAGAAAAAAGCCAGAAGTGGCACTGTGGCTCAAGTGGTAGAGCGCTAGCCTTGAGCTGAAGAGCTGAGGGACAGTGCCCAGGCCAAGAGTTCAGGCCCCACGACGGGACCCAAAAAAAACAAAACAAAACAACAACAACAACAATATATATATATATATATATATATATATAATATGAACAAGCTACAGTAATCAAAACAGTAAACCCACATTAAAAAGGATGGAGTAAAACAGAGTCCAGAATAGACCAGAGAACCCATGCTTTCATGGACAACTGATCTTTGACAAGTATTCCAAGAACACACAATGGGAAAGGATAGCTTCTTTGAGAAATAGTATTGGGAAAAGTGGACAGCCATTATCCCAAAGAATGATTTTTAAATCTTAACACACACACACACACACACACATACACACACACACACACACACACACACACACACACACACACACACACACACACATCAATTAAAATGGATTAAAGACTTTAATGTGAGACCAGAGACAATAAAATTACTAGGAATAAGAAAGTATTAAATAAAATCAGACTGCCCCAGATCTCTCACCAAGAAGACAATTCTCCCTTGCAAATGAAAGCAAAAGACAGGACAATTATTCTCTAGGGAAGATAAAATAGTCACTCTGTACCCTTCCCAAAATAAAAGAAGGAAAATCCAGAATTTTGTAAGACACTTATTAAGCTGAGACAGTATTAATAGCTTAATTATATAAACTTATAATTCAATAAATTATATTCAACACAAAGGTGACAAACACTCAAAATTCTTCATTTCCTCATTTTTTATCTTTTTTTTTTACTATATTATTGCTGTTGGGGGTATTTGTATCTAGTACCACTGTATAGTAGAAATAATTTGCAATGATATATTACTTTCTATCCTTTCTATCTCTTCAGTTTCTCTTTAATGACTTCACATTGGTACCATGACGTTTTATACCATAAAACTCATCAAAAATGCCTCCTTCCTTCCATTATTCCTTTCTTTCATCTTTCTTTTCTTCCTCCCTTCTTCCATTCTTTCTTTTCTTCCTCCCTTCTTCCATTCTTTCTCTCCCTTTCTCTTTTCCCTTGTCCTCATTCCTTTCCCTCCTTATTTCCTTCCTTCCATCTCTTTCCCCTCCCTTCTCTCCCTCCTCTCCTCCTTCCTTCCCCCATCCTTCCTTTTTCCTTTTCATCCTTCCTCTTCCTCTCCTTTCCTTTCCTTCCCTTCCCTCACTTCCTTTCTTTTTTCTTCCTTCCTGCCTCCTTCCCTCCCTCTCTCTCCTTCTCACACTTTCTCCTTTTCCCTTCCCTTCCCTTCCCTTCCCTTCCCTTCCCTTCGCTTCCCTCCCTCTCTTTCTTTCTTTCTTTCTTTCTTTCTTTCTTTCTTTCTTTCTTTCTTTCTTTCTTTCTTTCTTTCTTTCTTTCTTCCCTCCCTCCTCCTTTTTTTTTCTTTCTGAGAGCTGTTTGTTAAACCTCTACCAGCACACCACAGCTTACAACTTTTAATGATCATAGAGATGAGTTTCGGTCTCGGTTCTTCAGCAAAGGATGCCCTTGTGAGTGTGCTGCCGTATTTCTTCTCTGTATCCTACTTTTCTCCTTGTTTACCATAGCACTCTTGCCCCTGGAGCCCCTGGAAGTCATCCAGGAAGAGCTAGGAACTGGGCAAAAGTCCTGCTCCCCCAGGTGAGCTCTGGGGAGCAGCTGAGTCTGCAGTTGTGGGGCTGCCAGGATAGGAGACTCCCCACAATAGGACCATCTCCTGCTCAGGGCCTTCGCAGCTCCTGACTGCCACACTGGCAGTCCCCTTGGCTATCATGCGCTGGCCCAGCTCTCAGCTTCCTGTGTGTCAGGGCAAGAGGAGCAGGCACACAGCCATGGTAAATGTTTGCTGGAGATGGAGCAACCTGGCCTGCTTGCAGCTGCAGCTGTGCTTGCTGCCAGAGCCTCTCGTGGCTCAAAGTCAGTGAGTTCATTGGGGAATGGGAAGAATAGGCCCTGAAAAGGCCTGCCAAGGTGAGCCTTGCTCTGCTAGCCAAGCCAGGAATATGTGTGCTGCTTACCTGAGAACTGGTAGATAGGTCAAAGTGCAGGCTTAATCAAAGCCACAGTCATGATTCCCTGCCTGGAGCCATTTCTATTACTGAGATAAACTTGCCTCTCCACTGGAATAATGATGTCTACTCTTTCCTGAGCCAAATGTGGCAAATCAAAACCACTGCAGCCTCATCAGAGAGGTCAGCACTGCCAATCAATGCCAACCGCATTCCAACACATCACTTTCAATCTTCTCATCTACCCTCAGAGATGATCTCATTAACCCTGCCTTACAGATGAAAGAATAAGGGCTGGGGAAGGTATTTGGACAAGGTCCCTCAAAGAAAGTTCTTGATAGTCTTGGTTCCACCTCAACTTCTTCAGGCTCCAAAGACAGTGTTCATCTGCACGGACCCCTGCTCAGCCCTCCATCTGGACAAATGCAGCTCACTAACATCAGCTCCTGTTTGCTGTCTACTCAACCCTCCTCCCCCACTTTGATGCATTCATATACAGAGTTAAGTTCCCTATAGATATAAATCTTAATACAAATGCAGACACAAATGGAGATGGTGATGGGTGTATGTAGTGATAGCTATGCACATCAATTTTAGAAATTCACTCAAAGATAGAGAGCTAGAGATTGATGATGATGATGATGATGATGATGATGATGATGATGATGATGATGGTGATGATGATGATGACAGACAGACAGATAGATTGACCAACTGATCAATCAATCGATAGATAGATTATAGGAGAGTCAGGAAACCAGAAGACATGTCTGGTTGACTGTATTCCTGGAACATATCATAGCACCTGAGGCAGGGCAGGGTTTCAGAAAATACTGGTGGAATTAAACTGAATGGACTATCATTCCCCCAAATCAAAATGTTGGTGACTTCTACCAAATATCAGAATTGAGTCCAGAGCCTTCACATCAACATTCGGAGCTCTCCACCATCTGACTCCACCTGACCTTTCCAGTCTTAACTACAACATACATACAGCCTACATACTAAGCTTACTTGACTTCTCCAGGTCTCTAAATCCCCCTTGAACTTTCTTACCTCTGTCTTATTGCAGTTGCTGCTCTTCTATCTGAAGTGCCCTTTCCAGACTCATTTATCCCTTGTGAAATACCCCTGGCTCGTGTTAAATACCACTTGCTCTTTGAAGGATCCCTTTATAGCCTTGGTGAAAGGTGATGTTTCTTTCTTCTGAACCCTTTAGACCCTTGTTCCCTTCCCTTTATGGCCTCGGTGAAAGGTGATATTTCTTTCTTCTGAACCCTTTAGACCCTTGTTCTCTTCTATGGCCTAACTTTTCTCTAATCATGGAAGTATTGCCTGGGCCTGGAATGACCTTTTGTCTCTTCCCTTCCCTATGTTCATGATCCAGTCTTCACCTCTCCAGCGAAACCTTCCCAGCTCCTCAGGACAAGTTCACCTCTCCTTCCTCAGTGCTCAGGAGCATATGAATATCTTCCATTAAAACATCATTCCTTGGGTTAGTAACCTCCTTCTCCTGACTGCCAACCCCCTAAAAGCATAGATAATATCTTCCTTTTTTTCCAATCCTGGGGCTTGAACTCAGGATCTGGGCACTGTCCAGCTTCTTTTGCTCAAGGCTAGCACTCTACCACTTGAGCACAGTGCCACTTCTGGCTTTTCCTGTTTATGTAGTACTGTGGAATGGCGTCATGCATGCTAGGCAAGCACTCTACAGCTAAGCCACATTCCCAGCCCAGAGAATATCTTCTGAAGCTTTGCATTTATGGCTCCAGCTACAATGACAGTGGTGAAGTATTGAGTGAAGTGACAGATGTGAACGACACTGTCCCTCTTTCAGAGTTCTCTGTATTCTTTCTCTGCCATTTCTAGCTTTATCTTGCCATCAACATCCATAGGATCACAAATGTCACCATTAGAAACAAACCTACCAACAACATCTAACTAGCACTCACTCAGAAGAGTCTGGAAAGACATCATCGTTGTCTGATCTAGAGGCACAAAGCCTAAGACATTAGTTAAAATGAGGCTAAATTATTTCCACCAAATGAATCAGTGATCATGACTCATAGATAACTGAAGTCATCCCAGGGAAGCAATGATAAGAACAATCAAATGAATGGAGCAAACAATCAAAGAGGAAGAAAAAGGCCTTTCCAGAAGACAGAATTTAGGTCACCTTACTCCTACCTCTTGGGACAGAGTATCTTTGACTCATTTCAGAGACCAGGCAATTAACACCAAAACAAGTTAACAAACTTAAGGTCACAAAACTGACCAATAATAAGTTTGTGGTCATTGTCTCTGGATGTTCATAGAAGAAATCTAACTTTAAACAAATAAGGCTTACACCTGTATCCTCATGTGTCTTTCTCTTGCATCTGTGTCTATACCCTGAGCCATCTCATCTTCTTGGAATTCCTTGCTTAATATAACTTAATGAACACTTTGGAAAACCTTATTTAAATCCTCACCACCAAATTATTCTGAGGTTGACATCACCTTCTCTATTTTATGGATGAGGTGAATCATTAAAACTGTATAGTCATAAGGTGGTTGAACCAATATCAAATGCTTTGGGGGTATTTCCTCTTTAAAAACTATCGCCACTTTCTATAATTTTTTCCAAGTCTTTCCATTTACTAACAAATGGGGCAATGTCATTCTTTCTGATGGAGGCATAGAATTCCATTGTGTATAAATACCACATTTTCTTGATCCGTTCATCTACTGAGGGGTATCTGGGTTGGTTCCATATTTTAGCTATGGTAAATAATACTGCAGTAAACATAGTTGTGCTGGTAGCTTTAGAATGGTCTTGTTTGTGATCATTTGGGTTAATGTCCAATGCTCTATGTGGAGTCTTTTGAGGAACCTCCATACACTTTCCAAAGTGGTTGAACAAGTTTACACTCCCACCAACAACACAGTAGGGTTCCCTTCTGTCCACATCCCCTCCAGCATCTGTTGTTATTAGAGTTCTTGATTATAGCCATTCTAACTGGAGTTAGGTGTTTTGATTTGCATTTCTTTTATGGCTAGCGAGGTTAAGCATTTCTTCATGTGTTTATTGGCCATTCTTTTTTTTTTTTTTTACTGTTTTTGTTTTTTTTAATTGTTATTTATTTTTTTATTGTGAAAATACTGTACAGAGGGGTTACAATTACATGGCAAGATAATGAGTACATTTCTTATCAAGCATTGTAGCCTCCTCCTTTGTTTCCCCTTCCCATACCTTCCCATCCTCCCCCTGCCTCTCCACCCAATCCTCCCCGCCCCCCCCCCCACCAAAGTTGTAAAGTTCGTTTTCGACATAATGACTTGTACTTCTCATTGTTGCAATGGGTCCACCTGTATCCTTATTTATTGGCCATTCTTATTTTCTCTTCAGAAAAGTTTCTCTTTAAGTCTTTAGCCCACTTGTTTATTGGGCAGTTGTTTCTTTGAGGATTTCTTGTTGGGGGATTTAATTTTTTGAGTTCCAAGTATATTTCAGAAATGAGACCCTTGTCTGTTGTATGGCTAGTGAAGATCTTCTCCCAATCTGTGGGCTTTCTATTGATCTTGCTAGTTATGTCCTTTGCCATGCAGAATCTCTGCAATTTCATGCAATCCCATTTGTCCAACCTTTCTTTGATTTGTTGTGTTTCTGGGTCTCTACTAAGAAAATTTCGGCCTGTGCCTAGGAGACCTAGGGTTTCTCCTATTCCGTTCTATAATGTTTTCAGGGTGTCTGCCCTGACTCTGAGGTCTTTGATCTATTTGGAGTTGATTCTGGTGCAGGGTGATACATAAGGATCTAGCTTTAGTTTTCTACAAGTGATTAACCAATTTTGCTGGCACCATTTACTGAAGAGGCTGTCTTTCTTCCATTCTATTTTTTTTAGCTCCCTTATCGAAGATTAGATGGCTATAGGTCTGTGGGTTCATTTCTGGGTTTTCGATTCTATTCCACTGGTCCTGAGGTCTGTTCTTGTGCCAGTACCAAGCTGTTGTGATTACTATGGCTTTGTAGTAGAGTTTGAAATTTAATATTGATATTCCTCCAGCACTATCCTTTCTGATAAGGATCGGTTTTGCTATTCGGAGTCTTTTATTGTTCCATATGAATTTTTGGATTGCCTCTTGGAAAAAACTTATATTAAGTGAAGTAAGCCAGGCCCAAAGAAACATAGGTTCCATGGGTTCCCTTATTTGCAATAACTGGTATATGTCTGAGACAAGAAGAAAAGGTCAGATAAGATGATGTTAAGCGAAATGAACCCCAAGATAAGGACACAAGTAGTTTTTTCTTTCTTGCTATTGTTTCTAACTTATTTATAAGGTACCATGTGATTTTTTTGTTGCTTTGTCCCTCCCCCATGGTATAACCCCTGTTTTCACTGTATTTAATGTTGGTATAATTTGGAGAGGGGAAGGGAAAGAACAAAATGTTTAAATAGGGATACAGATTGACCCATTGCAACAATGAGATGTACAAGGTGCTATGTTGAAAAACAAACTTTACAATTTAGGTGGGGGGAAGGGGGAGTGTAGTTGTGGAGATGGGAGAGAAGGGATGGTAGGGGAAAAACAAAGGAGGAGGCAACAATGCTTGATAAGAAATGTGCTCATTACCTTGCTCATGTAACTGTAGCCCCTCCTTTGTACAGTATTTTCACAATAAAAAACTTATTTAAGAAAAACTATCTCCATCACCTTCTTCTGTGCTTCCACTGTAAAGCACAACTCAAGGACTCCTGGCTCCTCAAAATTTCCTATGCACTACAATAAAGCATTCTAGTCATGAGCATTACTAATCAATTCCTCCTCTCAGAGGCTATAAGCTCTCCGCCTCTTGTGGGTGGGGCTTGTGTACCATTCTACGCTGTATCCACTCATTCAATATTTTCCCTGACAACCTCATTTCAAGTGTTCCAGGAAATCAGAGAATCCTAGGGTTTCTTTCAATACTTAAAGCCTCCAGCTATAATTAGATTACTTAAAATTACATGAAAACAGAAGACACTGAAAGTGCTTTACTGATATAAATGTACTAATTATTGCCAAAGGAAAGAATCTAGCTTTCAACAGTTGATAAAGGAGCCTGAGGCCCTGAGTTCAAGCCCCCCAGTACCGACATTGATTAATTAATTAATTAATTAATGACTTTAATGAAAATATACTGAAGGGCTATGGAAACCATAGCCCATACTAAGCTGGAGATCCAAGCTAATGGTTTTTCAACCTACATAACTTAATTTAACTCAATTCTTGACTAACATTCACCCTTCATAAATATTCATTTCATAGATGGATTGTTTGAGCTGATCCAGGAAAGTACTAACATGTAAAGAATAGATGAAAGACTATATGAGGAAATAAATAATAAATGACTTATTTTTAACTAACAATTTTTGAGGACTATTCATGATAATCTTTTAGACCAAACAAAATAATCCAGAAATGCCATTCTTGGCAAACTGTACAAACAAAGCACATTTCTCATGTTCCCTATAATTTTGTTTTGACACCTATGACTACTGTAGCTACAATATCCACAATCATTTTTTACAGTTATTTAAATGCACATTTCAGTTTCCCCACATCGTGGCAAAGTAATTTGGAAAATTAATCTCAGAAAATACCTGGTGGAATTTGCACATACACCAAGCATAATTATTATTGATATTTGCATAGTTCTTCCTGCTTATGTGCATGTGCTATCACCAACTGTACACAACCCATGAAATTATTGAAGAAGTTGCTCTTGGTGCACCATGGATTCATCAGTAAATGTTCAGCTTCACAGAAGAAAAGCAAACTTCACTGCTCAGCAGTAGAAATACGCCATTTTGCTTTATTTATTTATTTGGGGGCAGAATCTGCAATGATAAATCTGTACCAAAGGAACATGGCATCCCTTTGCAATGAAGATTAATGTCATTGCAAAGAACCTCTGAGATTCATGAGATTAAAAATCCCACTGAAAAAGCTAGACAAACCAACAGGGGGGAGGGAATGTTAGTGGTAGGGAGAAGAAAGTAAACATACCCATATTTACAGAAAGGTAGCATGCCAAACTTTACTCAGAGAGCCCAACCCCATGTGCTGGACAACAATGAACAGAGATTTGCACTTTGGGGATGAGAAATGCTTGACAAATGTATGAATATGCTGACTATATGTTTGTATGAGGAACATGAAAGACAAAAGATGTTTCTTTCCTTCTATCAGCTTGAATAACAAAATCAACTAGAAGGAAGCAGAGACAAATTATTTGAAAATTTGGGCTTTCTATTAAATATAATAAACGTAGACATTCATTCATTTAGTTCACCAACAACTGTTGAACCATTTCTTATATTTGGCATTTTATAAAGGGATTATGGGTAGCCACAGAGATAAATCCTTTCTCTCAAAGAGTATATAGTATATGGCACAAAATAGAACAGAAATGTGTTTTTGTAAATATTCAGGTTGTTGAAGCAAAGAAAATACAGTTAGATATATAAGGAATTGGAGGGAGGTTTTTCAGAGTCCAGAGTTTGTGGCAAGCTAAAGAAGTATTTTGGGGGCTAGGGGTTTAGCTCAGCAGAAGAGCGAGTGCAGGGCCCTGAGTTCGGTCCTCAGCTTTGGGGGAAAAATGCTATAAAAGAAGTATTTTTGAAATCAATAAGAAAGAATAAATTGGTATATTTGGTATTAGACACAAAACCACAGTGTTGTATAATGCCAGACCTTGTTTAGCATATCATAACTCTCTCATTATGGGCATTTGGAAAAGAGAGAAAGACATAAATAACTAAGGGCTTCAATTCTGTATGGATTAATATAGAGCCACTGAAAGACTTTAAGCAATGAAGTAACATGGAGAAATCATGGCTTTCTCTGAAGATTCCATACAGGCTGGGTTTGCAGGGTTGATTCTAGAAAAAGGTACATGGTTGCCTTTGGTACAGTATGACTAAGGAACAAAATAATCACATTAGGAATAATGAGCATGAACATGAGACAGATTCAACAAGGTTGAACATAAATCATTGATAGAATAGATCTATTGACAGATAATAGGATGCAGATTGTGTAAAAGTAGTCAAGAAGACCATACATGACAAGATATTATCTTCATGTTTTAGGCAATGCTTTCCATTGGATATAATTTAAATCTTGATCACTCTGAAAGTACTGTAAATAGCTTAAAAACTTTTGTGAACATGCATTTATCTTATTTTAAAAATTGATAATTTACCTCCAATAACTTTATTTACTAATTTATTTATATACATTTATTAATATAGTCATTATTTGTAACTTGCAACTATTATTGGTTGCTATCAAGGAAAGGCTTATCATTAGTGATAATGTATACAAATGCATATTTTAACTGTATTTTTTTTGGTACTGGGGATCGAACCCAGGACATTGCACTTGCTAGGCAAGCGCTTTGCTACTGAGCTACATCCCAGCCCTACATATTTTTTTTTTGGTCCAGTCGTGGGGCCTGAACTCTGGGCCTGGGCACTGTTCCTCAGCTCTTCAGCTAAAGGCTAGCACTACCACTTGAACCACTACCAATGACCCCTGCCTGTAATCTTAGCTTCTTAGGAAGTTAAAATCTGGGAATCATGGTAACAAAGTCATCATGGGCAGATGAATACACATACTTATCTTCATTTTATGAGCAAAAAGCCATAAATGGAGGTATGATTCAAATGGTAGAGTATGAGCCTTAAACAGAAAAAACAAGTGAGAATGAAAGGCCCTGAGTTTAAGCCCCAGTATTGGCACACACAGAGAAAGATACCCATGATTATTATTTCTACACAACTTTTTTAGAACAAGGTCCATTATCTGTTTCTTCTACCCACAATGTTTATATTTCTCTCAGAGGGAACTGTCCTAAGTAGACATAAGGAATGACGTTAATATCAGGCTCCTCTTTTTTTTTTTTTTTGGTTGGTTGGTTGTGGGGCTCTAACTCTGGGCTTGGGCACTGTCCCTCAGCTCTTCAGCTCAAGACGAGCGCTCTACTGCTTGAGGCATAACACCACTTCCGGTTTTCTAATGGTTTTATTGGAGATAAGAGTCTCACAGACTTTCCTGCCTGGGCTGGCTTTGAACCGTGAGCCTCAGATCTCAGCCTCCAGAGTACTAAGTAGCTAGGATTACAGGCATGAGCCACCGGCGCCTGTCTCTCAGGCTCTTCTTTGTTCCTGAAGTCTAACCATGGGCCATTTTCATTACTTCCAAACCACTCACTTTTTGTTATTTCTATTTTCTAAAGCCTTTCATAACAGTAATCTTTTTTAAAAAATTCTGAATCATACTATTACTGCTTTGGATTCAGCAGGCATTTCTTCCTTAAGACAATACTGGTTTAAATATTATCCCTCCTCTTACTGCAATGCAATTTTGTCCACGTTATTTACTCTACTGAACTTGACTTTGGTCTTCTGTAAAATGGGATAATGATGCACAGAGTTGTTGTAGAAATTAAACACATAATGCATGTAATGTTCTTTGCTCAATACTGGCACGTGGCAAGTTCTTACCTTTGTGAGCTGATTCTATTTACTCTCCTCACCGCTGGATTCAAGCTTCTCCTTCCACTGTAGGTTGTATAAAGGTGATTTAAAAAAAAATTTAACCAAGTCATTCTTCTGATTAAGCTTCAAGATAGATTTTTTTCATACCTCTTCATCAAGTACAAGACCAAAATAGACATTTTGTAAGATGTGCATGCAGTGCTCTTAATGGATAGCATGCATTTGTATTTCCAACCTTACCTCTATCACTCTTTAAAAGACCATTTGCTGAACAGTTGAACATAGCTATACCACTTTGCAAATACCACATTCCTTCTCTCCTGAGTGTTCAAATTTACTGTTCCAATGCACAAAATAGCTTCCTTTTTCTGTTACTATTCTCCCACTAACATGTTGCAGCTCATCCTTCATTATTGAATTTCAGTGATGATGTCTCATAGTTAGGGACAGAGTTTATTATTTCTGCCAGTGTATTCTCAAGGCTTATCTCTATTGCTTGGTCACAATACCCTACTTCCTCTGGCCTAGCCCACAGTAACCTCTACTATGATTACCTGAAAGTTTATATGGTATAATTACTTGAGATTTGCTCCTCTAAATGGTATATCCCTGAAGGAAGAGACAACAAATCACTTGATCTGTGGCCCCTAGACCTAAAAGAGCAGCATCATACCTAGTAGGGACTCAAGAAAGCCTTAGTATATTTCCAAGGTAACTAAATTTTCAGTGATTTATGTGTTCGTATGCCTATGGCTCTCTCTTTGCAAGAAAGGAACTTTGGAGAGTATTTGTCAATATCCCAAAGCTGTAAATTTAGGCCTCTGGTTTTATATTTGGAAGCCTTTTAGAACTGGCATTATGTTAGTGGGGAGGAAGCACTCCTAACTTCTACTTTAAGCACAGCTATGTGATTAGAAAACACATTGTGTAGTTGAAAGAACAAGGGTCCTGACAAACCTGCACTTGACTCTCAGGTTGCTAATTTTCAATTATGTGAGCAATCGCCTTATTTCTCTGAGTCTATTTCCCCTTCTGTAGAGATAACAACAAGCCTCATGGGTTGTTTTGAAATTTCAGTGACATAATATGTGTTAAACATGTAGTATATAGTACGCATTTAATAAATGATCAGCTACTTCCATAGTTCCTATTTTGTCATCCTCAGACTGGATGAACATACCGCTGCACACCCATGAGCAAGATTATTAAAATAATAATAATAATAATAAAATAAACAGAATATCCAGGTGCTGATGTCTCACACCTATAATTCTATCTACTCAGGAGGCTGAGATTTGAGGATTGTGGTTTAAAGCCAGCCCAGGCAGGAAAGTCTATGAGATTCTTATCTCTAATTAACCACCAAAAAGCCTGAAGTGGAACTGTAGCTCAAGAAGTAAAGTGTTGACCTGGAGCAAAAAGCTCAGAGACAATGCGCAGGTCCTGAGTGCAAGTCCCAGGACGAACACACACATACAAAAAAAAAAAATCAGTTAGGAAGTATTGGTGAGAATGTAGAGAAATTAGAGCCTCATTTATTGCTGATGAGAATGTAAAAAGTGCTGCCAATGTAGAAAGCAGTATACTATCTATTCAAAAAATCAGATTGTCGGGTACCTGTGGCTCATACCTGTAACCCTAGCTACTTAAGAGGCTGAAATCTGAAGATCACAATTTGAAGCCAAACTGGACAGGAAATTCCATGAGACTCTAATCTCCAATTAACCACCAAAAGAAAACCAAAAATGAAGCTGTGACTCAGAAGAGTATTAGGCTTGAACATAAAAGTTCAGAAAGAATACTAAGGCCCTGAGTTCAAGCCCCAGGAACAACACCAAAAAAAAAAAAATCCCACAGATTTACCAAATGTCCCAGCAATTACTCTTCTGGATAGATACCCAAAGCAATTGAAAGCAGAGAACATACACACACACACACACACACACACACACACACACACACACACACACACACACACACACACACATATTCAAAGTAGCATTATTTGCCATAGCCAAAAAGGTGAAGCTTCCCAAATTAATAGCTAAGTGAATTGGTAGGATAAACAAACAAAATAGGATTCATCCATACAGTGAGAATGTTACTCAACATTATAAAGTAAGGGAACACTGATACATGCTGAATATGAATGAAATGTAAAGATATTATTCTGAGTAAGATAAGCTAGAAGCAAGAGGACACACATATTCTATGACTTCACTTATCTAAGGTACCCAGAGTGGTGTAATTTATGAAGATAGAATTTTGAATGGTGGTTACCAGGGAAGGAAGAACAATGGAGAAGTCATTGCTTAATAAATAGGAAGTTTTAGTCTGGAGGATAAAAAAAGAAAAGTGGTTCTGAAGTATGATAGAGATGATTATACAACAATGTGAATATATTTGCTGACATCAAGCTGTATACTTAAAAAGCAATAATTAAATGATACATTTTGTGTTATGTATATTTAACCACCCCCCAAAAAAAAACCACTCAATGAACAAGATTTAATCAGATCTGTCAGAATAAATTAACAGCTATAGCAAAACCAGCTACAGTTAAAACTCTAAAAGCTCTCTCAGAACACGTCGCAGAAGACACCATGCTTCTTCCACTCTAATCTGATTCCTTTATCCCAGAATGGTGCTGAGATCCTGAAAGCCTTTATTTTCCATGGCCAAGTGAGCATGAACACGCACGCATGCGTGCACGCGCGCACACACACACACACACACACGCACACACACACACACACACACACACACACACACACACACACACACCACTCTTAAGAGTCTCTGGGGCCCATGGAGACACAACCTGGAAACAGGGCTTGCCAGGATTAGAGAGCCAGGGCCAGCCCATGTATCACTCACCCAGAAGACAGCCCTCCATGGAGAAAAAGAACCTCACAGTCCTCTAACAAAGAGGATAATAAATTCCGATTAGCCAAGGAAGCTCAGCTAGGCTCAGCCTCTGCGAGTAGGGACGAATTATCTGAAAGGTCATCCTGGAGACACTGAACAAAGGGCCTGGAGCAGCTGGGTCCCTTAATTTGAGGAAACACTGAAGCTTTTAAAGAAGCCAGAGGCAGAGCTGGAGACATGGGAAAGTGGAGAAGCCTTATGAGCTCTGGGAGGATTTAATAGGAAGGGAAACACAAACCCCCCACAGGAAGTGTTGGAGCCCGGTAGCCATGGCTCTTCCAGACCAGATGAGGAGAGTTTCTGGAAAGAGCTTCATTGCCCACAGAAGGCTGGGGTGGCCCAGTTTGGCACTGTAATAAAACAGAATGGCTCTGATCTCAGCAATTAAAGCTTGAAAACCGCAAGCCCTGGGGAGAGAGAAGGCTGAGAGTAACAGCCTTCCATCCACCCCTGTTCATTCTTCTCCAGGCTGTATGCTGCTGCTGACACAGCCCAGTCTGTCTCCAGAAAATTCCAGGGGCCTCCCAGGAATCTAAAGCTAAGCCTCAGCCTGGTTGTCTCTTGCCTGGGTCCTATTGTCACAGCTCCAGAGGTTGGGAGAGGGAAAGTTCCATGGGAGGGCCAGGATCAAATTCCTTTGTCTCTCAATGAGCCAGAGATTGAAGGGTTGAGTCCTGAGTCATGGACGGTACTGGCCAGAAGAAGAAAGGAACTTATGTTGTCTAGCTAGTGTTTAATGAGGATTTTTCTCACTAACTTTAATCCCCACGACAACTTTGTTGTCTACCTTTTTGACAAAAGCAAATGTGAGAGCCATAATTCAAACTTAGCTCTAAAATTGTCTCCCTTCCTTGCCACCCCTAAGTAGCCTTTTACAAATACTAGCTTCCTATGTCTTGCAAGCTGATTCTAAATCATATGGTTAAGGCTCAGAGACATTTACTAGCTTGCCCAGATATCATCTTGTCGGTGAGCCACACGGCATTGGGACTGGAATTCATTTCTGACTAAGTCCAAATCTGATGTTCTTTCCTTCATGCTTCATATATCTTTAGTTAAAATAAAATAGTCCTATGACTTCTTGCCAATCGACAAACAGTTTGCCCCTTCAGTCTTAAAGCTTAAGCCCATTAAAGAGTAGCTCAGTAATTATGTTTCCCATTGTCCCTAGAAGCCAGAAGTCATAATTTACTGCAGAATGAGGTGATATGAAACAAAACAGACACATCTCCCAAGCCAAAGAGAGGCTGTCTGGATTGCACAGGCCTGACGACTTTTATTGAGAAGATGTGAAGCTTTCTTTTTTCTTTTAACAAAACATGATGGAGTGAGGTAGCAGTATATATGGACGCTAGTATGTGTTTAGTTCCTAATTCAGCAAGTAATTTCATTCTAGTGGTGTTTTGTTGTTGTTGTTTGGTTGGTTGGTTGGTTGGTTTGAGGTGAGATAAGATCAAGTGGCCTTAAGAAATGGGAAGGTCCAATGACTTCTTGAAGAAAGTATGTCATTACCCCAAACAATAAAAGCAACTCTCCCTTCTACAATTCATATGATCCAGCAAATGCAAATATCTTGTTTCCCCTTCAGACTCAAATTCTGCAAGAATATTTATGTGAATAAGAATGTAGACTGATATAAATCAGATAAAGCTCTTATTCTCTTGAGAGGAGTGTGACCACTTGCAGGAATATACACATTGGGGAAATGGAAACACCTAGAATATTGCTTGTAACCTTGGTGATTTCAATTGAAAAGACAGAGTCCATGCAAAACATTAGCTGTGCCTAATGTGCAGGAAAGAGTTAAACCACAGTGGCTTGAGGGAGACCTCTCTGTTACAAAAGAGCAATCCTAAGGCCAGTCAGTTCCCAAGAGTTCCATCCTTGCAGTAAAGACTTGCAGAGTAAAGGAAGCATAAAGAATGAGATTCTTTAGAAACCAATGGGAGAAAAATCTTTTTTGATGAAAGACTTGTGGTTTTAGACTTATATACATTGTACATCCTAAAAAAGAAATTCTCCCACAAACACTTATAAATGCAAGATAAGAAAAACTAAGCTTCCTTTTAGATTCATTGTCAAGTTCATTGTAAGTGAAATCCCATGGTCCAAGATGAAGCACAAAAACAAGTTTGCAGACATATGACTTATTATAAGTGTGGTCACTCTCAGTAGTACAGGGGCTTGGAATATAGTACTCACATTGTTGTAGGAGATTAATCTTATACTTACACTTTTAATGAGAGAGCCAGAACTTTCCACTTGTATAAAACCAGGATTCAAGAAGAATAATACAGACAATAAGATGATAAGCAAGAAATAACCTATCTTCAAAAAGAGGTGACAATTAAATTTGTTTTTCTTAATTAAGTGGCAATATTATTATCAATAATATTATCTCGCTGAAAATTATAACCACTAATATTTACTCATGTGTATCTAGTTCTCTACTTTGTACTACCCATATGATTCTAGGACCTCTAAACTACAATGTTACACAAAATAGAGTCTGGACTTCTAACATACCTGGAACTTTTGGAGAAAGGCAATATCATCACCATTAGGGGAAAATACTGTCAGTCAAAAATGAGCATTAATTTCCATAGTAAAAACCCATTCAAGATGAATTCTCATAGCAAAACTAAGAATGGTAGAATTAAGACCTAAAGAATTATGGTAATTAAACAATTTCTTAAAGATTATGTAAGTATATTGAAACTTTAAAGGCATAAAGAACTACAGAAATGAGATCTTTTATAAAAGACAGATACTTTTAATAAAATGAGGTAGAACTAGAAGTGAAAACTATAGTCATTGAAATAAAAAAATCAATTGATATTTTATACTAAAGAGAGACTGTATGAACCAAATGATAAAGTTCAGGTCATAAATGGAAACAACTTGACATAATAGAAAGAACTTGGGCCACAGGGCCAGACAGGCTGGACAGAATCATACAGAAGGGATGCCACATCAAGTTAGAAGCTAGGCGTCACAACTTATAAAAGACTTACTAGGTGCTTGATGCTATCATAAACATATTATACATTTTATTCCATTTGATCCTAACAATAATTTTAGGAACTAGAATCTAGTCACTCTATTTCACCAGTCCAGAAGAAAAGAGAGGGTTGGGAAGGAAATTACCTTCCTCTCATTACAACAACAATTGAAGGATCTGAAAAATCAAATCCTGCTCTGCTTTACCCCAAACTCTACTTTCTTAACCACTAAGTTTTATTGCCTGCCCCCATTAGACTAAAATTCGATTTTAATCAACTGTGTAAATTTACATGTCCTGAACATACGAAGAAAAAAATACTTCATTCCTATCCTGAAGACGTAATAGGCCTTTCACAAATACATTTTACAGTTCTCGCCTAATAGTCATGACAGCATTTGACCTACAACTCAAACAGCTAGGCCTGTGGATTGGAAGGCTTGAAGGGTTATAATGGGAGGAATCTGATGTTGGGATAGGCAAGTCCTTAAGTTCTCTGGGTTTGAGAGTCTCAGACAGATGCTTGTGATCAGATCTCTTATGGAATAATCCCAAACATCAGTAAAATGCTAGAGGTTTGGGGTGATCTTGAAAGTCAAAGGTAAATGGGTCTGGGAAGTTGGCTCAGTGGTACAGTGCTTGCCTTGCATGCATGAGGCCCTGGGTTTGATTCCTCAGCACCACATAAACAGAAAAACCAGGAAGTGGCACCATGGCTCAAAGTGGTAGAGTGCTAGCCTTGATCTAAAGAGTTGAGGGACAGTGTCCAAGCCTAGAATGCAGGCCCCATGACCAAAAAAAAAAAAAAAGTCAAGGTAAAATATCAGATAGAATTTAGTAGCTAGAAACTTAGAGAAATTTGGAATTATGGAATTATAATTCTGTGCCTCCATAGAGAGATCTGCTCCCTTCTTTCATTTTTTTTCCAACAGAGGCCTAAGAGCCCATCTCCCCAGATGAAGCCTGGAAAGTAGAGATAACTTTTCCTCTGATTAGGACAGAGACAGAAATGGTGAGAAAATCATTGCTCCATGTTGTATCTCAAGCTGATAATCCTTTGTTAACACCTTGTGTAGGTTACTGCAGTGCTGAGGTGGTTATACAAATACTAAAGCTCACTGGAAGTGTTTCCAAGAGTAAATATTTCATATTCCATGGCTCTTTTCTTTAAAAAAAAAACTCCAATGTAAACAGTTACTAAGTATTTCTAAGATGGAATCTCCAATTGCTTGAAACCTTGCAAAACATGATTACAATAGGTAGCTTAAGTATGATGCATTTGAACCAAAGAAAAACTTAACAAATATATAGTGGGGCATGGTTTTCATGACTTTTGGATATGATCTTGGATAAACAGCAAACACTGAAATATTTATGCTTACAGTGATTATAGGAATATAGTTTTAAAGATTTTTTCTGAAAAGATGCTCACAGTCTTCTGGTGTTAATCCCATTAGCCTTAATTTACACATAAGAAAACTGAGGCAAGAGTAGTTAATTTCCTGAAATCAAATAACTCATTAAGTGATTGGCAAATTCCAAATTCAGAGTTTTCTGATTGCAAGTCCTATGAGTGTTCCATTATCTCTTGGTATCCATTAGGTAGCTGACTTGAAGAAAGTGTGGTTGAAATGAATATAAGATGGTCATCTTTATCAAAGATAAATGTAAGTTATTACCTGAATTTATGCAAAAAAATCCATTCAAATAAAGCTTAAGGGAATGTCCCAGAATTTCATTAGAAAAAGATTCTGGAAGAATGGTTAGCAGGAAGAGCAGCATAAATACATGGGACATGAACACAAACACTGACACTTGGTAAAATATCAGGAAGACAGATGACTCTTGGAATATTTTACTCCATTTTGAAGTTCATGCTTTAAAAGGATGATCTAAGAAATATATGATATTCTCCAAAGAGCAAACAAGATGGTTGAGTGTCAAAATATCATTGAGAATTGATGAAATAACTCAACATACTTAGCAGAGACTACATGATATGAATTCAAGATATTCTGACATCATGCAGTATAAAAATCTTTGGACTTTTAGGGGAAAAAAAGAATTATATTCTTTTGTAATACTGTGTAATACAGGAATGATATATGTCTGAATTTGCATTCCCAGTCCCACTATTTCTAGACAGGTGACCTGGAATAAAATAGATAACCTCATTTGGGTACTGGTGGATCACACCTGTAATCTTAGTTACTCAGGAGGCTGAGATCTGAGAGTTGTGTATTGAAGACATCTTGGGCAGACAAACCCAAGAGACTCTTATCTCCAACTAACCAAAAATGGCGAAGTAAATGTGTGGCTCAAACTCTGAAAGGAAAAATAAAACAGGAGGCCCTTAGGTGGGGGTGTGGGAGAACTAACCTTTCTGTGCCTCAGTGTTTTTAATCAGTAAAAATAAACTAATAATGGTACTCCCTTGGAAGATTGAGGACCAAATGAGTTCATAAAATTCATAAATTTAATATAAGCTATTGTTATAACAGAGCAAAAATCTCAGTAAATATTACATCTTGTTACTATTACCCTTTATCCAATTAAAGGAATCATGAGCTGCCCAGGAGGAGAATCTATCATAGACTGTTGCCTATTTCTTAAGCTTTTTTCTCAGCTCAGAAAAACCCCTTCAAGTCAGCGCCAGTGGCTCATGCCTATAATCCTAGCTACTCAGTAGGCTGAGATCTGAGGATTGCATTCAAAGCCAGCCGAGTTAGGAAAGTCCGTGAGACTCTTATCTCCATTAAACCACTATAAAACCGGAAGTGGCCTGTGGCACAAGTGATAGAGCGCTAGTCTTAAGCTGAAGAGCTGAGGTACAGTGCCCAGGGCCAGAATCCAAGCCCCACAACTAAAAAACAAAACAAAACAAAACAAAACAAAACAAAAAACCTTCATTTGTATGAAGGTCTCTTCATGTCTGATATATTTGCACTGAAATCCAAATCATCTTGAAGAATAGAAACACCTTAAAAACACAGGCCCCAATATTGGTCACCTCCATTTACTAGCTGTGTCCTCTAGAATAGTTTCCTTAATATCTCAGAGTCTTAGAGGCCTCCTCTGCAAAATGCCTCAATGACTGAGAAAATACATGTGGCTGTTTCCAGTATCATGCCTGATGCAAGGTCAAATTCTTAGGAAATGATCTTTTCCTTCCATAACTCCAGAAGAAAAGAATGTGGTACTTCCAGACCGTATTCATTCCGTCAAACAGGTCTTGAGTATCATGATGCCATGAATACAGATGAATTCCCTCCAGAATTCATCTCTTCAGAATACCCTTCCTCCAGAAAATGCTCATGATGTGAAAGAAGAGACAGTGGAGAGTTAAAATTACATCCTGGAAGTATGTGGTGACCTCAGTAAGGTCATGGAGGGTTAGAGATAGACAACAACCACATGACAGTAACTGGGGAAGTGAGGGGAAGTTGGAGGTAAGGAAACGTCTAATATAAAAACTGTTTTTTTTTTAAAGAAAAGAAAAGAAATTAAGGTGGAGGAGAGGTAGACAAGATGGGAGAGGGAGACCCCGCCCTATCAGCTATGTGTGTAAGTGCATTTCGAGGAAGCATATTTATAACTGGGAATAAGAACTAGAGTAGAGAAAGTAACTCAAAGTTAGCATGGCCAGGGTAGCTATCATCTAAGCTGTGTGGAAAACCTGGTACTGCTGATGGACAGGGGTGTAGATACCTGGTTTCCATCTCTGCATCTCAATGAAAAGCCACCGTGGAGACAGGGACAAAGGGGCAGTTCCAGAAGTTCTTATTCTACACATGCAGAGCCTAGTCACATCCAATGGGGAGAGACATTATTCAGAGCCCTGCAGTCACCATAAGGACAACAGGAACCCCCCAAATCTTCTCCTTTGGAGTGGAAGACCCCAATGAAACACTGACAAACCACACAAAATGTTTCTTGCCTCGTTTTTGTGTGTGTGTGTGTGTGTGTTGTTGTTGTTGTTTTGTTTTGTTTTGTTTTTCCTTGGGAACTGGCACATTTTGCATTGAGGTTTGCACAAAAGCAAAACAGCTCCAGTGTCAAATGGAAATCCAGCAGGCTCTTCCCAAGATGTAGTGTTCCTTTTGTACAAGCTGCCGACTTGGGCGAGGGGGCCCAGGACATAATGCCTGTGCCTCTTGGGAAGCACATTCAGACAATAGTCTGTGTGTGAAAAGGGGAACAGATTAACCAGGACCAGGGCATCTCCCAATTGCTTTTCTTAAAGAAAGACTCTATTGCCAGGAAGCAAAGCACACACAAAAACAATACCTAAGCTAACAGAACACTGGCTTTAATATACTCAGAAATAACAGAACACGGGCAGTCTACAACTTTCCAAATCCCCTCAAAAATCCTTTGCGAGAGCAGAGATGGTTTGTCAAATCTATACTCTTTGTTTAATACATTTGTTCTTTTGTTTGATCAAGGGGGGGGGAGCCGTCTACCTCATTATATTAGGGGAACTGCATTCATTCTTTTGTGCTTCTTTTTCTTCTTCTAATCTTTATTAAAATCAAAAGAAGAGCCACTCTAATCCTAGGAATGATAATTTATTTCTCAACCTACAAAGTCCAGGCTCTTCGCTATTATTTTTAAAACAAATCAATGCAATGATTTTAATTAAAAAAATGAAACAGGGTGAACTGAAAAAAAATAAACAGGCATTTGTTAGCTCAACGAGCCAAACTTGTTTACAATTAATGGGCAATAGAGCTCCTGGTGGTTTAAAATAAAAAGAAAGGATTTAAGAGCACCAGAATGTTTCACTGTAGTTGGTAAATTCTCTGGACTTTCCTTTGAGTCTTTAGAGAGGGGAAAACACATCTAGAAGTCTCCTAATGAAATGTCCTGACCCTGGGAAATTTTATGCTTCAAATGTGCTGTTCCCCACCCCCTACCCCCCTCTCTGCCAGCCGCCTCCTTGGCTAGAAGATTCAGTGGGTTCTATTTTCGCTGGGGTTATTCATCTCAGATAGCAGAGTAGGTTTGGTTTTCTCACAAGGAGGAAAAAAAGGCTCTGTGTTAAGGAGACAAGCTTTGGCCTGCCCATTGGTGGGTGGGGCTGGTGAAGGCTGCTGATGATCTTTATAAAGGAAGGCTCAGGTTTCTCAAGCTGTAGAGGAAACCACTTGTAATAGGAGGTGGGCTCCCCACACACACACATATTCGCCCTTCCCAAGAACCACTGAGAAAGGGGGTGGGGAGCGAGGTAATTTCCTGAAGGGAAACTTAGTGGAAATGGAACTTGAATATTTCAATGCATTCAGTGTGTATTTATTTATTGAGAAGCTTCTGAATTCCAGCAATGGTGCTTAGAGGTTGGATTTGAAGAGATGATCTTTCAGCTAGTTGATCATGGCTCAGCTGTCACCCGGCAACCCCTCTGAGGCAGACCTTGAGAGAGAGGAGTCACTCAGAGTCCTAATTCATGGTTCATTCAGTAGGAGAAGGGGAAATTGTGCTGTAGGCAGTGGCAGAAGAACCCTCCTTGGGGGTCACCTCCACCTCTGTACTGGCACAGAAACAGAAGCATTGCGATGGGCTTTGGAGAATAAATAGCTTTAGAAACTAAGGAAGAGCTTCCTTCTGAGATAGTAAGAGCAGACCCTGGGTGAAAAGCGTGTGAGTAGCTCAGTGTGATACAAGTATGAGAATGTAGAGGGATTGTGAGAAGAAGAGATGATGGCTATTTTCCTTGGCTTTATAAACTCCTACTTATCCTTTGAATAGCAGCCTAAGCTTCATCTCTAAGAAGCCTTCTTGGTTCTACAGCATCCCCTGCACACTCCCATGTGCCTCTCTCCTCCCCGCTGAACTGTGCACCCCTGATCTGCTTACTTTCATTTTGCCTTTGTTTCCAATGGAAAGTGACTGAGAGCAGGGGACCAAGCTCAGATACTCAGATTTCCAGGCATAGGTTGGAATGAGAAATAAAAACCCTATTGTGCTGGAGAGGGTAGGGAACAGGAAACCACCCTAATGGTGTGCTTATGCCCAAACTCCTTAGATGTCACTGTACTGAAGTCTTTGACCTGCTGTCCAGATCTTCCTTCTGGGATGAAGCATTTGTCATGGCCTATAGGGATTTCTATTCATAGATAGACCTCAGCTGTTGGCCAGTCTCTTCATAGTCTCAAATTGAAGAATCCACCCAAGGCAAGGCCTCTCACCCTCCCACAGCCCACTACATCCAGTGGCTGACTGTCAAGATGTGTAAAAGACCAGGCCTTTCAACCCAACTTGAGTCTGTTCTAGGCTCCATCTCTCCATCTTCTTAACTCACTGGAGGATTGGTGGTACTCAATCTCCCTAGGCCAAATCCTACTTTCTTCTCTTCCCATCCAGAATCTCTAATAGCTTTCCTTTATTCTGCTGTGTTGGTCTACTTCTAAGATAAGACAACCTGCGACAGCCTCACAGCATTACCGGTCATGGCCACACTTAGGATACCCAGGCAGGTTCAGGTTTTTGGGGTTTTTTTGTTTTGTTTTGTTTTTGTAAGAGCACATTATTTGAGAGAAAACATAGTTAATGAACATGGTCATCAGTCACCAGACAAAGAATTAGCAAGTTAAAAAATTAACATCAAGGTCTGAAATTATTCTCCATGCAATATTCTGGAGACAATACAGTTATAGGTCTTCTAAAAAGCAATTCTATAACATCAAAAATGGACAAGGCTTTGATTCCCAGGAAATTTCTGAAAAGAAGTGTATAATAATTTTGACAGTATTAACTTGAGAATAAATGGGCATCAAAGTATTCAATATTAGGTGTTCGATACTAGGCAACCAGAAGACTATAGAGCAATTTGCAATGATAATGGTAAAAATCTAAAACACTTACAATTTCAGGTGAAAGAAAGAAAAAAATTAAAATCTATTTTGACTATAACAAACTAAACTCTAAATAGATTTAGAAAACAAACACAAAAGGAGAAAGCCCAAAATGATTCTGGCTAACTCATTTTCTTTTTTCAAATTTTATTTAGTGACATTATATTTTTCATTTTTAAAAATTTGGGTGACAGTTGATTTGCGTGAGTTTTTGTATTTTTTTAAATTTTATTTTATTGTGAAAATACCGTACAGAGGGGTTACAATTACATGGTCAAGATAATGAGTACATTTCTTATCAAGCATTGTTGTCTCCTCCTTTGTTTCCCCTTCCCATCCCTTCCCATACCCCCTCCCGCCCTCCTTACCCAATCCTTTCCCCCCCACCAAAGTTGTAAAGTTTGTTTTTCGACATAATGACTTGTACATCTCATTGTTGCAATGGGTCCATCTATATCCCTATTTAAATGATTTGTTTTTTCCCTTCCCCTCCACAAATTATACCAACATCAAATATAGTGAAAGCAGAGGTTATACCATGGTGGAGGGACATACAAAGCAACAAAGAAATCATCTTATAAATATGTTAGAAACAATTGCATATAAGAAAAAAAATTTGAATACTTACCCTGGGGTTCATTTCCCTAACATCAACTTATATGATCTTTTCTGCTTGACTCAGACATACACTGGTTATTGCAAATATGTATGTTTTTTATTGTAAAAAATGCTGTACAGAGTAATTACAGTTACATGAGCAAGGTAATGAGTACATTTCCTATTGAGCATTATTGCCTCCTCCTTTGTTCTCCCCCTACCATCCCTTCCCTCCCACCTCCACAACTACCCCTCCCACCCCACTGAAGTTGTAGTAAAGTTTATTTTCAACATAGTGTTTTGTACATCTCATTATTTCAATGGGTCAACCTGTATCCTTATTTAAGCATTTTGTTTTTCCCTTCCCCGCCCCAAATTAGAGAAGTATATATACAAGATGCAGGGCAACCACATCAAATACAGTGAAAACAGGGGTTATACCACAGGGGAGAAACATACAAAGCAACAAAAAAAATCACATGGTATATGATAAATACATTAGAAACAATAGCAAGAAAAAAAAGATACTTGTGTCCCTATCTTGTGGTTCATTTCACTTAACATCATCTTATATGGTCATAGGTACACAGCTTTTGGCCTTTTCTGCTTGTTTTACACATGTACTAGTTATTGCAAATAAGTTATTGTATGATTTGATAGGTGGTTTTCTTCCAGGACCAAAAGGGAGGATAATAAGGAAGAACAGGAAGCCAGATCTCAATAGCAATCCCACAAAGGGTATGTGACCTTTCCCTCCACAACCTGCTCAGGCAGATGAAGGTTTTGAAGAGGAAAGATATCATTTGGTAGCTGCTCATTGAGACTTGTTTCAAGGAAACAATGAAGTCATAATTCTTATTTATGGTGTATTAGAATAAGCCATGTTCTCCATCTACTGGGGGCGAAAATGTATCATCTTGGCACACAATAGCTCCTGAATGAAAAGTCTACCCCATTTCCATGAAGTCAACACCACCAGCTTTCTCAAGTCAAGAAGCCCTCTCCCAAATTCCTTTATATTTTGTATCCTAGGCCTCTAATTCTACCTATGTCATGGCACCTGGCCTATGTACACATGTGTTCTAGACAGTTCTTTTGCCATGACAGCCCTCTGCACATAACAATCTATATTATTATCATAGTTTCCCATAACTATTCCTCTGGGCCCTCAACTGCTATAATGATTATTGTTCTGTCTTATAAGATGTAGAAACTGAGGCTCAGAGAAATTAAAAATTCATGTCAAGTTCACACAATTATAAAAGTAGAAGCTCAAATCCCAATACCGTAAATGTGAAACTGTGCTGATTCAAACAAATTTTCACATTCTACTTCTTTTTTCAGGGAAGAGCATTTGGGAAAATTTCTGTCTATCATTTGCCAGGGGGAAAAAAAACACCTCTATAATTCTTGGAGATATGACCTCCTCCAGCTTTTGCAAAGCACTCATATTAAATATGTATTACACTGCTTAGCCTGTCCTGAAAATGAACAACTCACATTTCTTTTCCTTCCTGACAATACATCTCTCTAAATTAGTGACCTTGGCATATGCAGGCTGGAGAGGAAGGGAGAGGAAAGCATAAAGAAGAAAAAAAGATTGTTTGGTGATGAATCTAGCTCATGTCCACAGACCCAGAATGGAATGCCTCCTGGAAATGAACTGGGAAGGCTTGGCCAACAGGGCTGTCTGGCTAGTCCCTTCTGCCCAACATGTAGCTTCACAAGATAATTATTGTAAGTTAATCAGCTCTCAGCAAACAAGCTGTGCACTGACAAGCCGGGCAGCCTCAGGGTTGCTTCCAGTGGGCAAGACCATGAGAGCTCTCTGGCTGCCCAGGTAAGTAAGTCAACTGGGAACTGGCTGGATGAGAAATCTCATGGTTTCTCCATGAGAGGACCTGGATCACTAGGATTTCTGGGGGAGGGTGTTCACACTTGGTGTAGTGTAACTCATTATTGCCAGTCCCCAAATCTCAAGAGACACATATCTGGAGCTGGATAATATTCTTTTAAAAATTACATGATCATTATCATTATCTTACCTTTTGCCATTTAACAAAACAATTTGTGAGTACAATGCATCTTGATTAATGTCACCTCTTTCTGGAACTGGATAATGTTCTAAGTCATGGCAGGGATGATATATGTGATTGGCTTTGTTCTAGAAAATAGAGTAGGGTACAGGACATTCAGTGGAGCTAGTTTTATAATTATAAAGAGTCCAGTGGTCTTTGTAATAGATACATGGAAGTCTTCCAAGATCCATCCTTCCTTCTTTTCTTCTTTCTTTCCCTTTTTCTTCCTTCCTTCCTCCTTCATTATCTTCTCCCTCTTTCTCCCTCCCTATTTTCCCTCCCTCTATCCCTCTCTTCCTTCCCATTCTTCCTCCTTCCCTCCCATCCTTCCTTGGTGGTCATACATACATACATACATACATACATACATACATACATACATACATACATACATACATATATAATAAACAAGAAAAAATTATTTTTTACATTCTCGAGGCTGGAGCACTCAAGAGGAAGAGCCGGTCCTCTGGAGTTAGTTAGACACCTGCTTTCTATTTCATAAATTGGTGATGATATCTTCATTTACTGCATACAGTGCAGAGGAAAGAACTCCCCAAATTGAAGTGTGCAAAGGAATATAAGCCATTTGTGGACACTGAGTCGTTATGTGACCATAAGCGTGACCATTAACCCCTGTGGTATACAATGGCGAGAATTACACCTATGTCTCTGAAAGGTAGTAAGAATAAATGGAAAGAAAGCCCCTCACATTGCAGCGCTCCATCGATGTTAGTTTCTCTCTCTTTTCCCCCATTATTCTCATTGTCCTCAGACTCTGATCATCTTTTAATCCTTGTCAGTAGCATCGTCCGCTGGTACCCGACTTACCAAGCGACCATGAAAATGCCCAACTGCTACTAAATTAGGAGCAATAAGGAACTGGTGGGTAAGTTATTTGGAGGAAGTCAGGTCTTGTCAGCATGTGTCCAGTTCTTGCAGTCCGGCATGCCAGTCATTCTTATGGCCCTCAGATACCCAGAACCTCTCTAAAAAGACCTATTAATGTTCCTCACAGAAGAAGAAAGGAGAGCCGGCTCCTGTAAATGTGGGTCAGGAAACACCAGGGTGGTAATGACTTGGTCTGTTCTGTGTTCTCCGGCCCTCCTTGGCCCTTCCATGAAAGCTCTCTGTCAGGAGCCCTGCCTGGCTGCCGCATGATCGCCCTTTTGTTCTACAAATCCCTAGCTATGACTCACAGGACCGTTTAAGCATGCCTGTCTTTATGTTCCTAAGAGTCTTCCTGACAAGAGCAGACTGTATCACAAGGTATTTGTATTTCTCCTTGACTTCTCTCCTACATCGGCTTGCGACCCGACACCTCAGCTCAGCCCACTTTATAATGTTGGTTAGTCTCACTGTTCTTCCTCGCTTGGAGGCCAGGCTGCCCAGCACTGAGGTGCTAGCAGGTCACGGAGAATCATTCATTCCCCCATCCTTCCTCTCGGTCCCTGAGTGAGGCCTTCAAAATAGCACCATCACCAAAGGGAAATCTGCAGAACAAGTATTGGAAAGTGGTACGTAGAAGGAGCATAAAAGGTACTGTAACTGTATTTCAATGATTCCACTTTGTAAAGTTTCTTCTAAGGAAATCACTGGAAAGGATTTAATCATTTTGGTAGTTACTAGACACTCCTGATAGACGCACATGCATCTAATTATGGCAAATATACAATATTAACTTATTTAACCATTATCATAATGTCATAAAAATAGCAATAACGTCCCATTTTGTAAATAAAGAAACCTAAAGAACAGAGCATGTCTTTGTTTACAGTGCTTGAGTATAAAAGGCCCAGGCAAATGGATTCTGTGGTCTTTACTGTTAATTTTTACACTAGTGTTTGTTCAGTGTACAAAGTCTGATACAACAGAAGAGGAAGGAAGAAGGAAAGGAGATGGGGAAGCTTTAGAAATTAGCTACATTTGTTAGTATTCATGGTGATAAGAAGCATGTACCAGAGGATTCTGGAAGCTCAGAGCCTATGGGTTCCAATCCAGTCAATTTCTCACCCGTTAGGACAGGACACAGTACCAGGATTGGGACAAGAGTTTGCAAAGTTGGCATGAGAATTGGTCAACCCCTGCATTCTTAGACATCAATGGAGTGTGAGCATGCTTGGTTGGTTTGCTTATTAGAACAACTTGTTCTATCTCAAATGACTTCTACTCCTATGTCCCTAAACATGTTGACTCATTCACATTACTTATGTGCATTCTTTTTCATGTTTATATGTTGTTTGGTTATCTTTAAATAGTTGTTCAAAGGGGTTTCAGTTCAGTATGTCAGTTTATGAGTATAATGCATCATGATCATTGATGCTGATAAATGACTCACTGTGATACCTTTAAAAATTAAATGGTACTACATATGTTATGATCGAGAAATGTGTCATTACACATTTATTTAATTAAAAAGATGTTTTGAAATTTTGGCACCAAAAAAACCTAGATTCAACCTTTTTGGAAAGCTATCAGGAGCATCTATCTAGTACCCAAACAGCTTCAGAGTAGTTTATCTAGAGATTCTCTCCATGAAAATGTTTTGTCATGAAATGACTGAAGAGGGACAATCTTTCCCCAAGAAGATTGATAACCCATATTACTTAATGTTAGAAACAAGTACAGTATTTTCACAATAAAAAATATTAGAAACAAGTCAAATATCGAATAGTGAAGAGTTCAATATGTTATGGCCCACCCACTTCATGGAATATTATGTAGCCATTAGAAGTAATGATTTCCAACACAACATTGCAGTTTGTGAAAATGCAATTTGTGAAGATTATTATTAAATAATAATATTTAATAAATTACTCAAAGTGGAAAACAAAGATCACATAAAAAATTACCACTACAAACAGCCAAAATACATTTTTCTATGTTGACAGAGACCTTTGAAAGGTTGTTCCCAAATTAAAACAGGTGTTATGATGATGTGATTAAGGATACTTGTATGTTTACATACTCTTTCCCACATTAAGTATCAATCATTTGATGATTAAAGGGCAGGTATTGTCACAGATGAAGCACAGAACACAGTCTGGGAATACACAAGAGTTTAGACAGGAGGTTCTTTCTCTACTCAGGTAAGAGATACTAGGAGTGAAGCTATGGGGGGGGGGTGGCTTTAGAGATCAGGTATAGCAAGTAAACAACATGAAGAGTATCACTGATGGCTGGAAAGTTTATATCTTAAACTTAACCATACACAACAGTTAAGGCACCAAACCAGGAAGATAATCAGATATGTTATACAGAGAAACGCCAGTCAGACATACTTGTGGTAATAGCAGCTGGAAGTTAGAATGCCAGTTTGGAGCTTCAGGATAAGGTGTAATTCTGGTCCTCAGGTATCTGCATGAGTAGAGGATATTCTGCGGTCATAAAGAGATCAGATCTTCAGGTGAAAGGAAGCTGTGTAGGCCAGTGTATTATTATTGTTACTGGCCCTGACTCATCTTAGTAGAGACCAAACAGAATTCTATATTGGTTTTCTCCTGTCATATGATGGCCACAGAAGACACCAATTCCCACCTGAAGAGGTTAAAGTATCTAATAGCTTATAGTTTCAATAGATCAGGAATCCAAGTACAGATTCATTGATTCAAGATCTGTTCAGTTGGTACAACCACAGTTTGAGACTTCATTTATATCAAGGCTCCTCCTGAAGATAAGCGATTTCCAAGAGCACCTACATGGCTGTTGGGAGGCCTCAGGTCTTCAGCAACCGTTGGCCATTTACATCAGCAATTTGCCATCTGCAACTCTCCTAAAGAAAGAGAAACAGAGACAGAGACAGAGACAAGACAGAGAGAAAGACACAGAGACGGAAACAGAGACAGAGAAAGAAACTGAGAGAGAAAGAGACAGAGACAGACAGAGACAGACAGAGAGGGAGAGACAGAGACAGAGAGACAGAGAGACATAGAAAGAAACTGAAAGAGAGACAAAGAGACAAAGAGACAGAGACAGACAGAGGGAGAGAGAGAAAGAGGGGAGAGAGGAGGGATATTTTTATAGCACAATCTCAGACATGACATCTTATCACTTCTGCTCTATTTCATGTCACAGAAGTGAAATGATCAATCCATTCTAAAGGGAAGAAATTAATAAGAGGATGAATAGCAAAAAAAAAAAAAAAAGTGGAATCTGAGGGTGATCTCAAAGGCTGTCTATCATAGTTCTTGCACTATCCCCACAGCCATCTTTGACAAATTCAGTCACTACTGAACATGGAGAAGTTGATTTTTTTTTAAAGAAAACCACAGACCTGGAAGTCTAGCAAAAAATGTCAGACTTGGAAGGCCTCTTTAAAATAATCGAACTCAGAAATTGTGAGTGCAGTGTGGCAAATAGGTAGCCAATCTTCCTTCTCATACTTGGTCTGACATAACTAATTTTTCCATTCCTCTTCAACCGGGGTCTGCCATCAGAACCTTGCTCACCACATCCTTCCAGTAGAATATCCCCAACTGATGAGCTCTATGTTCCATCACTGCGCTAATCCAATTCTCTCATTTTGCAATGAAAAACTAATATTCAAAGAGATGAAGCACTTTCCTAAAGTCTTGCACAGCAGGGATTTTCATTTTGGTCTGATACCAATGCCAATGTCTCTTTTTTAATTTCTGCTATCTACCTTTCAGCTCCACTCCTAACAAGTTATTTTACAGACCCATATATTTCCTATGCAGTGCGACTTTAAAAATTGTAAACTTGAGTGGTTTTGTGTATGTGTGTGTGTGTGTGTGTGTGTGTGCACGCGCGCGCGCACACACACATGTACCCTCTGCCATATTCTAGTCATTAGAAACAAAATGCTAATTTCAACCCACACTTGCTGGTACAAGTAAACATATATGTATTTACATGCATGTGCATTTACATTTTCCTTTATGTAGAAAGTATTATGTCATTTCCCCTCAACTGGTGAATCCTTATCAGTGTGGATTATAACAAATTCTTCCTGGAATCCAGCTTGTGTAGAATGTCCAAGGAGATTACAATTTAAAGAACAGGGTTCAAGGCAAAGGACTCACAGATTGAATCCTCCTTCCACCAAATAAGATCTATCTAGCATACAATGTACCATAGACATTTGATGAATGAATGTATGCTCATAAGATCAAATGAATGACATCATTTATTTCCCAGCCATTGGTTCCATATCACAAATTTCACCCTTACCTGGGCATGATGAACTTCATGTTTCTCTTACGATCGATTCCTTTTCTAAACCTAAAATATTTTTCACTAAGAGTTTCATTTGCTATCACAATTACAAAAGAGTACTTGCTAAAAAGTCTATATTTAAAAGGTCCATACACTACCTAGAAATCTTTTTGCATCATGCCAGGAGGGTAAGTACAGTGATAAACAAATAGCTGTGCAGTCCCATCACATGTGTTGTTGTTTGGGACCTCATAGATGGCTCAAGAGGCCCTTTAGAGAGCCAGGGGCAGTGCCTGCCAGAAGGAGCCTGGCAAGAGTAATTGGTCTCCTGAACCCTGGGGAGAGATTATTGTAAAGTCTGTGAAATATCAGTTGGATGGGAAGAGGCGTGGTCTAGACAGTGGCAGATGAGAAGCCATTAAAATATTCTTTGGGGAGGCTGTTCTCCCCCCTGACAGCATGCTCCTCACATTGAACCGTTTACTCACTCATCCAATACCTTTTCAGCACACAGTCGTGTGCTCAATCCCGAACTAGGTTCTGGAGAGGACAAAAAGAATAAGAAGCTATTCTTGTCCATCTAGCAGAGTAATGTGAGAAGGGAAAGCAAACAGGATCCTTCTAACCTGGATAAGGGCTCTGGTAGGGGTGTGTAGAAGATGCTAAAAATCCTAATGAGCAAATGGCTGAAGAAGCCCTCACAGAATGCACAGGAGAGGTCCCACCTGCTCCTCAAGACAAAGAACAGGCCTTTAAGAGCACTCAGAACAGAAGTACCAGGGGTAAAAGCCTGGAGATCAGGATGCATGTGTAGCTGAAGTATTAAAGACCACTGGGCAATACTGATGGGTATACCAGAAAAAGTGGGAGTGGATGAGAGATAGGAGGAATGCATGAGTTATGAAAAAGGGCTGAGCCTACCTAAGGCATTTATCCTGAGGATAATAGAAGTCACTGATGGAGGTTAAGCAGAAGATGAGCAGCCAGCTCTGGATTTCAGAAAAGTGCAAGGATGAGAGTCGTATTCATGGGAAATACAAACTCAATATGCAATGGTCGTCTTAAACTGCTTTGGAGGAAATGCTGAAAAACTGGGTGAGCCCCTGCATGGGATGATCTCAGAGCTCTGATCTCAAAAGAGATTTTCTGTAATTAAGTTATTATCACCCCTAAGTTCCCATCCCTTTTCTGTTCCTCCTCATCCATGGGAAACTGCTACCCCGGGAATGAATGTGGAAAAAAAGAAACCAGAAACATGTAATCCTGATGGACAAATTATGCTGTGATTTAAAGCTAATTACCATCCATTTGAATCGAAAACAATAAGAATACACAGTAATTAGTTTTCTCTATCAAGTCTGAAGGGAAGGGGATTTTTCATTGAGGAGTAAAGGTCTCCAGCTTGGTCCTTCCTTGTATATACTAGCACAAGTTTCAGCGTTCTGAGCTATGATGATGTTAGTTACAAAACACAAGAATGAGCTAGTGGGTCATTTCTGTAATCCTAGTTACTCAGGAGGCTGAGACCAGAGAATCAAGATTCAAAGACAATCCAGGCAGAAAAGTCTCTAAGACTCTTATCTCCAATTAACAAGCAAAAAGCCAGAAGTAGAGGTGGTGTGGTTCAAGTGGTGGAGTTCCTGCTTTGATCGTAAAAGCAAAAGGAGAGACAGAGGCCCTGAGTTAAAACCCCAGTAATGGCTAAATAAATAAATAAATAAATATGAAAATAAAATACAAGGATTAGTTTGAAGAGCCCTAAGATTTTTCTAACTGTAAAATTCTATTTTTAAGATGTTCTAGACTTTTTAATGGTAAACGTTCTGTAAGTTATCTTAACTGAGAACATTTTAGGTATAGTGAATGAGAAGTACAAAGGCTCCAGGTTAAAATAAGTCCCTGTAGCTGGTGCCAGGTTAATGGGAAAAGACTAGAAGTGGTAGGAGCAGAAGTGATGAAATTAAGGGGAAGAGGACAAGTCTTACTTGCTTAGCAAAGAGAAATCAAGAGTGAGTTCTAGTTTCTGAAAGACTGAAAAAATCAAGTAGCATGAGGGGAAAAGAAAAATCAACATTTGTTTCAAAGAAGATAGCAGTTTGTGGCTCACATTTATAATCTTAGCTACTAGGGAGGCTAAAATTTAGAGTATCACAAGTTGAGGCCAGCACAGGCCAAAAAAAAAAAAAGTCTGCTAGACTTTGTCTCCAAAGTAGTCATCAAAAATCAGGGGTAGAGGCATGGTTCAAGTGGTAGAGAACCAGCCTCGTAAGTGAAAGGCCTTATGTTTAAGCCTCACTACTTGCTAAAGTTAAAAAAAAATCAAGCCAGACACTGGTGTGGCTCATGTCTGTAATCCTAGCTACTCAGGAGGCTGAGATCTGAGGATCATGGTTTAAAGCCAGCACAGGCAGAAAAGTCTGTGAGACTCTTATCTCCAATTATCCACCAGAAAATGGGAAGTAGCACTGTGGCTCAAGTGGTAGAGGGTTCACCTTGAGCTGAAGAGCTCAGGGACAGCGCCAAGGCCCAGAACTCAAGCCCCACAACAAACCAAAAAAAGAAAAAAAAAACTTCTGTGTTTCAGCCTTATATATGAGCATAAGATAGATGTTTACTAGATACTTAAAATGGTCTGTGGATAGTTGATACCTTGTATCTCATGGAAGAGGTTAGGAGAAAAGATAGAAGGTTGTGTTAAAATAAGTACAGAGGGAAGAGATGGTAGAAAATCATGGGCAATCTTTAGAAAAGGGATAAAGGATCAAGAAACACTTATCAAGAAAGAGTGGCCCACTAAGGAGAAGAAAATCCTGGGCACACTACCTTGGAAGCCAGGAGAACAATTCAGAGGAAAGGAGGTGTAGATAACTTAGTCTTAATGTCTAAGCATTTAAGAGTAGTGCCAACAGTGTTCGTGGATTTTTGACATGTCATAATTTGATGACACGGACACATGTAGTTTCTACAGATTGTTTTGAAGGGATGGCAATGGAGCATGAATAGTCCAGGTAAACAGAGAATTGGTTTCTGAATTGTATGTGTCTTGTAGCTTTTGAAAACTATTCAACTTACATTTATAATGTAACTTACTCAATTTTGTTTGCCTTTCTTTTCCTTTTTTTTTTTCTTTTTGCCAGTCCTGGGGCTTGAACTCTGAGCCTAGGTGCTATCCATGAACTTCTTTTGCACAAGGCCAGCACTCTGCCACTTGAGCCATAGTACCACTTCTGGCTTTTTTTTTTTTTTTTTGGTAGTTTATTGGAGATAAGAGTCTCATAGGCTTTCTGGCTTCAAACAGTGATCCTCAGAGATCAGCCTACTGAGTAGCTAGAATTACAGGCATGAGCCATCAGCACCGCACTTGAAACATTTTTAAACATCAGTTTTTCCAAAATTAAAAAAAAAAATCCTAGATGCTTTTAAACAAAAAGGAATTGACAGGGAAAAAAATGGAGAGAACAAGAATGACTAGACAATTCTTATCTGGGGTTTTTTTTTTTTTGAAAGAGAAGGAAATATAGGATGAATGGGAGAGTAGGTTGGGATGACTGTCATTTTTATGGACGGGAGGTTGGGCAGCATGTTTGCTTACCGATGACAATAACAGAGAGAGAAGAGATGTCATGGGGACTTAGGGAAGGCACACCACCACAAAATCCTATAGAAGGAAAGGTAGTAAGCTCTGGTGCTCAAGTCAGAGGGTTGGTCTCAGAAAAAAATGAACAGTTCTTGAAATTCAAGATGCAAATAGATAAGTAAATCTGCAGTGAGAATACATAAATATATTTCTCTTCTTTCAGGTAAGAGGCAAAGTAATTGGCTGGGAATAAGGAGAGATGACAGGAGAGGGAGTTTGAAAAATAAGATGACTTGATTATGATTGTTTTCAATAAGAGAATTGATTGAGTAAAAATAACATGGCCAGGTTACCAGGCAAAATAGGGGTCCTGCTAGAGGGCCCCTATTTGTGGCCACAGAAATTTGAGGGGACACCAGTTAGCACAATGAAGTGGTTTTTATTTCTTTCTATCCCACCATCCGTGACCCTACAGTAGGGAGGAAAAAGGCAAGGCTGGACCCAAGGCTTGCGTTTTGCTGGTTGAAAAATAATAGCAGAGAGGAAGGGCCATGGAAGGTTTCCAAGATGATGATGATTGCTGTAGATCCCGAGTGCAGAGTATAGAAGAGACCTGCAAAGGGGCAGGGTGTGAAAAAGAATAGAATAAATAGATCAGCAATTCAGAAGGGGTCAGAAAATGAATGGGCTTGGGATTTAGAGAAGGTCTGCCACTTTTTTTTTTTTTTTAACATCCTTGGGTAAGTGTTTATCACCTAGGTTCTCAAGCTCAGTTTTCCTCATTTGTGAAACAGGAATGCTAACTCTACTTCATAGGGCTGATGCCATGCAAATATGTTAATTGTCAAGAATAGTTAATATTTGCAAAGTGGTATAATACTGGCCTACAATATTTACTAAGAATTTACTTATTTGGGAAGATCGATGCTTTATAGCCCACCCTTTTCTCTCTCCTTCTCTCCTTCACCCTCTTCTTCCCTCTGTCTCTGTCTCTCTTTCTCTCTCTTCATGATGGCAAATATCTTTATAAAAGGGAAGATTTACTCTGGATGCTGGGAGCTCACACTTTTAATCTTAGCTACTTAGGAGGCTGAGAATGGTCAGAATGGTCAGAAAAGTTCATGCGGCTCTACCTCAAAGGAAGAATCTGAGTGTGGTAGCATGTGTCTATCATGCCAGCTATGGCAAAAAGAAAGAAAAACTGAAAGACTGCAGTCCAGGTGCATGCTCAGACAAGAAATGAGACCCTATCTCAAAAAAAAAAAGGTGCCCAAATGGGCTGGATCATGACCAGTAATAGTCATGCCTGTCAAGGTTCTGAGTTCAAAGCACAATATTGCCAAAAAGGAAGATGTGTACAACAGCTAGATTGTTTTTCTACCCAGTTTAGAAGAGATCTGGATTATACCAATACTTGAGTGTTTATCTAAACATCTGGCCTAGTATAAACACATGCTAAAACATTATGAATAACTACCTTTGTTTCTGATGACTGTGGGGGGGATATGCGACTAGAAATGGGAGATGGGACCATGTCCCTTAATTTCAGGTATAAATCCAAATTTTATCCAAAAAAAATCTCTTTGGTGGTTGAACTATATTGATCAAATCAGCAAGTTCATCCTCATTGGCCTGAATTGTCAATGAGTTAAATGAGTTAAATTACACTTCCTGATATATGTCCTAAGACTCATGGAGAAAATTGCAATACCATAATCACATTCCAAGGAGCAATCGAAACCAATACCGATACTAAATTTATTACCTCCTCTCATGCTTGCCATCTTTCCTGCATTTCCTTTCATTGTGGATCAATCTATCTCTTAGGTTAAAAAATAAAAAAGCACTGATGCTTCATCTTTTCTCCTCTTTCTCTTTCTCTCTCTTTCTGTCATACACACACACACACACACACACACACACACACACACACACACACACACACACACACACACACCTTTTACACCTGATTCTCTGCCAATTCTAGTTCTCATTCCTAGCTTCTCAGTAGCCTATTTAGTACCTCCCAGCTCCATGCCCATGGCACACATGAGCTCATCCTGACCCCCTGACTATTGACTGTTCTCCACCAATCTCCACATATTCTTCCTAAGTTTCCTTCCATCTGGACCACCTCTAGCGGTATTTGATCTTAATTGCTTTGAGCTATAGACCCTTTGAGAATAAAGTTATGGGCAGTCTCCTAAGAAGGCGAAGCTTGTATATAGGAAAGCACAATGATGGGCTGGGGATGTGGCTAGCAAGCACTGGCCTGGGCAGGTATCAGAAATGACAGTTTTCATAGATTTCTCTCCTAAAAACTCCAAGATGGGGACTCTCCATTGTTGTTCAAACTTCATCAAAACCTTGCCCCGGATTTTATTTTCAGACCCAACTCTATATCCATAACTCAAACACATCAGATGGAGAATCTTACCCACAGCATCTCTCTCTGTACTCCCAGAACGTAGCATGGTGACCAGTGCTGAGAAGACTTAATAAGTATATTAGGCAGGGGGAGGAAAGGAAGGAATGAGGGATGTTTTTATATGCTCTTATATTCAAAAGACAACATTTCCAAGAAGAACATGGGCAATGGCAAACATCTTCCGCAAATACTAATAACAACTTTACAAATCCCACTAATCTTCCTCTCCTCAGCTCTGCTCATGAGATCGATATCGGAATCTATTATTTTAGTGCCTTCCACCTCCACTCTCCAACCTCTATTTCCCCAGAGACACTGATTTTTTTTCAGCTTATTAAAGTCATACTTCCAATTTCTCATTCTAAAATGCTCACACAACTATGTGGCTGAGAGAAAGGTTCTAGAACAAGAAAGCCAAAGATGTACATCCTGACTTTATCCTTGATTCGTTGTGTGGCATAAGGAACATCATTCAATTCCTCTGAGCCCTATTTTCTTCACATGATAACAATAAACATAATATCTGTATCTAAAATACAGTATTCTTGGTTAACTAATTAGCATGTTACCTGGCACATAGGTAGTGATTAATATATGTTATTTGTTTGGGCCTAAGGCAAGATACTAAGGTTAAGAAATAAAAAAGCACTGGTGCTTCATCTTTTCTCTCTCTTTATCTCTCCTTCTGTGTGACACACACACACACACACACACACACACACACACACACACACACACACACACACACACCTTTCACACCTGATTGTCTGCCAGTTCAAGTTCTCATTCCTAGCTTCTCAGTAGCCTCTTTAGTACCTCTCAGTTCCATGCCCATAGCATTACATTAGCTCACCCCGACCCCTTGACTATTGACTGTTCTCCACCAATCTCCACATAGTCTTCCTGTTTCCTTCCATCTGGACCACCTTCAGTCATAGTTGATCTTAATTATTTTGAGCTAAATCATTAATTAGCCAAATCATTAATCCAGAATTCAGTGGAATTGCTGGGGATGATATTCATTGAGCACTTATTAATGTGCTTGCTTATGTAAAGTCCATTGTCTAATCTTTGTGAGTTCCCAACTCATTCTTGTAGTCATCCCTTTTAAACATGAGGCTGCAATGTCCCACACAGGTATCTAAATTATAGAGAAAGTAGCTCACTGGGTTGGGACAAACAGCCTCCATGCAGTATAATGTACTAAAGTACCCTACTACTTGAGTAAACCCAACAACAGGTCCTTTCTTGGAAAAATCACTTCGCTCCTGCTTTTCCCTAATGCCTAGGTGCTGTGTCATAGGATGCTGAATCAACCTGAGAGACTAAATGCCTCCACACAATCTGCAGAATCCTTAACAAAGGATGGCTTGAAGGAACATCTCTTTTTGATTATTTGTATTTTTCAGTTATTATGTATTATATTACATATAATATAATATTATTATATATTTCGGTTATCATTTTTCAGTTATTTATTTTACCAAACAATAAACAGTATTTCTTTTTTAAAAAAAAATATCATATTCAGCTTGGGATTCATGATTTCACTTATAGACTCCAGAGGTTCAAAGGGATTTTAGTAGACTATCCAGAACCCTATAGAATAATCAAAGGGCAAGTGTTTGAAAAGACTGGTTTTATAACAATTTCATGTCTTCTGGGATAGAGGACTGACACGCACATAGACAGCTGATGCTCTGGAATAATTGTTCACTCAAAAATGAGAATTTGTTGACAAGGGTTGAAATAACCATCACCCTCCAATTATGTCACTTCTTAGAATCATGATGAGGAAACAAACCCTAAACATCAGAGCATAGGTATGGAGAGAAAGAGGATGCAGGGAGGCTAAAAGATCTTAAAACATGTCTTTGTGAATTTTGCAATGATCAGTGATTGCAGTGACGGTAGGAGGGAAAAAGAACTCTTGCGAATAGTATATTAATCACTTCCAGCATGTTCAGTTTTGAACATCATGAAGAAGAGATGGAAAGGAGGATATGTCACCATAGGATCAAAGGTGACAATGCTGCAGAGATGTCTAGAGAAGCAACTAAGCAAACTTCTAAGGAGATCACTGGTTCTCCTGGTTTATTCCTTCATCTAATGGTTAAGCAACATTGATTGTACATCTGGCCTTCCCAGAAACTGACTCTCCCTCAAGTACATATTTGAGCTTTAAGTTCTGCAGTCTCTTAGGATGCTTCCTGATCCATCATGTGCTCATTCTCTCTCTATTTTTTTGAGTCCTTCATCTATGGTCCCCCTTTCCTCTCTGACAGCCATGGCACTGAGTCGTGCTTTCCTGAATGAAGTAAATGTCTGTGCCAGTCAATGCACAATTGTCGTTTGTGACCTTCCTGAGGTTTCCTGTTTCCTCCTAATGCATTAGAAGAACAAATCAATAAAGTCTGTGTCCCAGTACCTTGGGTAACTGCCATCTTCATGGTTACATCACTACCCAGGGCAACTGTGGAGCAGTGCAACGCTTAACCCCATGAGGAGTGAGAAGACTGGGTTGGGCTCATTGCTGCCTTACACAGAGACAGCGAACTTGCTCCTGGCTCCCATGGAGGCACAAAGCGTCCTCACCATGTGGCGATTTGTATTCAGCAGCAGCCCATTCCCTTGGCACTGGGTGGATGGGGCCCCAGGAGAGAGTTAAGGAAGACGGAAAGAGCTGTTGTCCTTGACAAGGAAACAACGACTGATGTGTCTGCTTTCTCACCGTCTATAAACGGGGATGGGAATGAGATGAAAAGTTCCGGCAGGAAGCCAACACTGAGCAACCGGCCTAGCACATAAGAAAACCCATGTTCCATCTCTCAAGAAATGAGTTACTTGAATATGTGAAAGCTTCTCCATTGATAACCAGAATCTACACATCAAAGCCTTAGCATGCCAATATTGCTAATTACAAATAGAAGAAGGAATAAGGAAACTTCTTTATTTTATATCCGAGGTAATGCCTCATTCTTTATATTCATTCTCTTTCTTAATCTTCACAATGTCTATGTAAAATAAATATGATTATCCTTAGTTGGTAGATGGAAAAGACTGAGACTGAGAAGTTGAGAAAGTTGATTATAATGACACAGTTAAAGTAAGATGTGGAACCAGGATTCAAATCTAACTGTGTCTGACTCTAAAACATTTAATTTTCTATTGTGCCACATTGGCTGATACACAATGACAAGGTAGGCTTTTCTTGGGGCATAAGTTCAATTGAGGTACAGTCTGGAATGGGTCTGGTTAATTCTCTAGATAAAAGCCTTCTGGGATATACGAAGTTAGACCAGGCCTCCTGTTCCATCAGTGCTAAGAATAGAGCACGCATGCTCAGCCCTCCAGCCCTGCAGACTTCATTCAGGAATCCCTGCTATCTCATGTTCTGTCTTCGACTGTGTATATGGAATGGAGCCCCCAAATGACCAAGGTTTTCCCAGGCAGAGTGAAACCAAACTAAGATAATGGAGTGTGGAATCAAGACCAGATACTGACAAATGTCTCTGATACCAGTGCTCACTTCTCCCTACAAGCTGGGAAAGTGAAGTTGGAGAAGGCCAAGGTCAGGTATCAAATCAAACTAGACATTATGTCCAGGATAAGAAAGCGAATGTAATAAAAATAAACTGTGGATAGATTTAAGAGCAGGGTTGTCAGTGAGATGAGACAGTTGGTGATGAGACAAGTTAAGGGAACTAGAAAGGAGGTACTGTACTACTAGAAACCTGATAAGTTCCCTGAATAGTTTATGACCATGCCAGGCTTCTCTGTAGGTGGCACACCTGCTTTGCAAATAAACCTTACATCTTAAAGACAAAGTGTATTAAACCTAATATCTGGGAATCCCATCCTCCCTTTTGTAGCATGGCTGAGACTTTAAAGGGAAGGCACACCCCGTTAACTTAACATTTAGGCCATTTCTGTGAAAGGTCAGGCCTGCTATCTATCCCCCGCGAAGGTCAGTTCAGTTCACTCTATTCCAATGCCATCCCTCTGCCTTTAGGCAACTCTCGGAGGGAATAAATGCCATTATTCCAAAAGGATATCACGCAAGATTATGAGGACAGGCAATAATAACTACAACAACAAAGCCATATTTTCTCTTAGACTAATATCTAAGAGCTCACTTTGAATCACCAGCATGCTCCTGTCGTAAGGGCATCATAGAACTTGGATGTTTATCCATTGAGCACAACCATGTCATTTTTCTGCAAAATGAGAACAGATTCTAGGTCTGATCTGATAATTTCATGATGTTGCATTGATCTTTGGACTCCTTTAATTCAATCATTTTTCAGCTGTTTTCCTTATACTCTAGTAAGAACAACTAGACATAGGTACCTCCCAGATAGACAGATGATTTATTTTATTAAATTTTTTAAGAGTTGTAATGCTTTTCTGAGCTATGATAAAACATGCTACCAGGGTCTTGGGGGTGAAAATAGGACCGTAAACATTCCATCACTGTGAACTTACCTTGCTGAAATGAGAAATCCATAGACATTTTTGGTTCCAGTCTCTCCTCTTTTACTTTGCTCACTCCAGTTGGGTGAAGTGAGCTTCATCTGGTATTTTATGATTTGAGTGGTTAACTCTTCTGATTCTGAATAAAGAACTATACTTCATTCTGACAATTTGTACCCTGCAGGCTTTCCTCATGAGTAGTTCCTTTCCAGCCCTTTTTGGAGAATGATGGCAAAAGTCTATTTATTCAGCACTCCTCATGGATGAAGGCACTTCCAACCTATAAATATAACAAATTTAGTTTTTACAGGGTTACTAATGCCTTAGAATGATAAATAAGTGGATTGGTGGCCTGCTACTGTGGGATTACTACAAAAGATCCCAAGACCTTGGAATAAATGAAGAATATTTTATTACACCAAGAACTTAACCAAATAATAATAACGACAGAGAGAATACTAAATTCTTTGTTTGTTACAAACTTCCTTACTAAAAAGAAAACAAGCTAAAGTGGACCTTACCCTCAAACTATAATATTTGAAGGATTTATAATCACTGTACTTAAAATTGGAGTTGAATAGCCTAAGCATAAAGACTCAGATAAAAGATCCTATTTGTGCTTTGAATATTAAATATTTCTCTTTTTTTCTTAATTTTATCGTAAAGGTGATGTACACAACGGTTATAATTATATGTCAGTAATGAGTACATTTCTTTTTTTACTTTTTTTTTTTTGCCAGTCATGGGGCTTGAACTCTAGGCCTGGGTGCTGTCCCTCAGCTCTTCAGCTCAAAACTAGCACACTACCACTTGAGCCACAGCACCACTTCTGGCTTTTTCTGCTTATGTCATGCTGAGGAATTGAACCCAGGGCCTCATGCATGCAAGGCAAGCACTCTACCACTGAGCCACCTTCCTAGACCCTGATGAGTACATTTCTTTTTGGAAAATGTCTCCCCTTCCCTCATTCTCTCCCAGCTGTTCCTCTTCTGACTCCCCAGACTCCCCTAAGTTGTATAGCTCATTTCCAATATTAGTGTCTAGTGAATGGGTTCACCATTTGTCCCTCCCCAAATCAGATAGACTTATATACAAAACAAAAGTTACAGAACTCGCAGTGACAAAAGGGAATAAACCAAAGAAAAAATGAAAAGAAAGAAAAAATAAGATTCACAAACAGTACAATTTTTTTTAAAACCCTCTTGTTTCCAGAGCATTTAACCAAATTACTATAAACAAGGCCATCCTAAAGCCACCAGCACAACCATGTTTATTATAGTATTCTTTACTATAGCTAAGATATAGAATCAACCCAGATGCCCCTCAGTGGATGAATGAATCAAGAAAATGTGATATATGTACACACTGGAATTCTATGCTTCCATCAGAAAGAATGACATTGCCCCATTTGTAAGGAAATGGAAAGACTTGGAAAACATTATACTAAGTGAAGTAAGCCAGACCCAAAGAAACATAGGATGCATGGTTTTCCTCATTTGTAATTGTTAGAATGTGCCTATAAATCTATAGTAAACTCAATGGATAATACAAGTCAAATAATTTCTCTTGGACATGATTAATTAAACTTCACTCTAAACATTCACACAACTCACAAGAACTCAATAACTATGTTCATATGACCATATAAAATGATGCTTATCAAAATGAACTCTAAGAAATGGAATATTTCTTAATTGATCATTTACCACATGACTATTGGTGAATTTAAGTTGTTACACTGGGATATTCAATGTAATGCAAAAATAAATAACACATTATCCTTATCATTCAGTCATGACTGTGAATCTTTAAAGTATCTATACATGTCAGATATTTAGAGTCAGATTTATGTGGGTTAAATTTTCTCTCTGGTCTGTACTAGTTGAGGATGCTTGGAAAATCTGTTCTGCTAGAAAGAAAAGATAAAAAAATAATTACTTCCTAAGGTTACAGTGAAACATATACAACACATATGTCAAGATTCAACAATATACTCCAATTTCTGTTACTTACAAATAATGCCTGTATTAATTAATTTATTAATTCCCCTTTCCTTAGGGGAGAGTTTAAATTGTTTTTTTAAGGGTTTAGGAGAAAAAGTATTTATATAGCTGAAGAATTAGTAGGTCCAGGAAATTATATCACCAGTTTTCTTCAAAGAGAAATGAGAAAGCCATACAGAGTGAGTGTTTTCATAAATAAAGACCCAAAGTAAAAATAGTTTTGAGTCTTCGCCAGGTACCCATGGATCATGTCCTAGTTCCCCAGAAGGCTGAAGTCTGAGGATCACGGTTTGAAGACGGTCCAAGCAGGAGGATCTGTGAGGACACCAAAATGCCAAAAATGAAGGTGTGGCTCAAGTGGTAGAGCACTAACTTTGAGAGAGGAAAAAACCTAAAGGCCATACACACACACACACACACACACACACACACACACACACACACACACACACAATAGTTATGTGTCTTGGGTAAGTTGGAAAAGGACACAATTGCCACCAAGGAGTTATGTGACACTTTCATGTATTTACTTAGGATAAAAAGGACACAAGAATATTTAAGTGTTTATTACTACCTGCTGTATACACTTTTTTCAATTAACTTCAAAAAATCCTTAGATCTGGGTGTTGTTACTATCTCAATAGACTCATAAAGTCAATATAATTAGTTAAGCAGAGACAAGTATAAGTGGAGCTCTATGTTACTCTGCATCCAACTCATTCATTAGGCCTTTGGGAAAAACAATTTTCTGGAACCTTCTGATCACTTAAACATTAGATGATACAGGACTGAAATAGAATAGTAGCTCCTTCCTTAGCCCTCCACTTCTGGGAGAGGAGGAATGGAATGTGTGGATAGACAGATTCACAGACTGATCAGTGAAAAGATAGGAAGGTATGTGGAAATACAATGGTTGAATATAAGGGTCGTGGAATATCATTAACACATGAAAGAGCTGAAAAAATAGGAAATTAAAAATAATTTCTGGTGCCATAATGTCTCGTCACATCTGGTAGCATTAATGAAGACAACCATAGAAAGAAGGAACAAGTTCCTTTAAAAGGGAGAAGAATTTAACACTGGGAGTCAGAATAAAATTTAATAGAAATTAACTGCTAGAATACTGCTAAATGCAAATATTCTCATTAACTGTCTATAGCTCCATGGACAGATGAACCACTCTGTCTTGAGGCTAGGTTTTTCTGTTAGGGAAGGACAGGAAGATTGGTCCTATACCATAAGGGAGAAATCTGAGCCTGGAGTCTCATAGACCCCACCATCCTACCAGTCTCTGGATTTGGAAGGAAAAAAAAATCAATTAGTGAAAGGGGTGGAGAAGAAAAAAACATAAATTCTTCAAATGTTTAACAAGCAAAAAATAAAAGATCATTTACCTCTTTAAAGTGTGTGTTGGAATCATTTGAAAATAGCAGTCAGATCATGTTGTCTGACGATTCTGTAGGTGTCTTTCACTTGCATGAAAAGATGCTGAAGGTCTGTGCTTCAGGTCCAATTCCAATGCAACCTCCTCTTTGAAACCATTCCTGTGTGTAGACTTCACTGAATCAACTTAGGTCAACTGAAGATGCATCCCAGAATTTCCCTCCCTGTGTTGTTATTCAAAGGTAGCATTAATTACAAGAGACATCCCACCTGATTTTGGAAGGTTGAATGGAAGCAACATATTCATGTTACCTGCGGATGGTCAATGGAGAACATCAGTAATGCAATCACTTGCATTACTCTTTCACCACTTATCTGCTGGCTTGCTGTGTAGAGCAGGAAGAACAGTGCCAACTTCAACTTGATTGGATCTTCCTTCCGTTTTGCTTACTCCAGGGTGGCATGGGGGTTTGGCTTCCCTGTGAAAGACATCACTTCCTGCCATGTAATTCTAATACCATCCAAGTTAAAAGCAATGAAAGACTGAGGCACAATCCAGCTCTGTAGGCTCCAATCTGTCCTTGCTTTACCCTACTTGGCACCAATCCTTGTTACTCAATTGGCTGCCCTATTGACTTCAGCTTCCAGAAACAGTGGCAAAGGTGATCAGGATGCGGCCAACGGTGCCCAGCCCCAGGCAATCTGTACCCTTCTGCCTAGTTTTTCTTTTTAAGTTTTATTGAAGCACAGTCATATCTGTTTATTAAGGAATTGTCTAGATCACTTCTCTAGTCTAAAGACTGTACATATCACAAATCTATACCTTTTCTTATCTGGTCCTTTGCAGGGTCTGGTTAATGACAAAGACATTGTAGCCATTCAGAGACTGCTAAATCAACTCCCAAAAGCAAATCTCTCAATGTATCTGTGTGTATACAAAACACGTACATATATATGTATATATATGTATGTACACATTGATATAGACATATACTTATCTATATTATACATATGGTAATATATTTATATACAAATATTTTCAAGTTTTTTTAATTTCTCTGATCCAATCCAATCACACAATATCTATCCTATGCAATACCTGCCAAGCAGGACAATCGAAAGCCTCCCTTCCGTATGTTGCCACCGTATTTTACAATTATATCACTTGCCATGTTGACTTCTAATTGGTTTGTTTCCCTAGTCATGCAGTCTCTTTTACCAAACAATAAAATTGTAGGAGCCCCCCTCCCCTTTCTCCAAATGGTGTCTGATAAAGAATAACTAACTAGATGAGTAAGTAAATTAGTAAGCAAGTGAATGAACGCGTAAGCATAGGGGGAAAAGGGGGGAGGGGTTCTCATTCCTTCTCCTAGCCTTTCCAACTTTGTAAATCCCCATGGCCACATCCCAACATGCAGAGCCATGCTTTGGCAGTTTATCTGGGTCTTGCTCTCAGCCCTGGTGTGGGTCCAGCCAGAGAAACGTGACAGGCCATGGAGTCCCTCTGAGGGCCATGTTGTATTCTATGACTTGGCAGGGACCAAGGCCAGTTCTGAGGAAGCAGTGCTCTGCCGTGACAGTGGTACATTTGGTGGCAAACAGCCCTAAAGTCACTGTATGTAGGTGGCTGTCTGCCATGGCTGCTGAGGGGCTGCTGGCAGGTGGAAAGCACCTGGACTTTGTCAAGCAACTTCATGTTGATAGCCTCAGTTGGAACGTTAGCTCTGTGACAGCTAAGGACATAGAAGATATAGGATTGAGGTTTGCCCATGACCTTGGCCAAGTTTGATGACACCTTGTGTTTATCTTTCCAACTGCCGAGCTCTAAAGGGCTGTGATTTGGTGACTAAGAACTCAGCATTGCCAGGCATTAGTAGCTCAGGCCTATAATCCTATTTACTCAGGAGGCTGAGACCAAAGGATCATGGTTTGAAGCCAGCCTGAGCACACACATCTGAAAGACTCTTATCTCCAATGGACCAGCAAACTGCTGAGCCCTGAGTTCAAGCCCTGGTAGGAGCACCTCTTAAACATGACCATTCTAGAGAAGAGGCTAGGGCATGGTAATCTGGACTCACTATGCCTTCAACACTACTGTACAGATAAATGAATATGAGTAGTATCAACTGAGCACTTAAGTGCCAAAATTTCTCCTGAGCATTTTAAATGTATCACGAAATTAGAATTTGTGTCTACTCCTCTTAGAAACTGAAGCACACATACACAAGTGTGTGTTAGAAGGTTCTCCATATAGAATAGGAAAAGTCTATTGAAATCATATATTAAGATTTTTGCTTTTCTAATCAGATGTAGCTCTTCTGATGTTTGCATGTCTCCATTGTGAATTTTTAGTAACAATGAGAACAGTAAAACTCAGTATCTATCGTATACCAGACACTGTGCTAAACATTCATTTCATTTTCTAACTATCTTCCATAATAGGTATTGTCCCTATGCTACTGTAGAAGAAACTCAGGGTCAGAGAGGCTTACTGACTTGACTGAGGACACACAGCAAGATCACATTCAAACTCATACCTCTCTGACTCCAAAGCTAATATTACTTTATCTGTGTTGAGCCAACTCCTGTAGCAGTGGAAATGCATGAGATATGAGCATACCCCAAATGCCTTGATGATAATTTTATGAGCAAAGTATTTGTTAGCATCTTAGGAGATAGATAGGATTACAATGCATAGCCACTTTCCAGTGTGACATCGCTTGCCTGTAGCCCAAGAGGAAGATTGTTAATTGAATCAGTGTCAAAACTCAGAGGAAAGATGGGTGGCAATGGCTCAAGCCTGTAATCCTAGCTACTCAGGAGGCTGAGATCTAAGAATCATGGTTCAGTGCTAGCACAGGCAAGAAAGTCCATGAGACTCTTATCTCCAACAAACTACTCAGGAAAAAACAAGACTGAAAGTGATACTGTGGCTCAAGTGGTAGAGTGCTAGCCTTGAGCAAAAGAAGCACAAGGTCAGTTCCCAGGCCCTGAGTTCAAGCCTCAGGATCAACAGAAAAAAAAAAGTCAGAGGGGCTTATGGATCCATATCTGCATTTTTGCTGGTGAAGACACCGAGCCTAGAGAAAAGGGCTGCTTACTCAAGTTCACACTGAGGTGGCACTTAAATCTTAGTCTCTCTTTCAGGTCATCTCTTTGCCCCTGATTGCCTTGCATCTATCCTGCCTCCAAATTTTAATTGAGCGTGGATGTATGTGCATGCACATGCGTATGTTTGTGTGCATGTGTGTGTGGTGCAGAAAGAAAAGGATTGTGGGAGAAAGCTGGCAGGGAGAAGAGGTTGGGGAAGAAAGACAAGACTCTTTTTTTTTTCCTGCCAGATAGATTGTTTAAAATGTCAGGACAAGAAAGGCAACATCTCAGTGATAACCTCTGGTGATGGACTGAAGCACAGCCAGACCTTGGAGGGCTTTCCTGTGGCTTTGTGCCACTCCCTTGCAAACCTCAGAATCAAGAAAACACAGCTAATGAATGCCCTGGTGCTTTGGAGGTAGCAGAGACAAAGCAATTGTGTCACGGTGAGCGGGAGCTGGAGGCTGCCACTCCATTTCCTTTCCCATGGGAAATGGGAGATTCACCAGCTTTGGAGAAGCCTGGGTCCCTCTGTGTCTGTCTTTCTGCTCGTTCTTCTCCAAATACATTTATAATCTAATGATTCTTCTTCTCCTGACATTGGTTGAAGTGATCTACTCTCTCTCTCTCTCTCTCTCTCTCTCTCTCTCTCTCTCTCTCTCTCTCTCTCTCTCTCTCTCTCTCTCTCTCTCTCTCTCTCTCTCTCTCTCTCTCTCACACACACACACACACACACACACACACACACCCTGTACTCCAATCAGCAAGAATTTGTCAGGGTAGGCAGGAAGAGGATATGAAAAAGAAAGCTACCAGGCTGCCCTAGATTCTAACCCTCCAACATAATAAATAACGTGTGCTATGGGGGTGGGGGGGCAGGGAAAAGATGCATCATTCACTTTCATTGAGGTCACACTGCCCTTCTCTTCCCTTTTCAGAGAAAAGCTTTTTTTATATATATATATATATGCATGCCACACTCACTCACGCATGCACACTCCCTGCGAGAAGTCAACAAAGCATTTTGATCATTTCTAGGTCCCTCTGCTTCTTCAGTGTTGAGTAAGATTTTAAATGCCCGACATCTCCAATATTCTTCAGCAGCGGTTCAGGGACTTACATAGACAGATGAAGAAAGGGCTCAGAGATGCATTAAAAAACATGTATGAATATGATGAATGGAGAGAGAGAGAGAGAGAGAGAGAGAGAGAGAGAGAGAGAGAGAGAGAGAGAGAGAGAGAGAGAGAGAGGAGAGAGAGCACTCAAGAATATGATAGTAATGATTGTCTTTCTATAGCTTTTGGAATCTTCTTTGTTTATTTGTTTGTTTATTTGTTTTACACCCATGGTGTTGGTGCTTGGACAGGTTCTGGAATTTCAGCACACAAAGTAGCAGTTTTAAATAATGAGAAGATTTCACATGGAACCGCTCATCTAACTGTGGCAGCCGGTGACTGAATGAGAGAAAACTGCCCTAGAAGCTATTCATTACGAATTCACTGGAAGCTCTCAAACGAGGCTGGCAGAAGCTGAAATTGAAGTGGTCTCTGACCTAATTTTCTTCTGCATGAAACATCTGCATCAAGGCTTTCTTTGATGTATTCCACTTGGCTCTGTCTATGGGATTGTATCACATGGCCTCGGTGATGCCTTCTTATTGAAAGACATTTCCAGCCTGTGCAAGGTAATGCAATGTTACCTAGCTAATCACTCAATGTGTTCCGAAAATAGAAACAATAGCAATTCAGAGACCATGTTGTCTGCTGGCTGTTCCTGCAGCTTGGATCCTGGTTTTCCAACTTAGATCTGTAGCATTTGCCTCCTGTCATTCCCAAACAGAGGAGAGAGAAGACAGGCAAAGCCATGCAAGATAATCTTGGAGGACCTAGGAGCCTTATGTGTGAGAAACTCCATCTTACTCCTTCAAACCATTGGCTAGGATTTGGGCTCCATTTAAAATCACACAGAGCAGTCTTGAAAGATCTCCTCAGCCTTAGGAAAAGAAGGATCTCCTGACTTAGATGTTTCATTTATTCTAAAGTTTAATTGACACGTTCAGCTGAGAGAGAGAGACAAAGAAAGAGAGAGATAGACAGAGCAAGAGAGAAAGACAGAGACAGAGAGACAGAGAGACAGAGAAACAGAGAGAGGTGCTGATGTTGAGTGTTACCTGATTCTTAGTGATCTATGAACTACTTTGAAAATCTATTTCCTCTCTTAAGCTCTGCATTCCCTCCACAGAATGCAGGAGTGAATTTTAAAAGCAATAATGATAATAATCTTTTTTTAAGCAACCGTAATGAGGCATCTTCTTTATGCGAGCAGAATAGCTCTTGCCTTTCTCCATAGAGGTTTGCCGTGCGTCTTGTTAATAGTGTGCTGCTGTTCCCCACCATCCCAGCATTGTGTGAGGAACGTGATGTCTTTTGTGTCCCCCACCCCTGAAGAAGAAACCTTTGAAATTCTAAATGACTGTGCTGCAGGTTTTAATGTGTGCTTCTGAGAAAGAACTGTGAAATGCACTCACTCGGCAAGATGCAGCCTTCTGCCTGGCTCTGCTATCCCACGGATTTAGATGAATAGACATTCTTGAAGATGCCCTCTAGTTCTCTTTATGCCAGGAAAGAATTGATACCCCCATGGACACACAGGTCATCCCTCCCTTCTCTCCTGGAGCTTTCTTACCAAACAAAGCCATCAGGCATCATGGTGTTGGGTACTGGCAGGCTGGCTGAGGGCAGATGGTGAGCTGGTTCTTTGGTAAGGTGGAAAGAGTCATGTCTTATTTGAAAAAAAATGGTCATGTCTGTTAGCCTGCCTGAAACGAATCCAGAGCATGCACTGGAGTTGGGGCTATCCCATAGGTTTTCTTAGTTATTATCAAAATCAAACCAGATATTCCTCTCCTCACTCTACTGAGACAATGTGCCAAGGCAACTGTGTTCCTTCCAATCCGCATTTAGAATTTTCTACTGTCTGTCTTCTCTTTCGGGCTGTGACATCTTGAAGCCACACACTGTTTATCTTCGTAGGCACAGTGTCCTCCATAAGGAGGCTGACCTATTGGTTTCAATTTGCCCAAAACTGTCCTAGTTTTAGGGTCCTAGAAATCTCCTCATTCCTGAGTGCAAAGTATGTGCTAAATAAACGTGTTAAGTGACTTATAAAACAAAATATCACATCAACGTTATGCTGTAAGGAGTAAACTTGAGGAGTGGTTTCGAGGGGCTTTCATTGCCCGTGTTATCTCCAGTTACAAGATGAAGACCTCAACTCAGGCTCCAACCCTCAGATGTCAGACCTCCTTAACAAGCGCAAATCATCCAGACTTTGTCCTCACACAATTGGAGAAGGAAGCTTGATGCTGTTGGTACAAATATTCTGTGCTCTGTATCCTCAAGAGAGTTAGGAACAAATAGATGTCTTTCCACAATGGTATGAGTTATAAGGATCAAGCTTATGTAGGCAAAATATGAAGGGAAGGGCAGAGAGAGAGAGAGAGAGAGAGATGGAAGGTGGGGGAAGAGAGGGAAGAAGAGAGGAAAGAAAGGAGGAGGAAGGAAAAGGAAGGGAGGGGAGGGAAGGGAAAGGGAGAAGAACAGAAGGGAAGAGTGGAGAAGAGGGAGGGGAGAGGAAAGAGAGGAGAGGAAAAGAGGGAGGGGAGGGGGGAGTGGAGAGGAGAAGGGAAGGAGAGATGAAGAGAGAGAGAGAAGTGGAGAGAGAAGGGGGAAAGATCTGTATCCCAGCTTCCTTTCCTACCTCACCCCAGCCATCTCTCTGCTGCTCCTTCCCCTCAGGAGCCTACTTCCTCTCTCCATTCAGGTGTGGCTGAGTCTTACCTTGCCAGCCTTTGTAAGGGAGCACTTCTCTGTCCTTTTGGACTCATCCTTTGACCCCTTTGTCTCACAAGTGTTTCCCTCATCACCAGGCACATGATACATTTGCTCTTCTACAGAGCAATTACAGAGCTCTGTATATCTACTGTGCGATATGCTGGCCTCCAGACACGTGGCAGCTGAAACACTTGAAACTCAAGCATTTGACTACTTGAGATTAGCAGGAGAGATTGATGAACTGAATTTTTAATTTTTGGCACTGTCATTCATTTAAATTCAGTTAGCCACATGTGGCTAGTACTTTGGACAGTGGGTTATAGAAAAGGCCCGGAAGGCAGAACTTTTTTCAATTTTGTTTCATTTCTCTTCTCGGTTTCCAGAACAGAACTTGGCACAGAGAAAAATCTTCTGTGTGTGTGTGTGTGTGTGTGTGTGTGTGTGTGTGTGTGTGTGTGTGTATGTGTGTATATATATATATATATATATACATACATATACACGTATATGTATACATGAAACCAATGTCTATGATTGAAACACAATCCAACATGTCAGACTAATTCTAAATTCCAATAATCCTAGGTCAAGATTCAAATAATAATCCTGACAGTGATCCTTCAGAAATGGGGCTGTCAAGGGGGTTTTCTCTAGCTGAGTTACATCTTTCTAAACCTGTTTTCATATCTGTTAAATAGTAATGCTGCATTCCCATCAAAAGGGATTTTAAACACATTACCAATATATTGAGCGGTTTTTTTGTTTTGGTTTGGTTTGGTTTTGTCGGTCATGGGGCTTGAACTCTGGGCCTGGGCCCTGTCCCTCAGCTCTTCAGCTCAAGGCTAGCACTCTATCACTTGAGCTACAGTGCCACTTCCGATTTTCTAGTGGTTTATTGGAGGTAAGACTTTCATGGACTTTCCTGCCCTGGCTGTCTTTGAACCGCTATCCTAAGATCTCAGCCTCCTGAGTAGCTATGATTACAGGCATGAGCCGCTGGCATCCAGCTTGAGTGTTATATTATACAAAACAGGTATGTGAGCTGGGTGCTGGTAGGTATGCTTATAATCCTAGCTACTCAAGAAGCTAAGACCTGAGGATCAATGAAATTCAAGACCAGCCTGGCAATCAAAGCTGTGAGACTCTTATTCCCAATTATTCTGCAAAAAGCCCAAAGTGAAGGCATAATGGAAGAGTCTCAGCCATGAGTGAAAAAACCAAGTGACAGCAGAAGGCCCTGAGTTCAAGCCTAGTACCAAACACCTATATATAAGTCTATAGCTTCATTGGTAGGAAAATACAATGAAGGAGACTCATTCTTGATCTTATCAGTGATTATCGTTTTGGAGGGAGAATGATTTATTTGCATTACAAAATGATTCTTAGCAAAAGATCTTAAAATGGAATTCTCTCAAAATGGCTTAACTTTGATACATTTTTAAAAATTCATTTTATTTCTGTGTGCTGGTCCTAGTGCATGAACTCAGAACCTGGTGCTAACTCTGAGCTTTTTCTCTCAAAGCTGGTGCTCTGCCTCTTGAGCCACTGCTCCACTTCCAACTTTTTGGTGCTTAATTGGAGATGAGAGTCTCTTGGGCTTTTCTGCCTGAGTTGGCTTTGAACCATGATACCCAGATCTCAGCCTCCTGATTAGCTAGAATTACAGTTGTGAACCACCAGTCCCTGGCTTCGGATACATTTTTAATAAAACTGACATGTATTTAGCAAAGCTAGGTGCGTCCTTACTTTTAAGAAGGGCAGTAAAATTTTCCTGTGACTTGGTTGCTTTCTTAGAACCACTCTTTTTTTCTGGTGTTTTGTTTTAACTTATTAGTTATACTCTTGGGAGGATATAGCAGCCATTCCTTCTACCAATTCAAAAACTATGTATTAAATTTCAAGTAGAGCCAACCATTTCTCTTGGCATTTGGAGTCCACTTTCATAAGATGAAAAGATGATTAAGATAATAAATACATGCAAAGCTTTTTAAATAGTACCTGACACACACTCAGTAAGTATTAGTTGTTATTTTTGCTGTTGATATTATAAGGAATGTATAGTCTTCTAGAGGAAAACAAACACACATAATAATAATCAGAATTGTAGCCAATATAAAGGACTATGGAAAATCTAAAATAGATATAACTGCAGAAACCATACCTGAAACTGAACTCCAAAGTGGTCCTGTATCCATTTGTTACATTGTAGGATTTTTTTTTTCCCACTCCTGGGGCTTGAACTCAGGGCCTGTGCATTATCCCTGGGTCTCTTTGTGTTTAAGGCTAGCACTCTACCACTTGAGCCATAGCACCACTTCCAACATTTTCTGAGTAGTATATTGGAGATAAGGGTCTCATGGGCTTCCCCCCCCCCCAGGCTGGCTTTGAACCATGATCCTTAGATTGCAGTCTCCTGAGGGCCTAGGATTACAGGCATCTGGCTAGATTGGTAGGCTTTCTGATTCCAATTATAAAGGTAATATATTCTTCTAGTATATTGCTGAATAGACCGTAAGCAGGTTTTGTCTGACTTGGTGTGATTTTTTTTTCCTCTTCAGTACAGGGGAGCAAACCAGGGCTTCGTGTGTTCTACCATGGAGTTTCATTCCCAGCTCTCAGACTTTTATAAAAGTGTAACCTTTAAAAAGATAGAGAACGAGAATTTCATCTTCTTAGATGAACATCTTGCCCACTAGTCAATAAATACGGTTTTATAAATGTCTGTAGGCATGGCAAAACAATTTTTTTTATTTTTTTCAGCAAGCTGAAATGATAGATTACCTGAGGCAGGGGCCACGCTACATCAAGGAAGGTTACTACAAAAGGGAACTATTCTTTGACTAATAGGAAGGAGCTAGAGCCAGTGGTCTAAGGGGCTCATGGTTAATTCCATTTTGGTAGTCACTGAAAACCCACGTGGCACAAACCAAATGCTGGAGACACTGGAAAGGCACGAGAAGCGTCAGATGTATTCAATACCTTTCAGTTTGTAGGGGAGTTGAAATGTGCCCATTATCCTGAGAGGTACAGTCAGTGGGAGGAAGCCTAAAATAACGGAGCTGGAATGGAAAAGGATCTCCCTTGGCTTTTATCTTGCCTTTCCTTCTCACAACACAACCAGCCTTCACCCTGAGTCTCCCTGAGGACAATAGAGACGCAGCTCCTGGATGAGCCTGGGAGGAGTCTCCTGTCTTTCTCCCAGCACACAGTGAGTTGCCTTGCTTTGACTTTGCTCGGTGGACAAGATAAATCACAGCCACTCAATTCCTGGGACCTGTCCCTAGGGAGCCTAGACCTCACCTCCTCCCAGGAGCCTGCCTGTAACATGGGATTGTCAGGTACAAAGAGGAAAGCCTTCAGAGGCCCACACCCCCACTTGGAGAGCAAGGAAGGTCAATGGGAATAATTGCTAACAGATGAATGTGAGCAACTGCAGAGGGACTGGACAAGAAAAAAGGTTTCAGGAAGGGAAGAAAGAAAAGGAGGAAAAGAAAAGCTCCTGCTACTCAACACCCCCCCCAACCCCCTCCCTTCCATTCCTCAACCTCCATAGTCTGAGCACAGAGGACTGCATGGTGGTCTGGGTCCTTGTAGAACATTTGTGTGCTGGACAATAGCACAGCCCGGCTTCAGATCATCAGCTGCTGGTTTCTGGTTAGCTCTGCCTTTATGTGAGTGCACAATGCAAGCCTTCAGTCACAGTGACTCTTGAGAAATACATCTGGTTTTTTCTTTCAGACGCTCTGAAAAGGTCAGCCTGTTCGTTTCTTAGACGCGAGACACCACATATATTTTTTTCCCCTCCCTGTGAACTGGAAAGACAGACCTACACCTTTTCTTGCCTCCTGGTACATAATTAGACATGGTGCAGATCTAGATACCAGCCTGTCCTCTTCACTTCTTTTCTTTTCTTTCCTTTTTTAAAAAATTTTTTGAGACATATAGCCTAGCTTCCTTGGCTGTTGAACTCTTGATCACAAAGGCTTCCATCTCCATGGCTAGATACCCTGGGATTCTCTGCTGGTTGTTTTGTTAATTATGACAACGATTCTCTCCTTCCCAGCCTCAACACATTGCATGACCAATGATGCTGTCTCTGGCAGGAGGGAGGACTTGAGAATTTCTGCACACACACAAACACCCACATACCCCCAAAACCCCACATTTTAATCATTTTCACTCCAGTGATGGTAAAGATTCTTCATGCGCATTGTAACATAATAATAAATGTGCCCATGAGGGAAGAATGATCAGCAGCTGGTGTCTGACAAATTATCTCATTCCAGACAGGCAAACAGTCCACAGTAGGGAAAGGCTGGAGCCTGAAGAGGTAATTTGGCACACGATTGGGGTTTCACCTCTCAGATGATGGAGGTCCAAATGGCCCACCGCGTCTGGGCCTGGGCCTTGGAGGTTTCCTTTGGCTCTCCCATTCTCTCATCACCTCCCAGAGCTTCTGACAGCCATAGAAAAGGGGATTATTCTCTGGGCTTAGCCAGCTCATCTCTGGCCCCTCCCCCAGGGTGCTCATATTCCAACCAGAAGCAATTACAGTCCATCCCCCCACCCTCACCCCCCTACATGAGCCCTGCTCTTTCCGGCATGGTATAGACAATTTCCTCTCCTACTAGGGCTCTCTAGCTCTCACACATCAATATTCTGTGTTCAAATCCCATCTAGATTCCTTCTCTCTTTTTGCAAAACAGGGTAAATGACTCTCATCTAGAAGCTTCTGGCACCTTCTCTTGGGCTTGTTTATGTGTTTGTTTCTAATTATTCTCTTTTGTAGTTGTTTGTTTTCTGGGAACTTCTGCTGACAGCAGCTACCATGTGTTTTTGATGAACCTCGAGTGCGAGGTACCACACAAAGTGCTTTTCTTCACCAAGCAGCTTGCTTAAAGCTCCAGTGCCTAGAAAGGAGTAATCCTCTTTGTTTTACCTCAAGGAAACTCAGCATTTATTTATTTTCCATCCTTGGCCCCAACAGACTCCTGGAAGCTGCCTGATGGGGCTGGAAAAGCCTAACCTCATATCTGCTTGTGTTTCAGGGCTCATTTCCCTATAACATGAACCCCCTGGACCTCCCCTGTCTGACTGTTGGTAGGGGGTTCCAAGGTAACACACTTTCTCTACATGGTTCTTATCTTATGACCCTGCCCATAAGTTTGATCTTGGTGATTGTTTTTCATGCCAGTTAACTTCCAAAGTGGACACTTCATAGGCTTAGGATACTGCCTGCCTGTTCACACCTATCTTCCTAGTTACAAGAACACACTTGTCACCCTACAGGAGCTCTGTTCTTTTTTTATTATTATTAATATGTGGAACAAATTGAGCAATATCAAGGTACGAGGACATAGTCTGTGTTTAACCTGGGTCATGACTACAAGCCAACCTTCTGTGAAATGTGATTCTGGGATGAGAAAACACCCAGGGAGAGTGAGAAACATTTGAGCAATTATTTCTTGGGTTGCTGACTTACATGGATCAGCTCAAAGCCCTCCTCAGTATTGCTCTTCTTGTTCAAAGTTCTTGTTGGTGCAGGTGGTAACACTAGCTAGAACTCCCATCACTGTGAAAGAAAATTAAGACTGCTTGAAGCTGTCTCTTCAAGGAGAGTCAAGCTTAAGGAATTGCTTTTCAGCAACTCTGAGTTGTATCTGTGCTGTGTGTTCACTAACTGCTAACTAACTTCTCACAGTTGCAAACACTGATAAAATTGTCTCAGAGGTGCATATGCACACCAGGTATTGAATCTCAAACATAAGCACTGTATCCTTTTTCCATTGTTAGATGATTAAAAGGAAGCCTCACAATGACTATGTAACCTGCTTAAATCACTCAGCTTTTAAGGATAATCAGAAACTTGATTAACTGTAATCCAAGTAGAAACTTAAGTACTAGGGTCAGAGCATCATATTAATTCTGTGAAAAATTATCAAATGGGAGTTTATAAATCTTGGCAACCAATGTTGGTGAATGTAATGGAAATGAATCATGTATTCGTATTTCTACCCTCAGGAAAGAGAAGAAGGAAAAGAAACAATCAATGGCAGATATGATCAACACAAAATATAGGGCTGCTCCTAAGCATGAAGCACACAGTTACTACATGTGTACTTACAGCAAGAAATTGAAGATGAGGACTAGCTTCTACCTTGAGCCACTCTCTGCTTTATACCTAGAAGGAAAAGCAAAGGCATCTTGGCTCAGATGCCTGAGAAGAGAATACAAAAGTTGTCAGTCTCTTGCATTGTATCTCACAGTTGAGAACTGAAATCTGGATTTCAGGTTTCACTCTATAATAGCTTCCTTTTAGTTTGTGTTTATGTTAGATGTATAAAAGACTCACAGTCATGTATTCTCTTCTGAGTTTAAAAATAGCCTCATCTCTTATTCTCGTGTTGCAATTTGGAAACAGAGAAGACTAAAAGACAAAGAAGAAAATACCTTCTGCTATTAGACTAAAGGCAAAGGCAAAAAATGCTTTCTGGTATTTGATTTCTTGATTGGTTTGCAGCAAATATTATTATATTTTTAACAGGAAACCCAAGGGGACCTAGCTTGTCCACAGCTGTGGTCCCTGAATAGTGTCTCTAGAACAGTGAAGGAATTGTTGAAATCTTCATTAAATCCTTACTATGGGAGGAGTGAATTTCCTCTTGCATTGCTAGACTTATAAACATCTTATTTAAGTTAGTTTTGTTAATATTGGATTTGAAAAAGCAGTAACAAGAATGTAGCATCACTTCCTAGGATGGACGTGATTGAAGTCTCCATGTATGAGAGGGCCAGCTTCCTTTTCCTCAGCTACTTTGATGGCTGGAAATTTGTCTGAGAGACTGCCGAGAGGAGATGGAGTCATCTCCATTTTCCTTAGAACAGAGCTACATGAAAATGGCAAAGAAATTTGCTGAACATTACAGGATATTCATTTTAGGAAGAATTAATTGCAGTTTATATTGATTGTATCTAGTAGTATGCCCGGTATTTTATTGTCTTATATAATATACAAATGATAATAGCTTTGTCTCAAGAACTTTTCATTTCTCCTCCTCAAACCAAAATATCCTTAGATACATCTAATAAAAAAAACTCACAAAACAACAACAACAACAAAAAGAAAACATGTCTGGTCTATACCCTGATGAACAACTTCTCTATCAAATAGTTGTTTCTGTTTACCAAGGTCTACTAACATTTGGCCTGTTTCCTCTGGTTACACTTAAAATTACTCAAAGTTCACTTGCAATGTTTTGATTTGATCAACAACAATTTTACGTCAGTTTTCATTCTATTTTGCATAGGCTAAGTATACTGAGTATTTTTCTAGAAAAAATATTCCTCTACTTTTAGAAATAGTAATGTGAAATTTTAGTGTTGTTTTTAAAAAACATATTGAGAATAAATATGAAAAACATGTGTACCTCAGACTTAGTGGCCACATTAAAAGAAGATTAAAAAGGGACACAATACATTTCACTATTCTTCTTAACTGTATATATATATATATATATATATATATGTATATTTAACAATAAATTTATTATTTTAGCATATAATCAGTATACAAAAATCACTAATGAGATCTTTTAAATTTGATTCCTCCCCTTCATACCAAGTTTCTAAAATCTGGTATGTAATTTCACCTGTAACACATCTGAACCTCCATTAGCCAGTTGGCATGTGCTCTAAGGCCCTCTGTGGCTAGTGGCTACCATATTGGACAGCATAATACAGGGCTAATCTAGGAAGTTTATGGTCCAACCATCTCCGATGATAACAAAGATTTTTCTATTGCTTACATTTTGCTGGGATATACAACTTCCTAACTCAAATCAATCCAAAAGTAATTCCTATGTCTTTACTGAGAAGATTTTCCTTAAAAATGCCTGTGTATTGAATTCCAGTGTCTTGTCCAACCTAACTCCCTTGCCCTGTTCTGTAGTAATCATTGTGTTTGCAATTGCCACATTGAACACATGGGTGCCCCCCAAGGATTTCCATCCCATAACTTCTATTGAACCATTATTTGTGTTACTGTTTCTTTCTGATGAGATAGAATGAAAATGTCAAGATGAAAAGTATCTTCCAAATTATAGTTTCACCTGCAATTTTCTTTTCCTCTTCTTGTGTCTCCTGCATGTTGATGATGTTGTCCAGGTCCTTCTTGGATCTTCTTCTGCAGTTTGCAGGCTTCGATGCCTCTTATTCCTTGATGTCTCCACATGCAGAATGCCTAATAAGGCACACTGAGGTTCAGTTCATCTGCACTGGGACCTGCTTTGTGTCTTAGAGTAGGAGAAAAAAATTTGAGAAAATCTCAGGTCTGGAGGATGTAGATGTGAGCAGTGACAAGAGGTAAGAAAAAGGGGGAAGGAAACATGATTAAGGTAGAATGGGAGAGGAGAAAGAACAGAGAACAAAGGAGACTGTGGAGAGCATAGAAAATGGCTGGTGATTACAGAGAGAACACTCTTCTAAAGCTGGTGGGACAATTCACATGTACCGATTGTAAAGGTTAAGTGAAATGTTTATTTTATTCCTTTCTCCTCTCCAGTCAGCCTGACTGAATACGATTAACAGGCACACTGCACTTGCTGCATACTAAAATTAGATGTTAGTTTGACTTCTCTCACATAGCATTAATGCACAGAGGCCTCTTATATGGAAATACCTTTTTCCACTGGCTTAGTAGCCTTACATATCCTTCTCCAACTCTGGTGAGGAAACATGGAGCTTCAGTTCCCCTGGCCTACCTGTGCATGTGCATGAGGGAGGAAAAATTAGAGCCATGGAACCTGAGGTGAAGTCCTGGCTCCTTCCTTCTTAGTGTTGGCAATCTGGGTGAGTTGACTGGGTCAGCTTGTCTAGGCACATCTCTCCATCTATCAAAGGAACCTGAGCATCTTGTCTTTACCTACCTTACAAGGAATTTTAAGAAGATCAGACAATCTGTTAAAGGCATATTTAACTGTTCTTATCTTTACAAGGAGGTTATTGCAATTATATTTATATCGGTTATTCTGTCTAAATATATGTGAATTTCCTTCTAGTTTACATATGAAAAAAAGAGAGGCTCAGACAAGTAACACTGACTCACCTGGTATTTCCAAATATCAATGACATGAGATAAAGATTAGTCTGTGGCCTTCCTACCAGCCTGTGTCCCCCAAACATGCTGTCTTCCTGGGAGAAACATTCCTTACCCAACTCCAATCAACCATAATGTCTGTAGAAGAGAGAGCCAACAGGAGAGAGAAGATCAAACGTATTTTGTTCATTTTTTAACATTAAAACTAAATCATCTAGTATACTCTTTCAAAGACTGATATTAAAATAATTTTTCTTCCCAAATTTTTCTTCTTTATCATCACTTAAACCCAAGATACTTGAAACTTTTAGCCTAAAAATAACTAAAACATGTGTCCTTAGGCTTTTTTTCCCTTTTTTAAGCATACCACCAGCCCAATCATATGCTTTTTTTCTCTTTTTACTTGTTAAATAGTTCCACAGATGAAAATTTTGTCAGTAACCTAGTCTTCAGAAATAATTTATTTTCTTTTTCCTTTGCATGATTTTTAAATTTTTCTTTAAGTAGTTGTATAAAGAGGTTTCAGTTCAACATGTCAGTGTATGAGTACAATGCATCTTGAATCATGTCACCCTTTCAATTGTTCTCCTCCCCAAAAAATTCATTTTAGCATCTTGGTTATGGCTGACATGTTCAAAGCTAACGTCAAAGTTGATCTTCTCATTCTTTGTATATTAAGATAGCCAGTACTGCTTAGTCCTCACACTTGATCCCATCTTATGACATGCAGTAACAACACACTGCTGAGCTCCAGAAGGGGTTCAAGTCCCAGAGATGCTAGAAGCTGTGAGATCTTACACATGTCATATACCAACCCCCAAATCTCAGTTTTCCCACTGGCAAAATGGAATTCATGTTACCAGGGTCACAGGGAGAAATAAATGAAAACTGTTATGCAACTGTTTAATGAAATTCAAAGTATTATAGGCAATTTCTATTTCTCATTATAATTCTTGTAAGCTATAGCTCTTTGAGAAAAGAGTACCCTATTTTTGCATGACTTTTCCACAAAGGTTGTTCTTCCATTGTGTTGATCACTGATAAGGAAGGCTGAAAGACTGTGGCAAAAAAGAGGGTAAGAGCCGGGCGCCGGTGGCTCACGCCTGTAATCCTAGCTACTCAGGAGGCTGAGATCTGAGAATCGCGGTTCAAAGCCAGCCCGGGCAGGAAAGACCGTGAGACTCCTATCTCCAATAAACCACTAGAAAACCGGAAGTGGCGCTGTAGCTCAAGTGGTAGAGCGCTCGCCTTGAGCTGAAGAGCTGAGGGACAGCACCCAGGCCCAGAGTTCAAGCCCCACGACCGACAAAAAAAAAAAAAAAAAAAAAAAAGAGGGTAAGAAACCACCCTCCAAAGGAAGGAACCTGAGGGTTCCTAAGCGAGACATGACCCTTAGGACTGTGGGAAAGATCTAGTCTACCTCCTCATTTGTCAGTATGGAAAAGCAAGGTCTTCTTTTCAGCAGTGCAAGAAAAAAGAAAGGCAAACTCAAGCCCCAGGAAAAGTCACTAACCCTTTGCAGCCACTATTTGTCTCCCTACATGGTACATCTTTCTTTATGAGTGTAAGCTCCACATTGCTGAGTGATGGCAGGACATTGCTGGGATATGCAGAACACCAGTGGTCACTCACAGACTCTCAAAGATGGAAGAGTACAACTGACTCTCCTCTACAAAATCCCCCCTAAGGGTCCACTGTTTTACTAGATGCAGTACATCTGGTGATGGTGTGACCCATGTCTCCTCCTGCTGGAGTTTCCAAGTGCATTTTTTTGGTGTATGGATACATGTCTGTCATAAGTTTTTGTCTACTCTCTTTCCCCTGTAACAGACCAGGACTGCCAGGGTGTGCCCAAGACAAGCAAATATACTCACTAGCCATGTATCATTACATACTAGCCCAAGACAGGATCCAGAAAAAAACAATTGTATAGTCCTTGGGATAGGGCAAACATTCAACCAAGTCATTACAGAAGGAGTTCCTTCATGGAAGTTGTCATAAGAACTCTAAAATAAAGGTTTCAGATAGGCCACCTGGGCATGTACCATAGGGATCAAACACTGTCTGCAGTCAGGTTACATCTGCTTGAAGATGTGAACATGACCAGTTGCTGGAAGACAAGAAGACAGTGGTCTAATAAAAGTCAGATGAGTATCAAGAGGAGGGTCTCAGAACAAGGGGAAAACATCTCTGAAAGCCCTGAAGGAAATACATTTTGAGAGTATTAGAAAACGAGGGAAGATCAGTGTGGGAAAACAGGGCACTGGAGGGAGACTGTCAGGCAAATACTTTACAAGGCCTTGTTCCTTTGTCTTTTAAGTAAAGCAGGTTACCTGTGAAGAGGATAAGGGTTATGAACTTCGGCTGCATGACACATTACATGGTACAAATCCCGGCTGCAAATTACCATGAGACCTTAAGAATCATTATGTATTTTTCCGTGGACCTTTATCTCAACAGATGCTAGAAGTTGTACTCATAGTATCTTGAGAATTAAATGAATTAGTAGATACAAAGCTTCTAGGACATGATCTGACACATCATAATTGCTACCGTATAACCAGGTTATTACAAGGGGCAAAGCCCCTTGTAATATTAGGAGCTCGACTCCTAATTTTCCTATAACTTTTGTATCTATGTGAGTTCCGATCCTCTGGGAAAGCGATATACTGGGGAGGAGAGCCTTAAGCTGGAATACCTATCAAGAAACTCTCAGAGAAACCATGGGAAAGCCTTAGGACAGGCTGCCTGGGCAGAAGAAATTAGCCTGTTGATGTGGTTGTGCTCAGTTGCTGGCCAGGGGCTACCCAGGAACAGTTGACACAGTCTTGAGCACTATGCACTTTGCAGTTGGCAAGTCATACTGTTATGGTCTTAATGTTTAGGTGCCCTTAAATTTGTAAAATCCTAATTTTATTGAGTCCCAATTTGAAATCCTAAATCTCAATGTCATGGTTTTAGAAGGCATATTTTTTTAATGGGGTCATTAGTTCATGAGATTAAAGCCTTTATCTATGAGATTAGTGCCTTTAGGTCTTAGGCCAAAGGGAATTTATTGCCCACTTTCTGTCATGGGAGGACATGGAAGAAAGCACCATCTATCAACCAGGAAAAAATGTCCTCACAACATCAAATATATGAGCACCCTACTAAGGATTCCTTGTGCAAAATAAATTTGTCTATAGCAGCCTGAATGGATCAAGACAGGACCTAAGGAAGCCATTTACGGCTGCCATAGCTTTTCAGTCCTTGAATAGGTCTTCCCAATTCCATAGCCCAGCCTTTGTTGGGTCAGACTGTTGGCTGGCTACTGGTCTCTCTGGACTAACACAGCCTTCATGCTGATGTAGTACCTAACTTCACTGTCTCCATAGACAAAGATTCAGCTTCCCCTTTCCTGTCTTCAAGTACACTGTTATTTACCCCTCTAGCTTTTGTTATTGATTATTAGTTGGTTGGGTGGTTGAATAGTTTTAAGAATACTTGCCCAACTTTTCTTTTCCTTCTTTAATCTTCTTTTTTCTATTTATTTTGGTTTCTCCTCTTCTTCTTTCTCCTCCTTCCCCTTCTCTTCCTGTGCTTTCTCATCTTTACATTATATTAATTCTTCAAAGAAGTTTTATTGTAATATTTTCAGACCTGCATATATGTACATTTTATGTGTATGTATGTGTACATCAAAATAGCAAAATGGATTCTACTAAACACTGAAATGAAAATGTGTGAGGAATGAATGGGGATAAGAATGAGCAATAGAGGGGATGAATTTAATCAAAGTATCTTCTTGTCATAGACAACCAAGTCCTTGTCTTTGTAACACTTGTCAGTCTTGTAGAGAGTTAAAAAATAGTAACCTGTGACAACGGTGTAGTAAAGGTCACTAACATCTATTAGGTAGGTTTTTAAACTACTTCTACCATTGATTACTTAATTAATTGTTTCTTCACCTATATAATGGAACTAATGACCACATTTGGTACTTATTGTGTTAAGGACTGACTAACGAATGTACATGATTCTTCCCAGTACACTTGACGTAATAAGTACTCAGTACTGTTGACCTTTTTTTTTCCTTCTTTAGGGCATTTTGCTTTCTCCACATTCATCACTTCCCATTTCTTCCATGTTTTCAGGTACTCTCTTTTCTTTATAATACCATCCCAGTAAAATTGCAATTTATAATGATTTAAAGAGGCTGCAACTCAGACACATGAGTAGTGTAGCTATATGTATGTGTATACATGCATGAATGAATACAAGTAAGGGCATGTATTTGGATAAATGATTTGTTTATGTCAACCAAAAGGGTGGTTGTAAGGGTATGTGTGTTGATATCTGGGTATGTATAAGAATCAATACGACAGTGAGAAGATCTTCTGAGTCAAATCATAGAATGCTAGAAAAGCAGCAGAAGGTACTGGGTAATGTTTCATGTGTGATGAGGAGCTGAAAGGGCAGTGGCTTTATTCACAGTCTAAAAAAATGGGATCATAAGCAGTCAACTAATCTAAGAGTAGAAAGGTCATGAGGAATAGCCCAAAGCCACAGTCCATATTGGAGCTTGAGCCTTAGGAAACACAAAACTTGGCCTGTAGACACAATATAGAAGTGAAGCCTAAAGTACTAGTTCTGAGTATAATGGAGAGTCACTGGAAGAACTGGAGGTGATGGCCACATCTGTGATGAAGAGCGACGCCACTGAGAATGTGCCTTGAGTAAATAGGGAGAAACTGAGTCTCCAATACCAACTCTACATTTGTAGTAACAATCTGTGCAGGAGGAAGATGACCTGTGTGTGTGTGTGTGAGTGTGTACATGCGTGCACAGATGCTCATGCTAGTAATGGAACTTGAACTCAGGACCTTGCACTATGGCTTTGCTTCTTTGCTCAAGGCTATCACTTACCATTTGAACCATACCTTCACTTCCAGCTTTTTACTAATTAATTGAAGATGAATCTCATTTGCTTCTCTGGCTGACTTTGATCTGCAATCCTCAGATCTCAGCCTCCTGAGTACCTGAGGTTACAGGCCTGTGCTATGAGGGCCCAATGGAAGATGATCAATTTGGGGAAAAACAATGAATTCATTATTGAGCAAGTAGTTCAAAACTCATACAGAATATGAGTAAGCTCTAAGCCACACTACAATCCTGACCTCAGAGGACAGATGGATCTAAACGAAGGAACCGAGAGGGAAGAAGAGAGTGTGGGGCCAAGAGAAGAGACTGCCAAGAAGTTGTTTCATCTCTTCAATCCTGGAGGCAAAGACCACTTAATAGAAAAGAGTTGTCTGCAAATGTCCCTTGGTCAACTTGATATTTACATTCAAAAGAATGACATTGGACCCCTACCTCACACTATATACAAACCATAACTCCAAAGAGACAAAAATTTAACTATAAAAAACAAGTAGAGTATAATAAACTCTTAGAAGAAAATATGAAACTAAACTCTTAGAAGAAAATATGGGGCTTGGGGGCATGGTTCAGCTGGTAGAGCACTAGCCAATAAATAAAATCATCAAGTACCAAGCTCAAGTCCCAGTCTTAGACCAATGAAAAAGAAAAGAAAAGAAGAAAAAACAGATGAGTCTTCATGAGCTTGAGTAAAACAAAACATTATTAACTATACCACCCAAAGCACAAACAACCAAAAAAAAGCAATTATGCTTTATAAAAATTAAAAACATTTGTGCTTCAAAAGACACCATCTAACAAGTGAAAAGATAATCAACAGAATGGAAGAAAATATTGCAAAGTAACTCAGAATTCAATCATAATAAGCTTTTAAAATGAGGAAATGATTTCAGTAAATATATATCCAATGTAACAAATGAAAACATATAAAAACATAAAACACATGAAAACATTCATTGTTGGCTGGGAATATGGCTTAGTGGTAGAGTGCTTGCCTAGCATATATGAAGCCCTAGGTTCAATTCCACAGTACCACGTAAACAGAGAAAGCCAGAAGTGCTGCTGTGGCTCAAGTGGTAGAACACTAGTCTTGAGCACAGAGAGGCTCAAGGACAGTGCCCAGGCCCTAAGTTCAGGACCAGCAAAAAAAAAAAAAAAATTCATTGTTAGCTGTTAGGCAAAAGCAACCAGAACTACAGCAAGGTACCACTTTGTACATACTAGGACTAGGACAGCTGTAATTTAAATGATGGGCAAGAATATACACAGCTGAGGATGAAGTGAAACTGGGATTCACGTTCCACTGATGGGAATGCAAATGGATGCACCTGTTTTGGAAAATAGCCCAGAGCTTCTTAAAAGATTAAACAAGTCAGGCACAGGTGGCCTATAATCCTAGCTGCTCAGGAGGCTGAAATCTGAGGATTGTTCTTCATAGGCAGCCTTGGGCAGGAAAGTCCATGAGACTCTTACCTCCAATAAAGCACTCATAAAAAGCCAGAAATGATGCTGTGGCTCAAGTAGTAGAGCACTAGCCTTGAGCACAGAGAGAATTGAGAACAGAGCCCAGGTCCTGAGTTCAAGCAATTGGACCAGCAAAAAAAAAAAAAAAAAAATTAAACATAAGGGTTAAAACATTATCTGGCAAGAGAAATAAAGATACATTTACACAAAAACTTATATGAGAATGTTGATAGCAATGTGACTCCTATTGATGCAGAGGTAAAAAACAACCCAACTGTCCATCAAACTGATGAATGAAGAACCAAAATATTTTATTATATTTTATTTCACTGTACTGATACTAACACACTACAACATGAAGGATCTGTGATATAATTTTATGCTAAGTGACAGACGTTACTTATACAAATATACAGAATAGCAAAGTCCACAGACAAACTAGAGACAAATTTAGTCTACTAAGACAAACTTAAATGGGCATCTATCACTGAAGAGAAACACGGAACTTGAAGTTCAATGGCTAAAATGTATGGGTTTGTTTTGTAGTGATGAGAAAAAAAAGTGTTCTAGAATAAAATAAAGCTAATGATTCCATTTACACACATTTATGAATGTATTAAGAGGCACTGCATTGAGTACTTTAAAATGATGAGTCTGAGGGCTGGAGGTGTGGTTCAGGTGGCAGAGAGCCTGCCAAACAAGCACAAGGACCCTAGTTTAAACTCCCTTACTGCTGAAAAGAAAAAATGAGTTGCATATATGTACCTCAACTTAAAAATGCAGCAAAGAAAGGAAAGGGGAAGAGAGGAAGGCAAAATGGAGAAGAAAGAGTAAAATGAGCATAACAATGACTTCCAAGAATGCAGAAAAACAATCAAGGAGATAAGTGGGCTACCTTGCCAATAAAGATTAGGTTCATTAAGACTCCATATTTTGCAGGTCTTTCTAGCCCATTACCAGATGGCAGGGGTATCTCAAAGCTGCCCTTATCAGCTATAACATCATGACTACCATACTTACCATTAGCTTCTGAACTATTGATGCTATATACTCCATGTGCCCAAGACCAAGTAGTATATGCTAGACAGATGTTCTTAGATTATAATTCAAATTTGGTATATTATAAGTACATTCAGAAGAACAGCAACAAAGATAAAACCTCTTGTGTCCCCTATCTTGGGGTTCGTTTCACTTAACATCAGGTTATATGGTCATATGTACATAGCTGTTGGAAAGGATTTCAAAGAGTATAATTGTCTCAACAAAATAGTAGTACAAAATAAATCCTTGTTTGGCTGGGATGACCTCTCTCCTGAACTTCTCTAACTTTGAATTTCATCTCTTTGTCACATTTATTGTACCCTACTTCTCTTGTAGTATGCTATTTCACATCTGTATTGAGAGAGAGAGAGAGAGAGAGAGAGAGAGAGAGAGAGAGAGAGAGAGAGAGATGATTGAAAACTATTTCAGTGTAGCATTGCCTCAGTATTTCTGATGCTTGATACAGCATTCATCAACAGCATCCTCAGTTCAACTGATGTTTGTTGGTGAAGGAACCAATGAATCTTATGATTGGGATATAAAATGATCCCAAAGATTCATCATTAGTGAATTAATACATTGACAAGTTCATAATTGAATGGGCATTAAGAGATGGAATCCAGTCCAAGAAAGTAGGGTCACCAGAAGTTTTCTCCCTCTCCCTCCTCCCTCCTCTTCCTTCTCTCCTCTATTATGTAGAACTACTTTGCTCTACCACCTTCCTTGCCAAGAGTTCTGCCTCACAGTAGCCTAAAAGCAATGGAACCAACTGACCACATGCTCAAATTCCTGAAGTCACCATGAAGAAGAAACTGAACCCGGGTTCCTTTATGACACTAAGGGTAGTTTGGAAAGTTGTGGGAAACGTATGCTGGGCTTCACATTTTAACTATTTAGAAGCAGTTACCTTCCTCTACTCTTTGAAATACAGATGAATCCAGAATTCCAAATGCAGATCAGTAATTTCCTTTCCAGATCTCCTGTAGCTGCTCAAGAGCACCTCTTTTGAGAACACTAAACATCCCAGCACCAGAGCTCTTCATAGCTTCCTCAGAGCTGTACTTTCAAGGGAGTCCTGTGGGGAGTGAGTTGTTCAATGGGAAAGGAAGGCTTTGTACAGAGATCTGTAGAGTCCTTCTGTTACTGATGCCTGTATAGGCTTTGGGACTGTTTGCTTTGTATCCCACAGCAGACCAACAACATTTGCAGACATTTTCCTTCCAACATGATAATTTGACTTATATTTAGATTTTAGAGAGGAGAATTCAAGATTAGGGAGGATGGGGAATTTAATATCTGTCCCAAATGATGTCTTTAGAAATCTAGCATCTATTCCATTATGGAAAGAATTGTGTTTTTGACAGAGTTTGGCTCTCTCCTAATGAATCACACTCAAAAAAAAAAAGATGTCCTTAATTACAGTAATAAATACAAATCACTTTCAGGATTGCAAAGTACTTTTGCAGCCTGCCTCCTCTGCTGCTCAGAAGTGATTCTGAACCTCCTTTTTTTTAGAAGACATTGACACTGAGAGAGGAGCTGTCATGTGCCAAGCTCACACTACTAAGGACAGATCAGAGACTCCAGAGTAACAAGCTTTGAGTCAAGGCTCAGATTCTATCAGCTCATATCTTACCATATGTATTCCAAAGCTCACCCCACATCTCCCATTTATATTGATCTAGGAAGAGGTAGACAGCCATAACAAGTGGAGGGTATATATCCCCAAATTAATATTGACAGGAAGGAATGAGCCTCAGGATGCAGAGAAGGTTCCTATTTTGCATTTTTGTTTTGTTTTGTTTTGTTTTGTCTATTTGTTTGAATTGGGGTCCTGCGCCAGTGTCACACCGTCCCTTAACTTTTTCATTCAAAGATGGTGCTCTACCATTTGAACCACAGCTCCACTTCTGACTTTTTGGTAGTGTTTAGTTGGAAATTAGAGTCTCACGGACTTTGATACCTGGGCTATCTTCAAACCATCATCCTCAGATCTTAAATAGCTAGGATTATGGGTATAAGCCACTGGTGCCCAACTATTATGAGTTTTGTTGTCTCTGTCTTTTGCTTCAGAATCACATATTCTTTCTCATCTCTACACAGATGTTACCCTTGCCCCAGAGTGAATTTACAGATAATAGCAACCCCAGCTCTTGGGTCCTGAATTACAGATAAAAATTCTACCAATGCAAAGGTTCACTGCTTTACATGCTGGCATAAAAATAAAATTGCTATTGCGTTCCCATATGCAAACAACTTGCCCAAACAGTGTAGTGTTTCAAAAGCCATGTACTGAATGGAGACAAGACCTCCATACAAGCCGTGGGAGCAGGGTGAATTTATGAAGCAGAAAGTATGGGCTGAGGAAGAGATCAGCCCAGTGACAGTTTACTGGCCTTGCTCTTCTCTTAAGAGGCACTAATGGTAGTGGACTGGTGCACTGGAAGTAAACTCAGCTTCATTTAAGGCAGTAGCATGAAATTGGCTGCAATAAAATTATGCATTAAGTGTGCATTATGTTTAATAAGACTGGATTGTGCTTCCCATGTTTACTCTGTGACTATTGAGGCTGATCCAATTTTCTAAAGTTCTCCAATTGGTTCACGATCGAGTTTCTGGCCAGAAGGTCAAATTTCCCTTGCTGTTATTATATGTCTCTATTACTTTACTATGGCATTTACACTTTATATTCATTACTTTTTCCTCTATCTTCTGAACCTTCCCCATTCCAAAATGTTCCCTGTAGATGGCCCGTTTGACACAAATTAGAACAACCTTGATAGCTGTCAACTGGAGACTATCGGAGAACAAAAGGACATTATTGCAAACCAGCACAGGAGGTAATTTCATGTGCTTTCTCTGAAGGCTTCTTAATAGCCTTTGAGAAATAATACAATTCAAATCTGCAACCAGGAGACAAAGAGTGGATGTTGGACAGCATGAGAAACATGTGATTTGGTCTTTAGATTCCACCATCCTGGGGTTAGGTGTATTATCATTAGAAAATAGAGATATTCGGTGTTCGTTTCACTCATGTATATATCCACTAATTCAGTTAACTGGTAATCACTCATTGGGTACCTACTGTGTGCCAGATACTGTGAACATGATGGTGGTATGGCAACAAATTGCATAGTACCGCTATGATTTTAAAACACAATGACAATGAGAAGTAGAGTTGTAAACACATAAAAATGTAAGTTAAGGGCTGGGAAGGTGGCTCAGTGGTAGAGTGCTTGGCTTGAATGCATGAGGCCCTGGGTTCAATTCTTCAGCACCACATAAACAGAAAAAGAAAGAAGTGGTGCTGTGGCTCAAGTGGTAGAGTGCTAGGCTTGAGCTGAAGAGCTCAGGGGCAGCACCCAGGCCCAGAGTTCAGGCCCCACAACCGACAAAAAAAAAAAAGTAAGTTCAGGGGCTGGGGGTTTAGCCCAGCGGAAGGGCGCCCACCCGGCACACACAAGGCCCTGGGTTCGGTCCTCAGCCCTGGAAAAAAAAAAAAAAGTAAGTTCAGTACACTGTGGAAAAAAATCAAACAGTAGAGGAAGAAATAAAATAGTGCAACTCGCCTTTCTAATGGATAATTAGATGACCTGAGAAATCATGGCACCACTTTCTTGAAGGAATAACAATGAAAGGAACTAAAGACATTCCACACAGGGAAAATGGAGACCTGAAATCGTATGACATATTTAGGAAATCACAAGTAGATTACTGGGCCCACAGATGGTGTGAGGCCCAGAGTAAAACAGGAAATGCTAGGAAATAAGGCCAGAGTGTGAACAGTACTCAACACAAAGCCATCAGGAGTTCAGACATAATCCCATAGTCAAGGAGGAGTCATGACAATTTCTTCTAAACTGAGTTTAATCTTTTACTTCTACAGATGGTTCAGATTAGTAAAGAATAAAAAGAGCCCCTTTGAAGCATCTTTCTAAAACCACGTATTGAGGGAAACTTAGATGAATACACTGGCATATGTTTCTATGGGTGTCTGTGTTTGTATATTAATATCCATACACCCCTACCTAAAGTAGTACCCCTTCTCCCACAGGGAATATATTCCAAGGCCTTTAATAGATGCCTGCTATTGCAGATGGGACTGATCCTTGCATATGCTATGTTCTTCCTTATACATGCATCATATTCGAAGAGAAAGTTTAGAAAACAATTATAGTAAGAGATGAACAGAATAATTTACCATAGAACCTAGCAACCTCAGCAAACTTGTTTTTTTTTCCCCCATTCTAAGATTGAGAACTTTTCACGGATACAGAGCTATCCATGATTTCTCTGGCATACCTCACAACATCACTGTGCCTATGCTTTGGGGCCATGTGTAAGCGAGCATTATGACACATGATCTGAGAAGATGGCTACTAAGTAACTATTGGGCCAGTGGTCCACACAGCACAGAGATACTGCACTAAGGGATGCTCACATTCCTGATGGGTCCCAGGGAGAGGACCGAAGAGTTTGTCAACTACTCAGAATGATGTGTAGCTTAAAACTTATGATTCTTTATTTCTGGAATTCTCCATCAAATATGACTTGATCACAGTTGACCACAGGCAGCTGAATTTATGAGAAGCAAAACTACATATAAAAGATATAAAAGGGAGCATTGCATACCATGCAATATGCATGCATGCATATGTATATCACCACACATACATATACACATATATTTGCATGTATTGTGTGTTATATGGATAAAATATAGGTATATGTATAGCACATATCTATGTATACAAATTATTGCATCCTTTTTCTAATATAGATTTAGCTATAATAACACAGGACTTAGCAGTACTGTCTTGTAACTTCTTAGAATACTCATCAAGTCCAGCCACAATATCTTTGTGCTTATCATTCTCACACTATTATTTAAAACCATTATAAAATATACAATTGTTTGGGGCATTAGATGACAAGGTAAGGAGCTCTAATTCTGAAAGAAGGAAACAAATAGGATGAGTTCCGCAGTCAAACTGAATTCCTACAAACTTCAATGCACGGAGATGAATTCCTAACTGAAAGCATCCATCTCCCTAAATAAAGGATCTCTGGATTATTATTCAAGACTGGTATGGCAGCTAGATTTGCAAGACAAGGTACTAGAAACAAGGGAGCTGTGCTGAGAAGGAACTCCAGATTTTTGCATTGAATTTCCTTAAGTCTTTGGCCAAATACTAATCTGTATGTGAATATGGAAAGATTCAAGGAGGACTAACAGGAAACAGCTGACATGCAAGCTGTGAGCTGAGAGGTGAGCTCAGAGGTGATCTGAGATCACAGAGGTGGTCTCAGTCTGCTGACAGACACATAATTTCTGACCAGCCTCAGTGGATTGCCTTCAATGAATCCTTCTATTGTGAATTTTACTTTTCAGTAATGATACACGTTAGAGTAGGGCTTCTATCTTAACCATAGAATAAGAGCTACTTTAAAGCCTAAGACCAAGTCTTGACAGAACCAAACTGATCTGTTACTAAATTAACAGAATTCTAGAAACAATCAGACTCAAGACAGATACAGACACACCCTAGCTGAGAGGTATTCAAAGGAAAATAACAAAACCTAGATTTTCAGCGAAGTAGCCACCTTAAAATCTTAACAACCTAGGCATGCTGCACAAGCAAGGAACAGAAAAATGTGAACCACAAATCATGAGGAAGTAAACAGAAAAACAAATGACACAGGTATTGAGTTTAATACATAGGATTTTAAAATAAATCTGCTATCAATGTGTTCAAAGCTGTAAGATATAAGGCGAGTCTAATAGATGAGAAATCTTAATAAAACAAAACATTAATTTTAAAATAGTTACAGTCAAATTCTACAACTAAAAAAATGCAATGTCCTTAATTAAAACTTAAAAATAAAACCTTAACTGAAAAGGTCACAAAACGCTTTTAATATCACATTGAACACAATACAAGGAAAATCAGTAAGCTAGAAGACAGAAAGTTTAAAGAATATCTAAATTGAAAAACTGAAAGAAAAATATAAAAACACGAGAAAAAAATCCTCTCTGACTGTGTGAAAATGATCAATTAAAAGTCTAATTGGAGTCCTGAAAGAGTATAAGAAAGAAATAAGTAGAGACAAAAATGAAAAAATTGGGCAAAAATTTTCAAAATCAGATGAACATATAAACACTCAAAGAGTCTCAGTGAACACCCAGCAAATCAATACATATGTACAAAAATATGTAGGCATAAAATAACCAAATTTTGGAAAAGTTAAAAAAAATTGAAGCCACTAGAAGAGTATATTATTTAGGAAGTATCAAAGATGACCACAGACTTCACCGTAGAAAGAATTCAACCAGTAAAAAAAAAAAAAAGAAAGAAAGAAAAGAAAGAATGAAAGGTAAGGCATCCTTAAATTGCTTTAATAAAAATAAAGGGAGGGTGGGCAAACCCTCTTGATCTGGAAGTACATATACCAAGAAGATACCCTTCAAAAATCAAGGTGAGAGAAATGTGCTTACAGAAATGAGAGCGAGGAGAATTCAGTTTCCTTGGATATGTTCTAGAATAAATATAAATACTTCAAGCTAAAGATACACCAAGCTGAAATTCAGACTTACAAGAAGATATAAAGATCCTGTACATGGTAGATAAGTTGATAAACGAAATTTGCATCTCCTATCTGTTGACAACAAAACTTATACTGTGTGTTTCAAAATACATGTAACTATACAATATGAATGTATGGGTAAATGCAATTATTACAAGGTTCTTGTATTTCTATGAAATTGTATGATATATTTTAAATAGATATAAATAAAATTCAAATAGATAATTGCCATGGGATTCTTTTAATTAACCAGAGACATTAGGAATGGAATTTTCAAAATAACACATGAAAAATGAACTAACAAACACAATAAAATTCCCTCATTTTACAAATGAATGTAAAGTCAAAATATTTTTAATTAAATTACAAGAAAAAGAAAAGTACATAACAAGGGAGTAGACTTAACACCCTCCATATCAATAATTATATTAGCCAGGTGCTAATGGTGCATGACTGTAACCCTAGTGTTAGAACCCTAGCCTTTGAACAAAAGCGCTCAAGGACAGCACTCAGGCTCTGGTTCAAGCTCTACAACCGCAAAAACAAAACAACAAAAAAAGTACTAATATCAGAAGATCAAGAAAAGAAAACATGATTATAAAATAACAGAATGAAAATAAGAAGACATTGCTACATATCCTACAAACATTAATGTTATGGGGATATTACAAGCATTAATATTAAGGGGTTACTCTGAACAACATCATAGCAATAAATTCACTACCTTAGGATAGGAAGGACATAATCTCATGAAAAAGTTATGCTATATTTTGTCAAAATCAGACATCAACTCTTCAAAAGTCATAGTTAAGAAAATTAGCATGCAAACTACTTCTTGGAAGAGCTGGCCAGTCAGGTCCATGCTACCATGCCAAGATCCATTTAAATGGAGATTTGTGGACTTCTCTGCCCAGGCTGGCTTCAAACCATAGTTCTCCCAAGCTCAGCCTCCCTCACAGGAGGATGACAGGAGACTGCCAGTGGTACTAATTAATCTGAATTAAGAAGAGGTCTTACAAACTTTTCTACCCCAGATGGCCTCCAACTCTGATCCTTCCATTCTCCTCTGAAGTATCTAAGTTTACAGGCATGAGCTACTAGTGTCCAGCTTCATTTACTTCTGACTACTCTTGTTTGAAGGAAGTATTTCATCTCATACTGCCCTACTTCCTTGGTTTTTATCCAGAGAGGATTTCTGGATCATATGACAGGCTTCTTTGTATACTCTTAAAGCAGAGAAAAAGAAGGCTCAGTTCTTTTCCCACCAAGATCACTTATCTCTATTGGGAAATCACAGGGTTGGTGTAGTCCCTGCTGAGAACTCTGGCTTTGTAGAAAACTTGAATCTATGGCTCTCACCCATTAATTTCTTCCCCTTCATCAATGCTGTGTGATTTCCTGCGCACCATAATACACAACCTTGAGAAGAAGGACTTCTGAAAGATATCTCTCTTCTTTAGTTTCCCATGGCTTGGGTGTCTATCAACTCTCCACCTCCTCCTACCATACTGTTTGATTATTATCAATCTGGATACTGTGGGCTGGTTGCCACCCACATCTTCTATTTTCTAACTGCTACATTGTATATCTTCTGTGTCATATCCTGAGTTCTTTCTACCCCCCTCCACTCCAATTGTCTAAGGCTGACAGTCATTCTGGAAGGCATAGGCCAAGGAGAACAGTGACTCACCGTGAACCACAAAGTAATTTCTGTAGAATCTTCTAGATCTTCCAACTAGGGTGTCCTTAAACACACAAGATTTCTTTTTCCCAACCTTTCGAACTTCGACTGTCAAAACTGATCTCCCCAGGCTTTCTTTGCCATCCCTGGGGCCCATTCTCCAGGGATGCTTGCTCTAGCCAGTAACACACATTGGCAGAAAGAAGAGCCACAGAACACATCTCACAGAACAGCACCTTTTATACAATGAGACACACCCGCCCCTCATGTGCCCTCTGAACTTTAGGTTAAAAATCAATGTCTGCTAAACACTGGAGGCTCATTTCTGTAATCCTAGCTACTTGAGGCTGAGATCTGAGGTTCAAAGATCAAAGCCAGCCTGGCTGGAAAATCCAGATTCTTTTTTTTTTTGGGGGGGGGGAGGGTCCGGTCATGGGGCCTGAACTCTGAGCCTGGGCGCTGTCCCTCAGCTCTTCAGCTCAAGGCTAGCGCTCTACCACTTGAGCCACAGCACCACTTCTGGCTTTTTTCTTTTTGCTTATGTGGTGCTGAGGAATCGAACCCAGGGCCTCAGGCATGCAAGGTAAGTGCTCTACCCTGAGCCACCTTTCCAGCCCCCAGGAGATTCTTATCTCTAATTAACCACAAAGAGCAGGAAGAGGAGTTGTGGCTTAAATGATAGAGCACTAGCCTTGAGCACAAAAGCTCAGGAACAGCACCCACTCCTTGATTTCAAGCCCCAGGACTAGCGCTCTCTCTCTCTCTCTCTCTCTCTCTCTCTCTCTCTCTCTCTCTCTCTCTCTCTCTCTCTCTCTCTCTCTCTCTCTCTCTCTATCTCTCTCTCTCTCTCTCTCTCTCCTAATGTCTTAGATATGGAAGATATAGTCAAGATCATACCAATTTAGGGTGGGAAATTAAAATTGCCAACATGAACAACAAACTTCCCTAATATGCTTAATGAGGATAGAAGTGTATGGGTGTGTATGTGTATGATGCACATATTACATTTATATGTATATGTTACCCTCAACACATTTTAAAGTCATACTGCTCCTATTGTTCTGCAACTTTTCTTCCATTTAACATGATGGCTGAGCTAAACCCAGATTGCTACATGGGGATTTTGTTCATTGGAACAGCTGCATTTGAATTCCATCATAGAAAAAAAGCACAATTTATGTATCCATTCTCCTCTTGATGGGCACTTCATTTATTTCTAATTCATCACTTAATGAATATTGCAATGGGTATCTTCATTGAGGTGCCTTGGATTTCTGTAGTGAATCTTCTTTTTTTTAACGTTTCTTTAATTTATTTATTTTTATTGTGTGAAAATACTGTACAGAGGGGTTACAATTAAATGGGCAAAGTAATGAGTACATTTCTTATCAAGTATGGTTGCCTTCTCCTTTGTTTCCCCTTCCCATCCCTTCCCATCTCCCACCCCCCCCAACCTACCCCCACCCCTCCCACCCTCTCACCCCCTCCTCCACTGAAGGCCAAAGTTGTAAAGTTCATTGTTGCAATGAGTACACCTGTATCCCTATTTAAACAATTTGTTTTTTTCCCTTCCCCACCACAAAATATACCAACATCAAATACAGTGAAAACAGGGGTTATACTGTGGGGGAGGGACATACAAATCAACAAAGAAACATCTTATAAATATGCTAGAAACAATTGCAAGAAAGAAAAAACAGGAGAGGATATGGACAGAAGGGAACCTTACTGCCTTGATGGTGGGAGTTTAAACTTGTTCAACCACTTTGGAAAGCAGTATGGAGGTTCCTAAAAAAAACTTCACATAGAGCTCCCCTATGGCCCAGCAATCCCACTTTGGAGCATTTACCCAAATGATCACAAACAAGACCATACTAAAGTTATCAGCACAACTATATTTATTGCAGCATTATTTACCAAAGCTAAGATATGGAACCAACCCAGATGCCCCTCAGTAGATGAATGGATCAAGAAAATGTGGTATATAAACACAATGGAATTCTATGCCTCCATCAGGAAGAATGACATTGCCCCATTTGTTAGGAAATGGAAAGACTTGGAAAAAATTATATTAAGTGATGCAGTGAATCTTAAAAGGCACAATTTCTCAATCCTACAGCAATGCTACTTTAAAAAAAATTCTTAGTAGATACTGACAAATTAATTCAAATTCATGTTATTAACAGGGTGCTAACTATTCTGTGGCTTGTATGGCCTACTCCTTCTTTGACTTGTTCATCTATGTTTCTAACATGCATCCCAGATGATATGGGCTGAACAGAATTCTAGCTTCTATACCCCATATTTCCACTAAAGCGTTTCTCCCCTAGGATTTTTCACTTCCAGTGATATCATCCCTGTGTAGCTCAATTCTATAGTCCTAGGACCAAGTGACATACTTTGTACTCAACTGACCCTTACCTACCTCTCATATCTTTGTATCTACCATTTTCGACAGTCAACTCTACTATCCTTACAGGCCAAGTCACCATCATCTCTGTAGATCTCTGTGATAGTCTTGGACTTTGAATTTCATTCTATATCTCACCACATGGCAGCCAGAGGGAGGGGTTTTTTTTGGGGGGGGGTCCAGTCTAGGGGCCTGAACTCTGGGCCTGGGTGCTGTCCCTCAGCTCTTCAGCTCAAGGCCAGCACTCTACCACTTGAGCCACAGCGCTACTTCTGGCTTTTTTCTTTTTGCTTATGTGGTGCTGAGGAATCGAACCCAGGGCCTCAGGCATGCAAGGCAAGTGCTCTACCACTGAGCCACCTTCCCAGCCGGGTTTTTTTTTTTTTTAATGCCTGGTGCTTCCTTTAAAATTATCCATCATTCTTGGAGTAAAATCTAAACTTCTTAGTATATTTTATGTCCTATGCTCTGGGTTTCTTATGATGGGCTCAGTACAGGCTCCATCTCTGAATCTCCAGGGCTCAGTGGCTAGAATTAATGAATAATGGATGGATGGATGGTTGGGTGAGTGGATGGATGGATGGGCATTTTCCTGCCTACTCTTTCGCTACAATAATCAGAACAAAGAAAGAAAATGAAAGAAAAGAAAGAGAGAGACAAGGAAGGAAGAAAGGAAGCAAGAAAGAAGAAAACTAAAAGGGAAGCATTCCTCTATAAAAGAGGAAATAAGCTGGGCGCCCGTGGCTCACGCCTGTAATCCTAGCTATTCAGGAGGCTGAGATCTGAGGATCATGGTTCAAAGCCAGCCCGGGCAGGAAAGTCCATGAGACTCTAATCTCCAATAAACCACTAGAAAACCGGAAGTGGTGCTGTAGCTCAAGTGGTAAAGTGCTTGGGAGATCGCCCAAGCCCAGAGCTCAAACCCCACGACCGACAAAAAAAAAAAAAAAAGAGAGGAAATAATAGAGTTATTGTCACTTGCATGTTTTTCAGTATCAGTAAATTGAGTGCATTTTGGAAATTCAAGTTCTTACCAGATAAATTATTGGTTTGTCTAAAGTAATTTTGTTGAAATCATTTACAAATTTGCTTAGAGTATACAATATGCTAAACTCTTTGTTCTCTGTACCTTCTGTTTTAACATTCCATGTTCATGTAAACATGTATAAAATGCTATGACTATTATTTGGAGAATCTAATTCTGAATTTGCTACTTCTCAATTGAATCAGTTTGGCTGTTATTGTCTTCCTAGCTATTTCCTTTTGGGTTTTGCACCTGAAGATTTATTAGTAAATTTTCAAGCATACAGAAAAACTTCAATATTATACAAAGAACACTCACATATTCACCATCTTTCTATCTTGCCATATTTATTTTTGATATCTATTTATATCTCGCCGTACTTACTTTTGATATGTATTTGTATACATACATGCACAAACACATGTGTTAGTATTTTGCTGATAATAACTCTGTAGATATGAACTTCACTTGGGAAGATAAAAGCACAAGTCTGCATCAACTCAGTCTCATTATTTAATCTAGAAAAGTAACAATAAGTCAATGTATCATTTAATAACTGACTCATGTTTAAATTTTTCCCAGCTGACCTGAAATTACATTTTGTAATTTTTTTCTCTAAGATCCACAAGTAGTCATATTTTGCTGACTGTTATGTCTCTTAGAAGTCTCCTTTATGCCACAGCAGCCCCTTTCTCAAGAATAATTTTCATGACCCTAACTTCCTTTTCAAGACAAGGGTCTGTTGTCTCCTAGTATATCCATGTTCTGAATTTGTTGTATAATTTCTTTGTGATGTTACTTCTTCAATTACCTGTACTTTCTCTAATCTAAAAGTTAAGACTAGAAGCTTGATTAGATTCAGGCTGAATACGTTTTTTTGTTTTTGTTTTTTTTCTCTAAGAATGCTTGAATGGTGATGCTAAATATTCTATATTCTTTCAAGAAACCCATAATGTCTGGCTGATTGATGAGGCTAAATTTATCACCCTACCATAAAGCAGAGATTTTTTCCTTTACAATGAGCAATTTAATCTTAAACTAACCTCACAAAGCAGGCATACGTGCAATGCTTCCTATGATCTGAGCACAGTGCAAACTTTTTAACTTCCATACCAGAACTGAAAGTCAAGGACAATTCTGTCCATTTAAAGATGAAGCAATTAAGGCTCCAATAGATCACCAGGCTTTGTCCCAGGAAAGAATCTGCTTCTGCTATATCCTTTCCAGTTCTAATCAATGTATGTGAATGAGACCACAGACAATGTTTTTGGTTCAAAATCTAAAAGAATAACAATGGTCAGATAAAAATGACAACTCTTCTTTCAAAAAGGAGTGATTGAGACTTTATTATTTAAAAAACTCTTTAACTAAGACACAGAAGCTATTTTGTTAGGTGCCAGTGGCTCACGCCACTAATCCTAGCTACTTAGGATGCTGAGACCTTATGATCGAAGTTTGAAGATGACCAGACAGAAAAATCTGTAAGCGTGTTACCTCCAATTAACCAACCAAAATCAGAAGTAGAACTGTGAATCAAGTGGCAAAGTGTTATCCTTGAACAAAAACACTCAAAGACAGCACCCAAGCCTTGAGTGCAAGCTTCAGGACTGACATAAGCATGTGCATGCGCGCGCGCACTCACACACACACACACACACACACACACACACACACGCACACACACACAGAGCTATTTTTAAAGGGTTAACTTATTTTACCACTTTCCACCCAGTGTTGCTTACTGTTGCTTCTAAGTAAATTTAAATGCTTTTTTTTAATGCTTTTTAATGCTTTTCATTATCACAGAACATGCCACCTGTGATGTGTGCAAAGAGGAAATGAAGAGAGGGAGAGGAGGTCAGACTAGGAAAGGCTGGATGGTCATCTCACTTCTCTTTCTTCTTGCTCATTCATAGCCAAGATCATCATAAGCTTTTGGAAGAGAATAATGAAATCTAAGAAGACATCAACACAGTGCCATATGTAATTCTTATCTCCATTTTCAGCCTTTTCAATAATGAGTTGAGTATCAAAAAGGATAAAGCCACACATGACCAACCAGTCCCATATACGGGTTTGTCTGGAAAAGCCAAACGGATTCAAAGAAAGGTTCCCCAGGGGAGACAAAAGCATCAGGCTCATGGACGACATCAAAATCTTCATGGTGCCCATAAAGGCAGTGGGAAGGATGCTGGGATTAATAGCAATGCACAACTCCAAAGCAGGGCCCAGGCCAACTCCTGTAAGGAAAACAAATCCAGCAGGAAATCCTAGTCTTTTCTGCTCGGTTTCATGACTATGAGGTGTTGCTGTCAGCCAAAGTATCAATCCCAGGGAGCCCAAGGCAGACAGCAGGCCAGCCTGGATGAAATGAGTGACCACATAGACATAAGCCCTCACATCTGACACAAACATACAGAAGGCAAAATCGGCATAGACCTTCTTCAGGTACTGCTGTGTCAAGGAAATTATGTGGGAGAATTTTAAGAGTAGATCAAAGTTGATCTTCAGATCAAATACGTTCATGGTTCCAGAATCAGTGTGACACAGTCTCCTCTCTTCTTTTTAACACACCTCAAAAGGCCACTCAGCTCTTCCAACACCAAAATGCCTTCTTATTTAATAATAGACATCGAACTTACTTTATTTTACAGTAGGTAATAATTTTAGAAACCTATTTACTTACTTGAATATAGATCAGAAATTGGGCATCGGGTGGCTCACATTTGTAATCCTAGTTACTCAGGAGGCTGAGATCTGAGAATTGTCATTTGAAGCCAGCAGACAGAAATGTCTGTGAAATTCTTGTCTCCAATTAACCACCAAAAAGCCAGAAGTGGAGCTTTGGCTCAGGTGATAAAGTGCTACCCTTGAGCAAAAGAGCTCCAGGATATTGCCTAGGCCCTGAGTTCAAGCCACAGGACAGGCACCAAATAATAGATGATAGATAGATAGATAGATAGATAGATAGATAGATAGATAGATAGATAGATAGATAGATAGATAGATAGATAGACAGACAGACAGATAGATAGACAGACAGACAGATAGATAATACAGAATGTAAGTAACATAACTTGCACTCAGCTATAAGGGTTGTAGGAAAGACAGAAAGCCAATCTGAAGTGTCAATGACAAAACTATCCCTATTATTAAATATTTTGGCTCTGTTACCTATCCTCTGAGAAGGAAAAGAATAGAGTCAACATTTTAGACACCATCTTGGTATTTATTTCTTTGAACGAACTGTTTCCTGAGTTGTGACCTAGGAACTGGGACTATTGGAGGTCATAGCAGCATGCATAAGGTAGAAGATAAATACATTACAGGGGAAACTATTGGCTGGAAGATATGATTATTCACACACTTCCTTTAACTTTAATATAACTTTACATTCAGATAGGTTGGAAACTACAAGTGCTCTAGACTTATTGCCCATTGTCTATACCTCATGCTTAATACTCTACAATCTGACTTCAATTTCCTAGAAATTTCACTTAAAATGATTTAGTCAAATAGTACTTGGTTTTCCTTTAACAATCACATTGCACATTCCTTACACCTCCCCTTCACCCTTTCTCTTCCTCTCTCCCTCTTTCTCATTCCTCTTTCTCCCCCCCCACCCCCCACCCACTTTTCTCTCTCTGCCTTCCTTTGACATTGCATTACACTCCATTCCATTGGCCTTTCTCCTATTGACCATTCCCTGGCCAGAATTCTCTTTGTCTGCTCATACCACACACACTGATACTCCCTGGGATCTTCTCTTTGGCTGTCTTCTCTTCCTGAATGATCTCACCCCTGCTGTGGCATCAGCCATGACTTGTGCTTGGATGAGTCCCAGCTCTGTCTTGGGGATACAAATCCCTACAGTTCTCTCAGGAGCAACCGACTTACATGCATGACTTCCTATGGTACATTTCCACAGTATGGTCCCAAGAAAACTTGGCATGTCTTAAACTAAACTTACAACATTCCCTCCTCCTCCTCTGTCCCTGCTTGAATATATCCCCGTTCCCATTCTATCCAAAGTGAGAAGTGTTGGGTTCATCTTTGACTTATCTACTTCTACCCCACATCCTGTGACTCACCAAGTTTTGTGGATATATCACTTAAAAATGTTTTTGCCTTTTTCACTTTCTTTGTACCCATACTCATTGTTTTACTCCATTTAAAAGTCTGTTCCAATCTGTGGTCACTCTGCCCCCCAACTATCAAGTTTTCTACTTAGGACATTGATTTAAACTCCTGACACCCTTGGATACAGCTGGAATTCTTTCGCTTGGCGAAAAAGATCCTCCATGATTAGCAGTTTGCTTCCTTTCTAATGTCAAACATTACTTCCTTTAGTCATTCTGACTAAGATTTGAACACAGGACTTGGAGCTACTAAGCTGGGGCTCTACCACTTGAGCCGTGCCTCCATCCTTGTACCTTTTTTCCCCAGTATCAGAGTTCAAACTGAGGTCCTTGCTCACAGCTGACAATCTATGACTAGAGCCATACCTCCAGCCTAGATTTTGACTGGTTGATTTAAGTTGGAATCTCATGGACTTTTCTGTCTAGGCTGACTTCAAACTGCAATCCTCTAAATCTCAGCCTCTTAAGAGGAGCTCTGACTACAGGTATGAGCCACACTATGCATGCTAAGCTGCATATTGTTTGGGTGGGGGGGTCTTCCTTTATTTCTGTGCTTCTGCACACATGCCTTATTTTGCATGTCTTTCCCAGCCTCTCACAGCTAGCTCAAACATGTCCTTCATTCAGATATCACCACATCTGAAAAACTTAACAAATAATCTGTTTGGGCCATTGTCTTATTTATATATTTGTCATTCCAAGTAATTGTGCTTATCCATCTTTTGCAATGATTAATCTGCTTTAAAATGGCAGATCTTCATACTCTGTGTGTATGAAGGAAATCTCACCTTCTTATTACTTCTTAAAAATGCAGACAGACCATTTCTCAACCCACAAGGCATGGATGAGCCTTGGTACCATGCTATTTCCAATCTGCACCCATCCATGGAAAGAGAAAATTTGCCCACATTTTCTCAACTATTTGCCTAGGCAAGTTTGCCACATACAGTGGTGCAGGTTGAACAATCCATACAACAATGAAAGAACCCATGTGGAACTCCCATTCCAAATGCTCTTCAGCAGCAAATGATCACCTGAATCTACAATGTCACAGTCTGCTACTTCTGTTCCTGCCACATTCCATGAGTTAGAGTGAGGTTATCTAGCATTAGCCCTTGTGGTCATCTTTTTTAGGAAATTTTATTTTGATTGGCAAATTGGTCATCCTTGCAAGAGGCAGCAACATGCAAGAAGATAAAACAAACAAAACAATGACTTATAGTCTGAAGCCTGTCAGATCTTATTTTAACTTAACAACCTCTTTAATTTCCTAATCCTTATTTCTCTTCTTCATTGGATAGTAACACTTACTTTACAGGAATGTTATAGTAATAAATCAGTTAACATGCATAGTCTATCTAACATTGATCCTGACAAGTTTATGTTTGCTCTTTCTCCCTGTTAATCATGCAGACTTTTATGATGCAAGGTCCTGTCAATCAAGGTCTAACAAGACTCACAACAACCATCACCTCAACAACACTGTTCGGCACCTACCCTAAACTGAATGTCTATCACCATAAGGGTGCAAAAAACCAAAAAGGATATTCATCAGAAATTCTCTAGTTATTTGTCCTGGGTTAAGTCTGAGAAATTTCAGTTAATATAATTGCCATTTACAGTTTTTGTTTTTGCTGGAATTTACTCTTATATTGTCTCCCTATTTATTCACTCTTTTTCTTTTCTTCTTTTTGCCAGTACCAGATTTGAACTCAGGCCCTAGCACTTATTCAGCATGCTTGCTTGACTTATACTCTACTATGGCTCCATGCTTCAAGCCTAAATATTTGCTAGTTACTTTGAAGATGGAGTTTTAAGGACTTTTTTTGCCTGGGCTGCCTATGAAATAAGATCTTCCGGATCTCAGCCTCCTGAGTAGCTATGGTTACAGGCATGAACCCCTGGTATCTGGCTTGTTTGCTTTGTTTATTGTGTTAGTTCTCAGCAGATATCTGCTTGTTTCCTTTAGCTACCATTATTTCTCTCTCTTCTTATGCTGTTAAGAATGTTGGTATTGATTGATTGATGATTGGTGAAATGGGTAAGGCTAAGATTCTCTTATCCACAATAGGTCAAGTTATTTGAGAATAATCTAAAAGCAAAAGAGCCCCAATCAGAGATTCTGTAAAACAATATTCCTAGGATCCACAATGGCACTGGGAACAGTGGACAATGTTTGCATATTTTGTGGTAGAGTTGGAAGCATATTTTAGTGGCAGATGGAATGTACTTCCTCTGTGTAAAGAATAACTTTCATTCCTTTGAACTTACATTCCAGGTGAATCTTTGAATAATTCACTTGAGAAAAACATAACAAGGTTTGTAATAGTTAAACCTTCTCAGAAGAGCTCAGTTTAATGTCTCCTTGACAAAACACACTGTCATCTGGAAGGAAAACTAACCTCTGTTAATACCCAAAAGGTTGTGCTCTGGGAAAAGAAAAGAAATCAAGATGAAAACTAAAGCATCAAGAAAGTAATTCTGGGTGTTTCTAGCTAGTTGGATTGCTTGTACCAGCTTCAGTTCTGATTCCACACTTGGCAAGAAGAGACAACAAACTCAGTAGAAAGGATATATATTTGCTAGGATAGAAGAGATGAGCTGGAATCCTTTCCTTAGCACAGGGATAATCATTCAGGCTGTTTACAGATATCAAATGTTTTACTTAAAGTTAGTCATGGTCTATATTGGGCCAATGAAATAGAAGCACAAGTCACATGAGGTACATTTCAATGGCCAATTTAAGAGCAAACACATTCTCCTTTCCTCTCACCATCCATTGTGATGGTCAATACTCCAACGATAGTAGCTGTATTAGCCTGGCCTCACACTGAGGGCCATGACAATGTACTCCAGGCCTCCCACTGGTTCCTCAATCCCATACCCCACCAATATGAGAGAGATCTAGACTTCCATTATTTCAGGTCCCTAAGGGTCAGAGGTTCTTCGTTGTTGCCTCATAGTCCAGTATATCCTATTGGACATCCGCCCTCTCTGTGGATTATTGAGTACAATTCCTCTTTGAATATAATTTTCTCATTTCAGATCTGGAGATAACTGTAAAAATAGCTACTGTCATCCAAAGACCTAATATTAGCACATAAACATTAAATCCTCTTAACAATGGCAATTCTTATCCTTGACAGATCTTTATTACTAAGAAGAGAGGACTCGGTCTTCCCAGAGTGATTTGGAATGTATTTCCTTTACAAGGTCTGGCTTTGAGTTAAGAAAACAGTCCCAAAGATAACAAAAAAAAAACCCTCCAGTGAACTGTATTATCATGCTTTCATTCAGAAGCATAATACACTCATTTACACACATTATTTAATGATGTCAGAAACATAAAACTAAATATGGATGAAGGCCAGATCCAAGATCTATACCCCACTGACCACCTGACCATGAGCTGATTGAGCAGAAAAGCGTTCTGTCACAATTTTCTCCTCCCCAAATCTGAGTGGACATTCTATCACTTGTCAGAGTTCTAGGTTGCAGATTACTTCACCATTAGGCAGATTGAACCTCTTCCATGAGGCACAACTAGCCATCCCTCCTCAATGCATGCACTCATTTTTTAAAACATATATATATATATATATATATATTATTTTCTTTAAGTAGTTGTTGAGTTGCCATTCACCAAAAAGGTTTATTAAAACAGTGCCTCTTGATCAGTGTCACCTCTTTCAACATTCTCCCCCATCCCTTCCATACCACCCCTTCCCTCACTTTGCTTAATATTTAGATATTTGGCACCCACTTCTTTGTATCCTATGTGAATGTCTGTGTATGTGTATGGACTTGTAAGTTTCCATGCCATTTTCTTTTTAGTAAGCAGTTCCTTCCTAGAGAGGATGATCACCACATCAAACATAAATCATTTTCCACACCCAAGAATCTCCTACCCATGAAACAGTCTTGCTTCTTATTTTTAAATTTCATAATAGATCTTCTTAGAATTCTCATCCCCTGCTTCAAGTCCCATCTCTTGAAATAAAACAAAACACTCCGGTTTTCTCTTCTGCAGATTAGAAGATCATCATGCTGACTTTTTTGAAAAGTCACTTATTTACTTATTATTATTATTAAGTAGTTGTACAATGGGGTTTACAATTCCATGAGTCAGATGATAAGTATAATGCTTACATCTCCTCTTCCTTTGTTCTCCCTCATTTTCTCCACTGCCTTCTTACCCTCAAGTTACATGGTTAAATTTTTATATAATGCACATTGCATGGGATGACTCCATTTGCTCACCCTTCTTCCCTCTATTCATCATGGTGATGGTTTATCTTCAACTCTCTTCATGGACTCTCCTATCTCATTCCTTATTCTTTATCAGACCTATAGTTTTCATTGTCAATCTTAAAACATTGACCTATAAGGGAAAAACAAAGGAGGAGGTAACAATGCTTGATAGGAAATGTACTCATTACCTTGCTCATGTAACTGTAAGCCCTCTGTACAGTATTTTTACAATAAAAAAGAATAAAAAATTGACCAATTTTTTCAAGGAAAATGTATTCTTGTTAGTGGTATAAATTCTGTCTCTTTTGGTAATCTTGAGTTTTCTCGTGCTTATCAAGGTTTCTGGCTCATTTTAGGGGTTTAGTGAGAACAATTGTGTCAATGTAGGACTATGAGCCATACTTTAACATGGTCCACCCTAGTTCCTCTGAGACCACATATTTCTTTCATGACTGCAGACCTCCTGTGTCCCACCAATGCTCACTGCCACTTCCTTTCCTGTGTGTGACACAGGAAAACATCTATCTGTTCTCTGTATCTTATCAGAGCAGTAGACTCTGGATGTGAGGCTACACTCAAGTTCATCTTCCTGAGCATGCTACGCAGCTACCTCACTGACCTACTCATTGCAATACCCCAAAGGACTGTCTTAGTACATACTACCTCCCTGGATAACTGGATGGGAAGTAAAGCTCAAAAATGTCAAGGAAGTCTGTTTCCTACCTCCTCCATACTTGCCCCATTACACCTCCCACCCCCCCTGCCACACTGAACCAGCCTTTAGCTTCTGTCTTCTGGCCCCTTGAAGAGGCAGTATGTTTCTTTTTGCCTCAACCATATTGTTTCCTCTGCCTGAAAGGGTTTTCTCTCCCTCACGTTTTCTCTTCTTCATCTAGTGATCCTTGAACTCACCTGCACACACCCCCACCACAGCAGATTTTTTTTAAATTTCATCATGGTTTGGAACCATGCAGAGACTTATGCCCATTTCTAGGTTCTATGAGAGAAGGAAGCTTACCTTTTTTTTTTTTTAAATCATGGCATGGTCCCCAGTGTCTAAAAGAGCAGTGGATGTGTAGTGGTTGTTAAGAACTATGTGTTGAAAGGGCTGGGAAGGTAGCTTAGTGGTAGAACTCTTGCCTTGCATGCATGAGGCCCTGGGTTCGATTCCTCAGCACCACATAAGCAAAAAGAAAAAAGCCGGAAGTGGTGCTGTGGCTCAAGTGGTAGAGCGCTCGCCTTGAGCTGAAGAGCTGAGAGACAGCGCCCAGGCCCAGAGTTCAGGCCCCACGACCAGACCCCTCCCCCGCCAAAAAAGAACTATGTATTGAAAGAATATGTAAGTGTCTTTATTTTTTGCTGAACTCACAAGCTCCACGAAGGAAGCATATATTTGTTTGCTCTCTGTGTGTGTGTGTGTGTGTGTGTGTGTGTGTGTGTGTGTGTTTTCTTTTGTTTGTTTGGGGGCGTGAACTCAGCTTTTTTGTTCAAGGCTAGTACTTTACCAGTTGAGCCACAGATGTACTTCTGGCTTTTTGCTGCTTAATTGTAGATAAGAGTCTCATGGCCTTTTTTGTCCAGGCTAGCTTTGAACAGTGATCATCAAATCTCAACCTCTTGAGTAGCTAGATTTATAGACGTGAGCCACCAATGTCTGGTCAGCATGTGTTTAGTTTTTTGTTTGTTTGTTTTTGCAGACCATTGAGTCCCTAAAGCAAGACCTACAGAGGATCTACCATAAAGCAGGTACTCAAACAGTATATGAATAAATAAAGAAGAAAAACAAGGTAAGAAAAAGGAATAATAAGAGAGAGATGTAACTAGTAATAGCACTCATTTACACTCAGAACTATCTCCATTGGGACAATCAATTATATAATCTCCTTAATCATATTTCATTAAGGTTTCGATTGTTTTTATTTTATTTTATTGTAAAGATGCTGTACAGAGGGGTTACAGTTACATAAGTAAGGTAATGAGTACATTTCTTAATGAACATTGATATCCCCGCCCTCATTTTTCTCCAACTTTTCCTCTTCCCTGACTCCCCTTCCGCTCCCCCACCCCAAGTTGTATAATTTATTTCCAATTTACTGTCTTGTGAGTATCACTGTTGCATTGATTCACCCTTTGTCCTTTGCCACGCCATTTTTTTATTTCCCTTCCTTTTCCCAAATCAGATAAGCATATATACAAGACACAGGGTATCAAAATAAAAAAGAGTGATGACAGGAGATAAGCCAAAGCCGGGGTGGGAACAGAAGAAAAAAGTTTTGTGTTTTTAATGTACTGCTTCAATTATTTTAGGCCAACGAGCAAGGAAGGTATTAGGACTTGGAGATTTCCCTTATCTCTACAAAGGAGTCCAAAGGCAATCAAAAAGACAGAACCATTCCATATTTTATGTTTCCTGAAGAATCTCAAAGGGTCTCAGAGTGGGTTCTGTAAACAGCTGCTCTGGAAACTTGCATCTGGTCTTTGTTTCTTAGTTACACTGATAGAAAATTAAAACATCTTCAAAACATTCCCCTACCCATTAAACATACACATGCACACACACACACATAGATGAGAATGCATACCCCTTTGAATATACACAAAATATATGCTCATATTATGCCAGAATAATTGCACAAAGATGCTTGTTTCCAGGTATGGATATAGACACTCTCAACGTATGAATATGATGTGGCAAATATGCATATATATGCACGTACATATGCAAATAGATGCACATTTGACAATATATATAACAAGCATTTATTAACATATGAGCATGTCCATTCTTTTATTCATGCATCATCCATTAAGAAAAGATATATTGATTGTTCCCTGTGTGTCGGGGTCTGTTCTAGATGCTCAAGTAAACAAACCAGACAGATATTCTACCCCCAACCCAGACACACAAAACACAACAAGTAGTTATATTTCAATAGGAACACTGAAAAACAGTAAATTAAATGAAGTTTTAAGTGGTAGGTTGGAATAAGACAGAATAAGAACATGGGCTAAAATGAGAGTTTGCAATTTTACAGGAGTGATCTACTGTTTTATATAGATTTCATTAAGAAGCTGGCATATGGGCAGGGACTTAAAGGAAGTGAACAAATAGTTTATATCAGATCTGATGGGAAGAGTGTTCTAGATACAGGAAACAACCAATGAGAAGATACTGAGATGGGAATGTACCTAACATTTATGGGAATAGTTTGGAAAATAAGGACAAAAGGGAAAGATATTAGAGCAACAGATAATGTAGTGAGAGATGATGTGGATCATCTATGTGCTGTACAATGTAGAGGGATTTTATACAATTATGTATATTGCTATGCATGCAACATACGCATACTTAATGTTTTCCTTTTGTGTTTTAAATGTATTCTTAATCCTATACATGCTTTATTCTCTAAATATATGGTATAAACACATGGAAAAATAGAGAGAGTATATAATATTCATGGGACAGTTTGTGTCTTCTATAAGTCCTAACTATGGTAATACATCATATGCATCCATTGTGCAAGTGAATATACTCATGGATTATGAACAGAATCCTGTACTATGTGTGCATGTGTATTTATATGTTACACTGTTTTGCATACCTACCTCTAGTTAACATCTGCATCACTTCAGGTGAACAGAAGTTCTCTTCAGATACCAAGTAGAAAGCAGGTACACATGCTAATCTTCCTGAGACTTCTTCCTCCATCTCAAGCCAGAAAGCATTGGCACTGAAAGCGCAAGCAAATATCAACAGAATTCATAGACAATGGATCTTCAGTCATGAAACTAGAGAAAGCACCACAGCCATGATCATCTGATTCTGAAGCCCATTTAAGAGCTCAACAACACTGATAAATTACTGGTCCTATTCCAGTGTTCACTCACTTACCATGGAGTTAGAAGTGCCAGCCTATTTTTATCACATCTCACAAGAGAAGTTTTTTTTTTTCTTTCCTGTATGTTTTTTAGTTCAACTTCTTTCAGGCAAATAAATTGCTGATCCATTTAGATTTTAATTTGAGATTCTACTCTTAAAGACCTTGTTTATGGGGTGAGATATGAGGTATGGTTTTAGATTTTTCATTTTCCATACTTGCCAAAGTTGTAAACCTAAAGCCAAGTTAATTAAAGTCAATGGAGAATGTATTTTTTTATTAAAGTTGTCCTTTCTATTGATTTTCCCCTCTCATACAAATAGTACAAACTTGGTTCTCAAAATAAAAAATACTATAGAGCAAAGAAAAGAAACAATCAGACTCTTAAGATGATTTTGAGACACCAACATAGGATTACAGAGATGGCTAAGATTTCAGAAGTGACTAAGCTGGCAAGATGATGACAATCTAGGTCAGCTAAGGACAGACAGATCCATCTATGTGGCCTAATGTCCATGAAGCTAGACTCCCAGGTACATTTGGCTTATGAAAGCTATGTTGGTTTTTTCACACTGCAACCATAGATGACTGTTTTAACAGGTAGTTTTTCTTCTCGATCTATTCTCTAGTTTATTCTCTCGATCATTTTCTATCCAAAAGCTAAATACACCTTCCAAAGGATTAATTTTGGTGATATCACTTGTGGTCTCAGAGCCCTCAATGACTTCCTCTAACCAAGGGTCACAGGATAAAGTTCACAGGATAAAGCCAATAAATGATTTATTGTTGTAAATAAAGTTTTATTAAAACATAGCCATGTTCATTTGTTTATGGATTTTTTCCATGGATGTTTTCTCATAATCAGCAAAGCTGAGTAATGTGACAGAGACCATAAGGGCTGCACAGCTCAAAATATTTACTCTCTGGCTCTTTGTAGAAAGAATGTGCCAATCCCCACTCTACCCCATTTAATAAGAATCATAGTCTCAGGCTAACATTAGAAAACAACTACAATTTGGCTTCCCACTTTAATTACTATGCACCTTCTTAATATCACCCATATTAAAATCAGTTTGGTCTATTTGATATTCCATCAAACACATAATAGCAGGATTAAATTGATCCTTCTGGCAATATCACCACCCCCGCTCCCCAAACCTACTCAGAAAAGAACCGATAGTTGGATCAGCAATCTGAGTTTTCCATGATGGGCGTCATTTCCATAACTTTTCCTCTTTATCATGATTCATTCTAAAAATAGTATATGACCAATGTTAGACCAGTAAGATATCATTCTAGACTTTTGAGGGAACTATTGGGAATGAGAAATTCTTTTTTCTACTAGGTTCTTAAGTATGCCAACTATAATTTAGCACTGGGAAATACTATCGTGGGAATTAAACCAATACAGAGGGAAGCAAAGCCAAGACATGGAGAAAGAAAAGAATTCATTTCTAAAGGTATATTTTTTTCAGGTACCCAGGTAAAGCTATGGCTGAAGCTAGACTGCTCTCCTACTCTCTTTTACATAAAGTGGAAAGATGTCTCATTTTTTGAGGCAATTTGAAGGACTTCTGTCACTTGCAGTTGAAATAGTGTTGATGTAAAGACGGAATTTAGTATCTTCACGTTTCTGCTCTATTCTCTTCCTTTGTGTATACCTTTTCCCTATGTCTTCCTGACACTATTTAATGGAATGTTGCATAAACTTGTATGCCATCCTTGCTCAAGAGCCATGCTAATCTTCTCTGTATCGTGCCAGCTCTGTGATACATGCTGCTGAAGGGCGAGCCTAACTGTATTTTATTCAGCGTAAAGGAGCTATCTCAAACCTCTTCTTTGTAAGAACTCCCTGACCTCTAAATGAAATAAAATCTCTCTAGCTGTTGAGTCTCACAGCATCATCTGATGCTACACCTTGTACCACATCCTCAGCGCATGAAAAAGGGTGTTGAATACACAAATACCTGGTGTGGAAACAATAGTTCCTTTAATCGTTGTATTGCAGGTGGTGTAGGCAAATAGGAAGTGCTTCCGATGGAATCTCATAAAATTAAAATAATAAGCCTTGTGCTGGTGGCTCACACCTGTAATCCTAAATACTCAGCTGAGATCTGAGGATCACAGTTGGAAGCCAGCCTGGGCAGGAAAGTCTGTGAAACTCTTATCTCCAATTAACCACCAAAAGCCAGAAGTAGGGCTGTAGTAGAGTGCTAGCCTTGAGAACAAAAGCTCAGGGACAGTGCTTAGACTCTGAATTCAACCCCAGGACCAACACAAAAGATAAATCAATAAAATACTATTTTTTTAAATTTTGAGTTAATGTACATTTGAAATATGGGAGGTTTTTGTAATATTTCCATACATGCATACTGTGCACTTTGAACATATTCAGACTCTTATTCCCACTACTCTCTTCTCCCTCCTCTCTGTCAAATAACATTTGGTGGGCTTTATCATATCTCTGTGTGTGTGTGTGTGTGTGTGTGTGTGTGTGTGTGTGTGTGTGTGTAAAACACCCATCCTCTCACTCCCCCAGTATCCTCTCCTTCCCCCTTTCCTCTTCTGTTGATCCCTTCCTAGGTCATCTTTCTTGGGCTAAAGATCTGGCTCAAGTAGTAGAGTCCTTGTCCAGAGCAAACATTGAGGCCCTGAATTTGAACCCCAAATATCATTCAAATAAATTTTTAATTCTGATTTTTGCAATAGTATTGAATTTTCAGGAATGTTATGAGGCCAATGCCAAGAACTCCTGTGTTCCCTTTAACCAAATTTTCTATTGTCTGCATTTGGCTATCTTTGAGCTCTCCCCTTTAAGGCATAGTCACCATATTCATGCTCAAATTGCTCTGGTTCTTGTCTAAGTCTCTCTTATAAACAATATGTGTAAACTCCAAACAGACACAAACCTTCTCTAGCAGAAACCCAGTGCACTTACTCAGCTTTGGTGAGCAATATCAGTAACAGAGCCACCCTTCCATTGACATGTCCCATGATATGCTCCCAACAATGTGTTTTCTTCCTTCATAGTCTGGAATCCAATTTAGCATAGTGCATTGTGTCTGTTTAGCTCCTAAACTCTCTCTAGTCTTCCTTGTACTTGATAGTTGTGGATGGCACATTTTTCAGCCCATCTGATATTCTTTAGCTTCAGTTCATTCCATATCTCCTCATGATCAGAGTCAGAGCGTATATTCTTGGTGGGAACATCATAGAGACAAATGTTTCATTCTTCTTGATGAATTTCATGGAAAAGCACCTGCTGCCACCCTATGTCACCTGCAGTGATGGCCACGCTCAGGCTCCTGCTCAAATAGTTTTTGCTGTAACAGCTAGATGCTCCAAACTAATATACTATACTTCAGCAAACCTCTATTTACTTTAGCAATTATTAATAATTCCTGTCTGAGATGACCACCACCAAAATGGTGTCCAAATGATAACTTTCTACATTCAACTTTTCTCCTTACACTCATCTTTTCTCCCTACATTTATTTATTCATGGCATTTTACTGAAAGAATGCTGCTTTCTTTTGCTCCCACATGCCTTCCCTCCCATCACCTTCAGAATAGACTCAAGGATTCCTCTTTTAAGCAGCAGGTGGTAATCTGTTACAGTCATTATTTACTTTGATGCCTAAACTGTCTTAGATTTGGCCAGACTCCTATTTCCTTTCAACTTGTCCCCATCCTCTTTCAGCACTTTCCTACTTTCTGGTTCCAAAAAAATGTTATGGGCTTATGTTTTTCCTACCCAAGCCTTCATTCAAATCAAACATTTTTCCATGGGACCTTGGTTCTTTTTACTGAAAAATTCTATTTGGAAAGCAAGGTATAAGAGCTGAGTGGTATCCTGCTACAGGAAGATCATCATTTTCAGATGACTGAGATAAGAAATATGCGTGTATTTACACAGTAATACATGTGCACAACATATAATCATCTGTATGTATCTATTCATTTCTACATATAAATACAGACATATATTAAAAATGCTATGAGTTTATTTATATATCTCCAACTGTCACTTAACACTTTGGATTTCTTTCTAGAATTCCCCTTTCCATATTTCTAAATCTCATCTCTAATTATGCTCTGATATCTTAACAAATTGCCTTTGTACCAGATAGCTGCCCAGGTATTCAAACTGCCTTTCTGGTGCCCAGGGTAAGGGATACCCTGAAACCAGTAACTACACAAAACCTTCACAAAATCAGGAAGTGAATATATCTCTGTTCGACTTTGTCCTTGTCAGGAGAGCCTTCTTAACTGACCTTATAGGCTTCAAAAAATAATGAATAAAAAAGTATCACCAGAGTGTCTCTGAGGGTCTGAGAAACAGGTGGTATATAATAAATTCAAAGGGCAATTGTTGTTGCCATATAGAAAACCTGTTCCCTTCCCCTCTTGTTCTACTCTGGTGGAGACTATTTTGGAGGTTCACTGCTGTTCTTGGGATTTTCTAAACAAGTAAAGCAACTAAATATTATATTAGGTGAAAAGGCATCAGTCAAACTGAATTACAAACAACTCTCAACCTCTGTAATTTTAGATTGTTTTCTTTAACTTTAAGAAAATGCAGCATGACAAGGGCAATACACATAAACCTGTCTTGTTACATACATGCTGCAACTCTGGAGTCACATTAGGTGCTTCATTTATGGGGAAACCCCAGATCAAAACAAAAAAACAAAAACAAAAAACCTCCAGAAGTATCCAGGTGACCCTCCCCACAGATTGTTTTGCCTTTTCTTCAGTTTGCAGCATCACAGAAAGTGATACTCCCTCCTGATAAATCTACTGTTTTGATGGAAATTGATTGGTTCCTGGAGGTTTCCAAGAATGCACCAAGTGGCTTTTTCAACAGCACCTAAAGCAGTTAAGTGGAGAGTCAGGACCCAGAAGAAGTGTCTACCCATTCCATTCATCCAACAACTGTTTCCCAGCCTCCATATGGAAGATGCTGAAACAACTATTATTTGTGTCTGGCTATATTTCAGTTCATCAAACTGAGGGACATAGAGTTATAATCTCTGGTTCAAGCCCTTCCTGGGTCCATATAGAATAACTAAGACAGAAGAATACATAGAGATCTTGTCTCATCATTTTATAGATAAGAACATTGTATAGGTGAAATTTCTCCAAAACAAGTCCCACTCAACCATGCATTACTCCCTCTTCCTCTCACAATTTTCCTCCTGCCTTTAGAAGCTATGTTTTGGCTAAGGGTCAGCTTTGGTTTTACATTTCAGCATATCATCCTGTCTCCAAATAATTTTAGCTGAGAGAAAATGCCACAGTAAGCTTTACCTCTCATTCAGCCCCACACTGCACGCCTTGCTTAGTGGAAAGTGCATTAAAATGAGACTAATCCTGGCATTGCAATGCACCATCTGGTTGGATCTCTCCACATCCCTAAACCTTGGTCTCCTCATTTTTGAAATGCAGGCATTGGATTAGAATATCCAATCATTCAACAAACAAGTATTTAAAAAAAATTAAAATGTGCCACCCATCTAATTTATGATCTTGGATTCTTTACCAAACCTATCTTACCTTAGTTGTCCTACCAGAAGAGTAGAGAATCACAGGAGTACCCACATCATTGCTTTGTCATAAGCGTTAAATGAACTGACCACAAAAAGTACTTACAGCAGTGATTAGTACATAATTCTCTGAGTTTGCTTGCTGCTATTACATTATCATCATCATCACTACTATTGCTATCATTCCCCAGTTCCTGCTCTTGACTTTGGCTATTTCCTCTGCCTGAGTTGACCTTGCTCTCATTTGCAAGTCCAAATTCTACCCAGGTATTCAAGAACAAGTTCAAATTCTTTTCTTCTCCGATTCTAACTAGCTCTTTCCTGATCCATGGTGTTAGCATCATAACTTTACCCACATGAATGTCACGTGAGTGCACGTATTACTACTCCCTCTAAGTTCCTTAAGTGTGGGATTCCCATTTGATTCATTTTCTAATCCATGTGTCCTGCACAGGACTCAGTTAATATTCACTGAATGGATGATGTACAGCCTTGCTTAAGTAGCAGGCCTAAATTGATGGTATAAATGGTGTTGATTTTCATTGTAACCAAAATGCATTGTACAGCTGATGGTGTAAACAAAAATATACTACATTAATAATCTCAAATTGTTGTTCAATCCACATTATCTTTGGAATTTTTAAATGTGTGCAAATATGACTCTTACCTCCCAAATATTCCAATTCCATAAGTTTCAATGAAGAAGTAATTCATGTTTAAAGGTTTACAGGAAATATATATGCAGCGGAAATAAAAAAGCTTACCTATGTATTACCTTTAACAGCTTTCTCAAGGTTTCCTCTCCCAAATAATGATTAATTTCGATGAACAAGCAAGTAGCTTCAAAGGTTGTTGGTCTTTTTATGTTCATCACAATTAATGTCTCCTTTCCACACTAAAGAATCTCAGTAAATGATTCTCTTTAGAGGGAGCATATTGGAATGAACAAGTTGCTCAATGAAAAGACAGGTCCTGGGATAAACTTAAACAAATATGTGCAAAATTGCACTGTATGCTTTTTGTCTCTCTGGGTTTTAAATCCCCATTTTTAACAGCATCAATTATAACAGCAGCATGAAGCCTATATGAAAATATTGAGATTGACATGGCTCTTCAGCATGACCCCACCACGGTAATGCTACTTGGCTTTGCTAGATCTCAGTCTGCCAAGTAAATATATCTTGAGGGGGCTGGGAGTGTGGCGTGCTTGCCTAGTATGTATGAAGCCCTGGGTTTAATTCCTTAGTACCACATAAGCAGAAAAATCGGAAGTGGCACTGTGGCTCAAGTGGTAGAGTGCTAGCCTTGAGCAAAAGAAGCTCAGGGACAGTATCCAGGCCCTAAGTTCAAGCCCCAGGACTGGGAAAAAAATTATTTAATAAAGATATCTTAAGGATATCTTGGACGAAGCCTGAAAAAAAAATATGCGCTTAGCAGTGCCTTTAACATATAGGAGCTTTTCTACATGGTTTAGAGGCAGAATCAACAACTTTTGTAAACTTAGTTCTGCCATCAGCCCTTTCTCAGATGCTAGTCCTCATTAGTTACTTCTGTGTATTTTGATTACTAAAAAGTGACTGCTCTCTCCACTTCACCAGGGGTCTGTAAGATGGATAACAGCAGGTATTATAGATATTTACATCTGCAGAACTGAGTACAAAGACCTTATTAAGTTCTCACTGTTGGGATTGGGGTACTAGGAATTGAACACAAGACCTTGTACATATTAATCAAATGCTTTATGATTGAGTTTAACCCCCAGCCCTGTTTTAAAACTTAATGTATAAGCATGATTTTCAGTGTGTTTATTGAGATACTTAGAACAAATAAAGATTTTAATGAGGAAAAGCAAGTGAATGGACTATAAACAAGAAAAATCAAAGCCAAATGCATATTATAAAAACTAATTAAGAAGGAATGATAATATATTTTCCTTAAAATTAGAGCAAAGACAAGACATGAGAAGACACTGTATAATTAAAGTTTCCAGAAATATAAAAAATAACAACAACAATTACAATAATATCAGGAAGCCAGCATAAATTTGAATAAATAATTTTAGTAGTCTATGTTTACACTATATTTGGAATATATTTATACTAAAAATGCAATATTTATCAAAAATTCAGCCTTATCTAAATGTCTTATAGCTCACCTGCAATACCATCTATAATTAGGTTCAACATACACAAAACAAAAGAGCTGAACTGGTGACATAGGGGAGACTGAGATTTCTCCACATATATATGTATGTATATATGTATATATATATATATATAAAATAAATACTATATGTATGTATAATACACATATCATTTACAATATGCATATATACGTATGTTATATGTATATATTAATATAATATGTATACATAGTATATTATATAATATTATATAATAATCTATTAATTATATAATAATGATATATTAATTAACTATATTAATTGTTATAATAGCATCAATTATTATCCAATATTATATTAATTGACTATATTGATAATTATAACATATTATTGTATATTATATATAATATGTGTATACACATACACAGCAACATACAGAAAGAGAGAGATGATTTTAAAATATGAACTCACATTGCCTGTAGGAGCTGGGATTTACCATAATTTTCACTCTGAGAAATGGAAAACCAGAAAAGCTGATACTGTAATTTGAAGGCCTGAGATCCAGGAACACCAGGGGCAGGAGAAAATGGTTTCACCATCTCCTTTTGGGGCAGTTAAGCCTCTCAACAGATTGGAAGACACCCACCTACATTTACTCAGTCCATTAATTCAAATGCTAACCTATTCTAGAAATACTCTCACAGATACACTTAGAAAGAATGTTTGACAAGACATCTTGGCATCCCAAATGCCAATCGAATTAATACATAAGTAACCATAGTGCCCTTTACTATCTCCAAAGGAAGGATATGTGAAGATTTGTTTGTATTTGTTCCTGTGATCATTCTCTGGAATAAGTTCCATTTCACTTGTTTATGGTTTATGCATAATTAATTAATTAATAGATTTCCATTGTTCTTTAATACTGAACATTAGAATCATGACTTCGAATTGTCTGGCCAGTACCCCAAGGGTTGAATCAAAGCTTGAGACGTTTGGAAAGGAAATGCCATTTTCACTCTCTCAGCTTCTTTGGTCTGTCTGTTCTCTCTGCGCTTTCAGACATAGGCTCAGTTAGCTGCCGGTAATCTAAGTATAAAAACAATTAGAGCAAATTGGCAGTGCCATTTACTTGCATATCCAGCCAACTCGCCACGTGCTGCCAATTTTCCTTCTCAAATATTTTTCATATCCATTTCATTTTCTCTAACCACCCTGCCATTGCAATGGGCCAAACTCAGGCTTTCCCATCTGAACTATTGCCACAGACTCTCAGTGGCCAACCAGCCTCCATGCTCTCTAACCTGTGATCCACATTCCATGCTACCGTCAGAAAGAGCATCCTAAAACTCAGCTCTAAATTGCTCAGTTGTCTTTACTGATTGCCATGTATCTTCAAAAAGAAAAGAGAACTCATGTGTATCTTCTAAGGAGGGCTCACCTTAGTGACTTCATTTCCACCTGACTGCCTCTTTTTAAGACCTTGTCTCCAAATACAGTCACATCCTGTGATCCTGGTGATTACAAGCTCAACTTTTGTAGATGGAAGGGGTACAATTCAACCCATGGCATCATCCTTTTGGCCTCTTTCATACCTCCACTAGCATCCTTTGCTCCTTGATCCTGACTTCTACAAATAGAATTCATTCATTAAAACCTTCTACTTTTCTCCTTCCTATTCACTACTTTCTTGTGCTTATCTTCTGTTACAACCTTTATTTCAATGAATCATATCCATTTGTTTCCATCTGTCTCTCCACCTATCCTTCAGGGCAAAGATGGCCTAATTTGCTTTTGTATTCCAAAGGCCTACTACAGTTCCTGGCATACTGTAGATTAGTTAAATGTTTTGGAAAAATAAATTAGAAAAGATAAGCCAGAGGGAATGATAACTAAGCAGAATCCCTAGTGAGAATTAAAAGTGATCCAAATGAAGAAAATGAGGGGCCTGTAAAGAAATATGGAACATTTGAGGAACTGTTAATACATTATATATTATATGTTAAGATGGAAGTAATATATTTTATAGTATATATTTTATATATATGCTATTTATTATAGCATATGTTATATATACTATATATTAGTATATATGTTATAATTGTATTATAATTATATTGGTATTTATATTTTATATTAGTATATATTTTATACTTATATATAGTGTATATTATATATACTGCATATTTTATACATAGTATATGTTTTATATATATTTGGTATATAGATAATATATTTTGATATATTTTATAAATAACATATTATGCTATATTATATAATATATATTTTACATATTATATATTATACCATAGTATATATTTTACCTATACTATATAGCATATATATGCAGTAATTGTATTATATATTATGTAGTATAGATAGTATAGTTAAGGTTGAAGTTATAGAAAATGTGCTTAGACATGCAAGGACATAAAAGGACATGGTATGTCCATATCGTGTTATATCTTTGGAAAGTTTTGAAACACACATTTTTTTTGGGGGGGGTCCAGTCGTGAGGCCTGAACTCTGGGCCTGGACGCTGTCCCTCAGCTCTTAAGCTCAAGGCTAGTGCTCTACCACTTGAGCCACAGCGCCACTTCCGGCTTTTTGCTTATGTGGTGCTGAGGAATCGAACCCAGGGCCTCAGGCATACAAGGCAAGTGCTCTACCACTGAGCCACCTTCCCAGCCCCATCTTTGGAAAGTTTTAAGTAAGAAAATGAAATGGTCATATTGTCATATTTGCTAAGCATAATATTAATGTTGGCAGCAAATAATGATAGATTGAAGGGAGCTAAAACTACGAGCAAGCCTCTGAAGTATCTGCTGTCCTGGATTAGGCTAGGAATGATAAAGGATGAACCAGGAGAAATATTACAAAGATTGAGAGAGGGTACAAATCACAGTAATATGTAGACTGTAAAAGTGAATAAACCTGATGCTTGATTAAGCAAGAGACATGAAGTAATGAAGGAGAGAAGATAAGTCTGATTGATTGGTTGGATGACAGAGGTTTCAAAGACAGAAGAGAAACACATGGTAAAGCATTTAGGGGTAGGGTAGGGTAGAGAGCAAGAGGTAGTGAAGGACAAGAAACTGAGTTGAACCACAGGATATACACTTGGTCATTACAGGCAAATGGTCATCTCAATCTGGAACTTGAGAAAAGTCTTAGAGATGCTGTTACTGAAGTCATCCTTACAGAGAGGAGAAAATGAGACCATGGGACTAGAGCTATAGCCTAAAGAAAGAGCTGGGCATCATTGGCTCAAACCTGTAATCCTAGCTACGGAGGAGACTGAGATCCAGAGAGAGACTCTTGGTTCAAATCCAGCCCACACAGAAAAGTCTGAAAGATTCCACCTCTAAAAATAATTAGCAAGAATGTTGAGTTGAAACCTCTTTTAACAACTAGTTGGAGGTAATTTTTTTTATTTAAGTAATTAAATAAAATATTTAACAGAGAAAAAAAAAAGAACTAACAAAAGCCAATCTGGAGATGTGGCTCAAGTAGACAGTGCCAGCTGTGAGCAAGCAAGTTGAGAACTTGAGGCCTTAGCTAAGTTTAAGCCATGGTACTAGTGCCAAGAAGAAAACAGTAGGGAGGAGAGGGAAGAGAAAAGAGGGAAGAAAAGAGAAGAGAGGGGAGGGGAAGGAAGGGAAAAGAGAAAAGGGAAGGGAAGTAGCAATGATGGAATTCTGGGCTTAATAGCAGCCCCTTCATTTCTGTTCTGCTGCTTGGAAACCATATATTAGAAAAGCCACAAATTTTCCAGGTCCATATTGAATGCTGCCATCTAAGAACAGTTAAGTTGATGGAAATAAATGCAATTAAATTCATGGCTTTGAAGGTTAATGAAAAGTAAAAGAAAAAGAAAAAATCATTTGTTCAACTCATTTTATTCCATTTATTTATTCTAATTTTTGTTTACTATTTTCTATTATAGTGTATTTAAATATATAATCATTAATTCATAATTTAAAATTAGAGTTATAATAAGTAAATTAAAACCAGCACGTAAAGGTTAAAATAAAAATTTGCCTCCTCAAGGCAACAATGCTTGATAAGAAATGTACTCATTACCTTGATCATGTGATTATAACCCCTCTGTACAGTATTTTCACAATAAAAAATTTATTTAAAAAAATCTACCTCCTCTTTCCACTGTTACAAGTAAAAATCTTTACTCGGTAGGGAACTTATACAATCATCATATAATTGAGTGAGCACTAAAATCCACTTTTAAGAGACAAAAACCTGGAGATCATTAATTTATAAACATACCACAATCGATCTCTATTAAGAGTCGACCATTTATACATTCTAGTTCATCAAGCTACATACTGCTATTCCTTCTATTCACCCTTGTTTTGTTATTGGTGGTGGAGGTCGTGGGGCTTGAACTCAAGGCCTGGGCCCTGTCCCTGAGCAATTTTTGCTCAAGGCTAGTGCTCTGCCACTTTAAGCCACAATGCCACCTCAGGTTTTCTGGTAGTTAATTGGAGAGATAAGTATCTCACAGATTTTCTTGCCTGGGCTGGCTCTGAATGGTGATCCTTGGATCTCAGCCTTCTGAATAGCTAGAATAACAGGAGTAAGCCACTGGCACCCGGCTCATAAGCATCTTAGTCTCCTTCACTGTCACCGTGTAGCTGTCCTTGCAAACACAAAGAATTCAGTTGACAAACTTGCTTTTCCTTATAGTAGATAAAGGCTACAAGGCTAATTCCTCTTCTTTATGTATGTTATGTGAACTGGAATTGGGGTTTGAACTCGGGGCCTCACATTCACCTTAGCCTTTTTTGTTCAAGGTAGATGCTAGACCACTAGAGCCATATCTTCACCTTATGCTTTATGCTAGTTAAATGGAGATAATAAGCTCATGGGCTTCCTTACCTGGGCTGGCTTTAAACCATGATCTTCAGATTTTATTCTCCTTGAGTAAGTAGGATTATAAAATCATTGGTACAGTTTCCTTATCAAGTTCATCTTTCTACTTCCAATGGCTATCATATCACAATGTCTCCAATCTAAAAGACCTACTTTTCCATGCTTTACTGAGGAAATAATCAAAAAGAAAGTCAATTAGTGTACCAGGAACATTTATTGGGATATTATCTGTCATAGAAAGATAATATCTCCCAATAGGAAATGAACTTAGTAAATATGCAACAGAATTTTATGCAGCTCTGAAAATGGCACCTTTATGAAGAAGGAGCTAGGGTGTGTAAAGATGGAGATAGTACTCAATTATGTCTCTACAATAATCACATTTATGTAAAAATGTTGTCATATGGACCATGATGTTACCATAATTCTCATAAAGACATTTTAAATCAGAAGCTGTGATTATCTTTTGAGTTCCTATGAGAAGTGATAAATTCCTCAAAACACTTGATATGATATAGGTTCTTTTTTTTGCCTCTGTGCCAGTCCTATGGCTTGAACTTAGGGCCTAGACACTGTCTCTGAGCTTGTTTTTTCTTAAGGCTAGCACTCTACCACTTGAGCCAGAGTGCCACTTTCAGCTTTTTCTGAATAGTTGATTAGAGATAAGAGTCTAATGGACTTTCCTGCCCAGGCTAGCTTTGAACTGTGATCCTCAGATCTCAGCCTTCTGAATAGCTATGATTATAGGCATGAAGCATCAGCACTTGGCTGATATCTGTTCTTATTACTACCAACTTCTTCCTCCTGAGTGTGTGTGTGTGTGTGTGTGTGTGTGTGTGTGTGTGTGTGTATGTGTGTGTATGCTAGTACTAAGGTCTGAACTTAAGGCCTGAGTGTTGACTCTTAGTTTTCATACTCAAGGCTACTGCTTCATCATTCGAGCCTTAGCTCCACTTCTGGCTTTTTAGTAATTAATTATTGATAAAAGTCTTACGGACTTTCCTACCCAGGCTAGCTTCAAACCATGTTCCTCAGATCTCAGCCTCTTGAGTAGCTAGGATGACAGAAGTAAGCAACCAGCACCTACTCTTCCAATTCTTTTAAGCAATGGGCTTCCTCTATTTTCCATCTCTTGGCTTCTAAGAGAAAACAGTTTATTCACCCCCTTCTTGTATATTTTCTCATAGTGACTCAGGACAGTGGCTGAGCATCACTGTTGATCGTTAACTGGATAAGATGAATCTGTTTGAGCCATCTCTTGGACTGAAATTGCACCATGGTAGGATTATAAAATGGACAAGGACAGGCCTTTGTGGCTCTCTCTTCTCCCTGTTAGCTCCAGCTCCTTTAAGTCTGCTAACACCAGCAAGCTCCCTGCATCAGAGAAAAGACTTGAAGACTCACTTAAATGATTGACCTATTTCTGGGCTTTCTGTTGTTGCAAATTACAAGAATATACTGTGTGCATTTTCAGGTAATTTGATACTATTACCTTAAAACTCGCTGGTTCCACCTCCCCTTTCCCTCCCCTGTTCAGATAGAATATCTGACCTTTTCCCTTGGTAGGCTGCTTCTCTTTTCCAGGTAACTGATGATGATTTTATACCCTGGATGATAATCAATATGGAGAAGCTGTCTTTATTGATTTGGATAAAACCACCAATTATGGCTATTTTGAACAGAGCTCAATGGGATTAGATGTGATTACAATGGCGATGGGGTGTGAGCCCATCCACACCCAGAGGCTGTCGTGAGGTTGTTACAGAGAAGATACAAATGGGGGCCCATACCCAATGTGGACACTGGGTACCTAAGTGGACACTAGCCACACCCCTCAGAGGACAGAAACTCCAGATTAAACTACCTAGCCATGTGCATTAGAATTTAGAACTCAATGGACCTGCCTCAGACACAACAAAGAGAACAGAGAGAAGCAATGGCCTACCTGAGTCCCGTGAAATCAAAGACAGCAACATTTCCAAGAATGTGTGAATTTCAGACAAATCAGCATGAATGTCAGGAGGTCCTAACCCATGGGAAGGTCCTGATCACCATCTGCACAAATCTGCATCCTTATAGAATCACTGCAACCTTCACTGACACCTTCCATTATCTTTAATTTAGTGGGGGCAGTTCCATATCTTAGTGATTGGAAGCATTGACTTTGGTGCTGACTGACTTCTTTTTTAGAAATACGACTCCGCAAATTACTAATCTTTTCAGTGCCCTTTGTAAAATACAGACAATAATGAAAAAAAAATCCTTATACTTGCCCTTGGCCTCCATCCCTACCTTTCCATTTTCACTGAAAAGGCACTGGAGTTGGAGCCAAAATGCACATCTCTGCTTTCTATAGCAAGCTATGTTGTCTATGCCTTCATCATCTGCAAAAGTTATATGATCTAGCAAGTGTGATAACCCAGGCCCCTGCAAAGTGTTTTCTTTAATTATTTATTTTCCTCTCAGTTTCTGGGCAGGTCATCTGGAAACTATCATAACCATCTAGAAACATGTATTTCTTCCAGCCATTGAGGGTTAAATGAGCACAATAAGGTTGTAATAATGACACCAACTACCTGAGTTCTACTCAGGGATTGATTCATCCATCCATTCATTCAAGAAGGAATTACTGAGCATTTACTCAGCAAGGAAATGTCCTGAACACTGAGTAAATATATGAGGTCTCTGATATAGGAAAGCCTATAGTCCAATGAATAGGGAAAGATGCTGAACATATGCAGAGCAAATCAATTGGCACAAAATCAAATACAATAGGAAAAATAGTAAAATACAGGGGAAAAAACTAGCAATAAAAATGGAAACAGCAAATAAATAGAACAAGATCCTCAGTGTGCTCTGGGAATGTAAAGCAGGGTTATGCAGCCAAACGTGATTCGAATATTGGATATTGGAGAAGAAAAGAGTGCTAATCGATTAGATTGTAGCTTTCTAAAGAGATGAGATTAAAACTAAGAGCTGGGAGTCAAGAACAAACCCTTCCAATGAAGTTCAGAGCAGACCTACAACAAGGCTTTGAGGAGGAACAGGCTGGTATGTTTGAGAAACACCAACCCGGAAAGCATGAAACCAAGCATAAGAGAAGAGTCTCCTTCAGCAAAACCTGAGTTCCCCATCCCCTCCTGAAATCACCAACTCAATTTCAAGATTCTCAACTGATGCCATAAAACACATGACAACCCCTGGCTCCTTCACAGTGACTCTTCAGTGACATCAATATGATCGCCAGCCTCGCTGTCCCTGACATTCTTGATACACCACACAATTTCACAATGGTTGGCAGAGTACAGCCTCTTCCTCATTCTCCTTCCAAGCAAGGACAAAGATGAATGTTCAGGGAGTCAAATATTACTGCCTGGGTCTCTTGTATTCAGCCTACAGAGCAGTCTTGATTGTCATTTCCTCTGCCAGCCTCAACTGAGTAGAATCTGTTTACATGATGATATTTCCAGTACATTTAAACTACCCTAGGGGTGACCCCTTTGGTGAGCTGTCTCACCAATCCTAGAGTCTAAGCCATTTAAAAAGATTGGAGGGGCTGGGAAGGTGGCTCAGTGGTAGAGCGCTTGCCTTGCATGTCTGAGGCCCTGGGTTCGATTTCCTCAGCACCACATAAGCAAAAAGAAAAAAGCCAGAGTGGCGCTGTGGCTCAAGTGGTAGAGCGCTAGCCTTGAGCTGAAGAGCTGAAGGACAGCACCCAGGCCCAGAGTTCAGGCCCCACGACCGGACCAAAAAAAAAAAAAAAAAGATTGGAATCATGTTCCGTTCTATGGCACTCTTCGTTTTTCTAATGGAGCTTACCAAGCTTGGGGTCTGATGGTTCTGGGTTCAATCCTTTTCTTTTGGTGTAGACTTGAGCAAAGGTTACAATTCCCCTGTGCTCATCTTTCTTGGATTACAAAGCACCAATATAGAGTTTACCATATAAGAAGACACTTGGTAATTATTCTTCATTGTTGTTACTTCTGAATCAAAATATGCACCTTTACTCTCTTCTTTGAGCAATAGTTCCTGCCTCATTTCCTGCAAGTCAAAGGTATGTTTTATATTCTCTGTGGTTTGGACAAGATGAGACACAGCCAAAGAACCAGCCATCAGCTGGTTTGTTGACCTACTCATTCCTTAATTGTTGAGTCACTGATTTCCTCCAAAGTGGTTTCTCACTCCCTCATGTAAGTAGAAGCCTGAGCATCTTCCCAGCCTGAATTTGCAGAAGACACACGGCCTAGTTCCTTTCACTGAGTCCCTTAAAAGTACAGAAAAACACTAGAACATCTTTGATTTCTTTATATACTTGGACTTGCATTAACTTCATGGTGTCAGAAATCCAGCATGGAAAACCCACTGAATCCTCTTACTCTTTCATCTTGCTTTTTGTGTGCTTTTAGGTTACAAAGAATACTAGTCTATTTTGCTTTTGCAAGAGAGCTCCTTACAAAGGTTGCAAGCTTTTTCAGAACTGGAAGATAGAACAATTGAAAAACTCCAAGAGGGACTTCTGACCTATCATTTAAAGCTGAATTGTCCTCTCTGAGACACAATGGTGGTCTCCGTTGCATAATTTAGACCCCTCCTGGCTTGCACTTACGTCTGCTGTACAAGAAGTATAGCTTAGCTGGCAGCAAAGCTAAAATGTGCAATAGGCTCTGCGATGGTGTTGGAATAGGACTGATGAGAGAAAATTTTCCTTCTGATGCTCTATCCATTCTGACACCAGTCTGGCATTTAGTGTAGCAATTCGGACTATGTAGGGAAAACCAGATGTATAACCGTGTATATACTACTCTTCCTTCTCACATACTAAATTAGCAAATGCATCCCATTTGGCACTGACATTTTTGTATCATTTGAGTATCTTGCCAAGGGCTACTCAAAAGATAGCTAATATGTGAACGTCAAGGTTCTCTGAGTTGGAGAGGAACAGGCCCAGCAGTGGAGTCAATGAGCACTCTAGAGGGAGTTACTCTTACGTTTTGTGGATGTGTTTCTATCCGCGTCATCACCAAAAACAGGAAACTCGTCTGTTGTGTTTTATTTTTGTTTGCCCAGCTTTTGGTTGTTTGACCATCAGATTATACAATCACTGAGACTCAACATGCTACAAGTCAAGTCAGCTACCAAGATAGCACAACATCGAGTTTAAAAACAAACAAAAAATCTGTCAGTCCTTAGAGAGTTGAACTGTATAATGTCTGTAGCTTCCCTAGAGCATTTTTTTAAATCTTAAGCCTAACACAACCAGATGGATGGGAACTCACTAGGCATTGTTTATGGTTATTGAGAAAGAAAAGAAGTCTTATCCTAAAGCAGGTGCGTTCAAAGTGGCATAGACATGGCTGCTCAATGCTCTGAGTCTCACCTGAGGTCTGGTTCCCTAGCCCTCTGCTCCCTGGGTGACTTCTTTCCTTCTGTTATTTATCCATTCATTTGACTTCTTGTTTCCCTTAATAAATGAATTCATTCTGACATTTCCATGGTTGTAGTCACCATCTAATGCTAATGCTGGCTTGCTCCCATGCAAATCTCAGATCATGGCTGAATTTACCCAGGCATTTCTTTCACCCCCATTCTTACAATGTTTACTTTCCTCCCCTGTAAAACCTAGAGCATAATCCATCTTCCTTCCTTCTCCTCCTGCTTGATTTCTAAGTTACAGAATGCTATCAGCGTATTTTTCCCAAGCAAGAAATCTGAGGGTAATTATCAATTCTTACAGCTCCCTCACCCACCTTACATGGTTAATATTTACTGACTCTGCCTGGTGCTACCTCTGAATTCCATGACCTTTTCCTGCTGTCACTTGAGCTCCATGCAATGCCATTTCTTCCCTGGATCACTCCATCAGCCTCTCGTCAGTTCTCCTCTCAATTCTTGTCCAGTTCCAATTGATTCTGTGCAAGTAAGAGTGATCTTTCTGAAACACTTATCTGACTCTGTAACTCACTGACTGACCCTGAAGCTCATCTGGCCTTTCCAAGAGTCCTCAGTTCAAGTTTCTTTGTGTAACTTTAAAAACCTTCAATTACTTGATCATCCCATCTTCTGCCGTCATGTATCTCTCTCTCTCTTTTTCTCTTCCTTTCTCTCTCCATGCAAAAGTCCACATCATTCTTGCTTCTGAACTAACCTTTCTCCTAATTTCTGCCTATCTCTTCCACTTTAACTAGGACTAAATTAATGGAATATCCAGAAAACATTCTCTAATTATCTCTCTCCATAAATAGATTATGTCCCCCTTAAATGTGGAGTCTGTCTCTTCCTTATTTCTGAATATGTACACCTTAGAACAGAATTCCCCATTTGGTGACCAAGAAAAGAACAAAGATTGCATGGGAATTTCAACTTCAATATACTACAGCCTGAATGGCAGCACTAATGACAGCTTACAATCTTACCCAGAGAGTCTCCAAGGCTTCAAGAGAAAGGCTCCCCCTGTGTCCGCCTAAGTTCTGGCATCCCAAAGTGAGCATGCCATTAGACCTTCACCACTTGTAACTATGAGCTAAGTAAGCCCCCTGCACCCTTCTAGAAACTCTTGATAGCTCTATTTTCATTTTGTAGAAGGGAAAATTGAGGCAAAGGAGTTGGTGGGGAAGGAGGGAAGAAGGAAGGAAGGAAGGAAGGAAGGAAGGAAGGAAGGAAGGAAGGAAGGAAGGAAGGAAGGAAGGAAGGAAGGAAGGAAGGAAGGAAGGGAGGGAGGGAGGGAGGGAGGGAGGGAGGGAGGGAGGGAAGAAAAGGAAAAGAGAGGAGAGGAGAGGGGAAGATAGGAGAGGAAAGGAAAGGAGCGGAAAATAAATGGTCAGGACTATGAGCACATCCATCTTGATATTGTCACCTACAACTTAAAAGGAACACAGGAACCAGGCAACTTGATTTCTTTTGAAAGAGAAAATGTCAGTATATTTGATCTTGATTTGGGAAGAAAAGAAATAGCATTGTATAGATTACTGGTACCAGTCCCAAACAATAACAAAATAAAGAATCATAACCAAGTTACTAAAAATAAGAAATAGCTCACATCTTTCCTTTTTTAAAAAATCTTTACAAAAGCCCTATCAGGTAAGAATTGCTTTGTCACCGTTTGTTACAGGACACTGTTGAAGCCCAGAGAATTTTAGTATCTTGCTCAGAGTCACATTATACAATGACCAGTGTAGTCAACATTAGTCAACAAAGTCTATGTGATTTCAAAGTCTGTATTTTTAACCATCAAGCCACATCTGAAAGGAAAATTGAAAATTCTAGAAGACAAATTGCTTCCATATAGACAATGCATCATAAAATACTCAATAAGTTTCCAAAAATTAGTGAATAAAAAACAACCATCTAGAATTCAGTTTGTTTTCAAGGTTTTTTAAATCCCCACAGAACAGATTCCCTAGGCATTCTCAAGCCAGACTAGGAAGCATTTCTTAAGATTTTTGAAGTAGCCTCTAGCTACTCAGGAGGCTGAGATCTGAGGATCAAAGTTGAAAGCTAGCCAAGGCAGTCTATGAGACTCTCATCTTCAAATAAACAGCAAAAAAAGAGAAAGAAAAAAGGCCAGAAGTGAATGTTTGACTCAAGTGGTAGAGTGCCAGCCTTGAATGACAAGCCAAGGAAGAATGCAAGACCCTGAGGTTGAGCCTTGGTACTGGTAGAAAGAAAAGAAGAGAAGAGGAGAGAGGAGGAGAGAAGAGGGGATGGGAGAAGAGGAGAAGAGAGGAGAGGAGAGGAGAGGAGAGGAAAGGAAAGGAAAGGAAAGAGGGGAAAAGAGAGAGAGAGGGAAAGAGGTAAAGAGAGAAAAAAAGGAAAGAGAAGAAAGGAAGGAAGAGAAGGAAGGAAGGAAGGAAGGAAGGAAGGAAGGAAGGAAGGAAGGAAGGAAGGAAGGAAGGAAGGAAGGAAGAAAGGAAGGGAAAAAATGTATTATGGGCATGGTCAGCATGCAAGCATCTAGAGCCACAGTTTCATAAAACCTCTATATTATAGAAATATTCCATAGCTTCACTATGCAATGTGGGAATCGCCATGCGTAGATATTTTGTACATGAAAGTGACTCATGTAATCAAGGAAATGAGTTTTTAAATGTATTTAATTTTTACTAATTTTATTTCAAAATCACACATGGACATTAGCCAAAAAAACATTTTTTAACGTTTTATTCAACAAGTGTGTATGGCACAACTACCACATATTCCGTACCAAGTCGATGTTATGGATAGAGTGAGGTATAAATAAATAAATAAATAAATAAAACAATGGCTTGACTTCATGGAGCTTTGTGTCCTGAGGGTAGATAATATTGATCAAATAATTATGCCAACAAAAGTATAATTGCAACAGTGGTGAATGTTGCAATAGTGGTGAATGTTACAAAAGAAAGCTAGACTGCAGGTAAAAATCTGATGATGTTCATGAAGTAAGAACTCCCTGTGGCATGTTGGCAGCATGGAGTCACACCAGTCCAGGGTTTTGAATCCATACTAGAGCTTTCTGTCTTCACACCCAACACAGTGTGAATCTATTGAACTGGGTTTTGCCACAGTGGAAAGGAGATGGCAAAGGATGCGGAGATGTGGAAACTGCTTTGGGCAAGGAGAGACCTGTGAAGGATCCACGTATCAGTGAGAGAATCAGTGGGAATGTCACTTCCCAACTTGAGGAGGGAAAGGGACCCCACATCCACTCATCCTGCCCTCTGTATGTCATAGCTAAGGGACTTGGGGCTGAGACAAGCAGAGCGGGTTCCTGGGCCCACTCCTGCCATGGCTTGCTAGCAGTGTCCCCTTCCTAAGCTGCTAACCCTCTCTGAGAATATTGTTCTCTCGTGTATAAAGTACATCTTGACAGAGCAGCTGGGAATTAAGAAACGTAAGTGTATGGAAAATAAAATGCCACAAATATCCCTAAGGATAGCATTCTATCTGTGATTTTTATAACTCACCTAGGGATCAGTTGAGGGGATAATATGTATGAAGAAGTATCTTTTTGTTCAAAGCTTAGAACTATCTGCAATACAGGATAAGCATTCATACATCCAAATTGTAAGAAATGTAATTAGCTGGACATTGAAGTGTAAATTGAACCCCGAGCATATTCTAGGCAGCAGCATCACTGAAAAATGTGTGGGTTACCTAAGCCTTTGGACACCATCCATCTTAGCTACATCCTCTAGCTTTGTTTCTTCTGTGCCCTGGCTTAGCTCTGTTGAACGGAGTGGGGAGAGAGAGGGGTGTACAAGGCACACACAGCACATGCATGATCAGATCACCAGTCTCTGCCTTTTTCAAAGCATCGTGGAAGAGGCTGTCTTTACTTTAGGGTAACATAAAACTTGTAAGAGGCACTTTTGAGAATACATGCATTATTACTATTGATTATACTCGAGTAACAGAATCACACTGGATACACCAGAATCTCCTAGACAGGCTGGTGCATAGGATGGATGGCCTCCTTTTTTTTTTTTTTTTTTTGGTTGGTCATGGGGCTTGAACTCTGGACCTGCACACTGTCCCTCAGCTCTTCAACTCAAAGCCAGCACTTGAGCCATAGTGCCACTTCCAGTTTTCTGGTGGTTAATTGGAGATAAAAGTCTCAGGGACTTTCCTTGCCCGGGCTTTGCACCATGATCCTCAGGTCTCAGCCTCCTGAGCAGCTAGGATTACAGGCGTGAGCCACCAGCACCTGGCAAATAGACGGCCACCTTTCTTATGTTTTCCTAATCACAGAAGCCCCTCCCCCTTGAGAATGCTGAGGGCCTGGGCCCTGTTCAGGTGCCTCTTTGTTCAAGACTAGTGCTCTACCACTTAAGCCACAGCTCCATTTCCAGTTTTGTGGTGGTTAATTGGGGCTAGGAGTTTACTGAGATCCTCAGACTTAAGCCTCCTGAGTAGATAGGATTACAGATTGAAAATTCCAGGCTTTTAAAAATTTTTTTAAGAACAAAGGATAGTAGTCAAAATCGCATTTGTAAAGCACTCTGGCAGGAGAGCCTTGACAAACAGTTAGTTGGTCTTTACTTTGGTTTGTTTTACCTCACCTTTCCAGGATGTGAGCAACATGCAAGTTCTGAAAAATATCTGGCGTGGCTTCTCATGGAGGAGCCTCGTTGCTGGTCACTGTCTCTTGGTATATAATAACAAGAAATAGGGTTCTCACTGGTGTGCCCAGATGGTATGGGGGTAGCCAATGGACAAAGGGGCTTCTCTAGAGCAGAAAATTCAATTCCAAGTGGAAGAATCAACTTCTGAATCTTCATTCCCAGTTCTATACTTGGCACTAGGAAAATATTCAGCAAATGTTTATTAAATGAAAGATTCATGGATGAGTAAATATGTCATGATCTTCCTTCCTTAAAGGAAAGATTTCCCATTTTGCAGATAATAGATCTCAAGGAACTTAAGCATGCTTGCAGAGTTGCTAATAGACTAAGCCAGGTCATGATGCTTGGATCACCTGACAGTTAACACCTTACCAAGAACCTCCGAAAACCCCCTCAATTTCCTCCTCTTTCTCATTAGAGATTTACTTAAATGTGATTTGGTCTAAATATGCCATAAATAAGCTGAAGAATGGTGTAACAGACAGCAGTCACCTGGATGTTCATCAGTGTTGATGACAGGGTGTCCTCTAGAAAAATATATCAGGCAAAATTAAACAGATTTCGTGTGTGTGTGTGTGTGTGTGTGTGTGTGTGTGTGTGTGTGTGTGTGTGTGTGTGTGTGTGTGTGTGTGTGTGTGTGTGCCGGTAATAGGACTTGAACTCAAGGCCTGGGCACTGTTTCATAGCGAGCACTCTACTATGTATACCACCACTCGACTCCCAGCTTTTTGCTGGTTAATTGGAGGTAAAAATCTCAGCCCAAATGGATGTTAAATTTCAATCCTCAGAACTCAGCCTCTTGAGTAACTAAGATTACAGGCATGAGTCACCAGCACCCAGCAACAAAATCCTTTCTTGTTGAGCTGCTCAGCACTTTTAACATGGTAGGACACGGCAAGAATGGAATGCGGTATTCCTCCCAAGTTATCTAGAAGCACTTGTGGGGTAGAGCATAAACTGACTTTGTATAGCACGTTTTTGTTTTTGCTTCATTTTTGTCTTTTTAGAAACATGGGGCAAACATTTTTCCCCTGTCTTGTCCTGGCTCCCTGACTGATGGCAGCCAGGAGGCAGAAAGCATCTCACTTCATCTGCAGAGCAGACACCTTGGTGAAGTAGCTGCACTCTATCCCCGGGTCCCAGTTACATTGTAAGGCATTTGGGGGAATGAGGATCCAGCCCCATAGCTACTCAAGAAGAGCCAAAAGAATGCCAAAACCAAAAGGGAGTATTGCCTATGCTTGTTTTTAATCTTACTAAGGGACAGACAGATTTTTTGAAAAATTAGGGAGTGCCAGAGCACATGCCCAAACTAACTTTCACCCTGGCTATCATGTAATATCAATAAATAAATCTATGACACTTAGTAAGATACATAGAAGAAAGTTGGCAAATATCTCCTCCCTTGCCTTGATGAAGAAATGTACTTAGAAGTACCTTAAAGATGCTGTTAATAAAGAGTAGGCATGGGGGCTATTTTTGTTCTAATTCTTTCATCTTTGATATGGGCATAAATAATTTTTTAACAGCTATCAAAATGCAGCCAGGCACTGATGGCTTACTTCTATAATCCTAGCTACTTAGGGGCTGAGATCTGAGGATTGTGATTCAAAGCCAACCTAGACAGACAGATCCTAAAGACTCTTATCTCCAATTGACCAGCAAAAAAGTCAGAAGTGGAGCTGTGGCTCGAGTGGTAGAGCACCAGACTTAGGTGAAAAAAGCTAACCAACAGCACAAGGATTAGAACATCAAGTCCCAGTACTAGCACCAAAACAAAAAGATATTCATTCAAAATCGATCCCATGTTTGTAGTAAAGTCTTTCCTATGTGGTAGTAGGCCTTTCAGAAACATAAAAAGTGGCATCCTATGAAGTGTGTATTGACTTTTAAACTTAGAAAAGTGTATCCTAAAAACAAAGTGATTCCATAGCTTCTATATCTTCCTTTTAAAAATTAGATTGATAGTTCTGTCATTTCAATATACAGTCCTTTTCAGTCTTATGTCATGATACTGTATAGTATCTGGAATAAAATAGTTGAGAAAGAATATCTAGCCACATTAAAAAATGTCTCAAGTTGGGGGGGGCGGGGGGAGGCTGGGAAGGGATGGGAAGGGGAAACAAAGGAGGAGGCTACAATGCTTGATAAGAAATGTATTCATTATCTTGCCCATCTAATTGTAACCCCTCTGTACAGTATTTTCACAATAAAAAATAAATTCAAAAAAAAATGTCTCAAGTATATGAATCCGCTAAAGAAGTCATTATCAAAAGTAGCATTAATGCCAGACATGGTAATATAAACTTGTAGATATAGGAAAATCATAGTTTGAGGCCAGTCTGGGGAAAGAAGTTTTCAAGCCCTATCTTAATAAAATAAGCCAGGCATGATGGTTCATGCATGTAATCCCTGCTACCTGGGAGGCATGGATAGGAGGGTCAGTCAGAGGACAGGACCAGGAAAAAGCATGAAATAACCTAAAATAACAACAACAACAAAATGGGCTGGAATGGTAGAGAGCTTGCTTAGCAAGCACAAGATCCTGAGTTTAAACCCCATCCACACATTCCATCTCCCCCTCAATAAAATTAGCATTAAGCCAGTTAAAAAAAATTGTAAGATTTGCAGCTCCAATCAACCATACATAGCATGATGGTGAAGAGTACACATCTGGAAGCTAAACTTCTGGCTTTCTACTACTTAAGCTTTCTGTGCCTCAGTTTCCCCTCTGTAAAAGGGATAAATCTAGATCCTACCTTCCATGATTATGAAGACTCAGCACCTATAAAGTATGTAGCACAGTGTTTGGTGCAAGATAAGCCCTTCTATCATTATTAGCAAGTATTGGAGTTACCTGTCATGTGACAGGTATAATCACAACCATATCACAGTTTTGTAGGGAAGATCAAATAAGACAAGAGGCAGAGCATTAGACATAAAATACCGCTTTGCAAATATGAAGAAATTAGTTTCTTGTCTGATATAACCTTTATTTCCCATGGTGGAATTTTTATTTCCTCTTCCTCTCAAGTCCACAATTTTCTTTCTGGGCGTGGAATTTTCCAGTTACAGAGTAGTCCACACTTGCTCTGTGTGCCAGAAGCAGAAGCCGTAGCCCTTTGTCTGTCCTTGCCATCTCAGTGAATAGTACCATCCAGTAGCTACAGCAAGAACCCAGGGTAGCAGCCATGCCTACATTGGCCCACCCCTGTATCTGCTGATCGCACTTCCTTTCCTGTCCATCTTCCACTTCTCCATGTTCACAGCTACCATCCTAATTTATATATCCATCAGTTCTTCTCCTGTGCTCAAACTTCCATACTTGTCCAATCCAATCCATCTCCTCCCCCCCCCAGTACAGATGAAGAAATAGTTTTAAATATAATTCTACTGAGATCCTTTCCTAATTCAAACATTTCCATGCCTTCCCATTCTCAGAGTAACCCCATACCCAGCTGATGAGATTACACTGTTCCTACTCCCAGGACGTGGTATCAAAGGTCTCAAAGCTCATGTATGAAACTTTTACCTTATTCATCTTGACTCTCAAATCTCTCCTCTTCCCACTCACCCTTTGATCTCCACATCTTCCCTGCTTGAACAAAAAAGAAGCAAAGGATTCCACCAACTTTTTTTTTCCTTTATCCTCTTTCCAGATAAATGGGCCAGTCATTGGGAGAATATCCTGTCTAGGAGTCTGGAAACTGCCAAAAAAGGAAAGCACCCGCCAGCCAGTGGGACCTCTGTGGTAATTGATCCAAACAACAACAAAACAACCACCACCACTACCACCACCACAACAAAACACACCACGTGTATGGAAACACACACACACACACACACACACACACACACACACACACACACACACACACACACACACAAACACGCCCACAGACTCTAGCCAAAGGAACCAGGCTTCAAGGAGAGAGCTCTGGGAGGTGCATTGTTGCAGCAAGGCATATCCTTTGGCATCTTGCCATGGCAGCCCAATTCCCAGACCTCACCACCACCACCACCATCTGTCATCAGTACTCTGCCTCCTTTAAGTGTGCAGACACACAGAGACAAACAAGTAGCAAGTGGTGAGGAAGGAAACACAAAGCCACCCCAGGCAGTGAGAGGAGATGGCTTTGTCTTTGACATCAACTGACAAGAAAAAATTACGGGAAATTTCAACTGAAAGGTTGCCCTAAAGACCTACAGCCAAGAAGGAGGGTTAGACTGTGGGGCAGGGCATGTGCTGACGAGGCAGGGAGCAGAGAACAGGGAGCAGGAAGCCCTCTTCAAACAGACCTATGTGTGGAGCTGAGGCTTTAAAAGACATTGTTTAAAATCCATGCTGACTGCTCATGGATTACCCAATAAGGCTTTTTCATACAAGAAAAAGGGAAATTACAAAAACAAAGCAAAACTTGTCAATAAAAAAATTCTGAAGGAAACATTTAATCAAAATGGCAAAGGGAAGACCAGAGCTGGTGGCTTATGCCTATAATGCTAGCTAATCGGGAGACAAAGATCTAAGCATCACAGTCCAAAGCCAGCTCAAGCAAGAACAGTCTTAAAATTCTTATCTCCAGTTAGCCACCAAAAAGCCAGAAGTGGAGGTGTGGCTCAAGTGACCACACCAGCTTTGAGCAAAAAAAATCTGAGGCCCTGAGTTCATGCCCCAAGACTGATACAAGAAAGAAAATGAAAGCAGAAAGAAAGAAATAATTATTAGCAAGGGAGGGAGGGAGGGAGAGATGAAGAGAAAGGCAGAAGGAAGGAAGAAGGGATAGAGGGAAGGAAGGGAGAGAGGGAAGGAAGGAAGGAAGGAAGGAAGGAAGGAAGGAAGGAAGGAAGGAAGGAAGGAAGGAAGGAAGGAAGGAGAAGGGAAGGGAAGGGAAGGGAAGGGAAAGAAAGGAAGGGAAGGAAAGGGAAGGGAAGGGTAAGAAACAAAAAAGTGAAGAAGGAAGGAAGAGAGAAGAGAAGAGAAGAGAAGAGAAGAGAAGAGAAGAGAAGAGAAGAGAAGAGAAGAGAAGAGAAGAGAAGAGAAGAGAAGAGAAGAGAAGAGAAGAGAAGAGAAAAGAAGAGAAGAGAAGAAGGGTGGGGAGAGGAGAGGAGAAAACAGAATCTAGATCAGGTCCAGATCTTTTCTTGGAGTCATCTGGAGTCTGAGTGGCTGATAATCTTGGGGTTTTCATTGCTTGTCACTAGATCTAAGAACATGCACACCTATGTAATAAGAAATTTGACCACCATCCATGTTCATCATTGTTTTCCCTGTGTAAAGAGAAGGGAAAAAAAGGTTCAGAGCTTAAAATTACCAAGAGACGACTATGTGCTAGTGGCTCAAGCCTATAATCACAACTATTCAGGAGGCTGAGACCTGAAAACCAAGGTTTGAAGACAGCTGGAGCTGGAAATCCCATGAGATTCTTACCTCCAAACTAGCAAAAAGCCGAAAATGAAGCTGTGTCTCAAGTGGTAGAGTACCAGCCTTGAGTGAAAAAGCCAAGTGAGAACATGAAGTCCTGAGTTCAAGCCCAAGTACTGGCTCACCCCAAAACACACACACACACACACACACACACACACACACACACACACACTCACACACATAAGAATAATAAGTAAATAAATAAGAAGAATAAGTTGTAAGTAAATAAATCACAATATGCAATAAATAATATTAAGTAAATAAATAAATAAATTTCATGCAGAGTTCAAATGGCCAAGCTATGATCCCTGCACCTGAGGCCCTGAAGTGCTTCCCTTTTAGATGAGACTCTGCTGCTACTTACTGCCTTGTGTAGCCCTCTTCTTACTATGAAGCTACTCCTCCTACAAATACAAATTCCCACTCTTCCAAAAATATTTATGAAACCAGCAAAATCACAATAACTTTTAACCAGGATGGCCCAAAACAAACCAACCTTCATTCAGTTCTTTTGTCAGGTAAATATTGTTATTTGATCACGTTAATAGATGATAATTAAAAAGAAAAGAAAAAGTGGAGCTGTGGCTTAATTGGTAAAGGGCTAACCTTGAAAACTAGCTCTTTGCCAGGAGCTGGTGGCTCATGCCTGTAATCCTAGCTATTCAGGAGGCTGAGATCTGAGGACTGTGGTTTGAAGCCAGCTCGAGAAAGAAAAGTCCATAAGACTCCTATCTCCAATAAACTACTACAAAAAAGTCAGAAATGGTGCTATGGCTCAAGTGGCAAAGCATTAGCCTTGAGCACAAGGAGGCTCAGAGATAGCACCTAGCCCCTGAGCTCAAACCTCAGGACCAGCAAAAAATAAAAATAAACTCAGATAAGAAGATCCAACCTTCAAACATTTCTGATGGACAACTTAATAGCCTGGCTCCTCATCCGCAATCACCAGAGAAAACACATATTTACAAATCAAAACACACACCAGATGGATTTGCATCCACGAGGTAATGTTGTCAGCTCAAATAGAGGATGTCACCAATGTACAGCATTCATCTCAGTTAAGACAAACGTACCACTAAGCCTCCCACTCAGTAAGTCATGGATGAAAGCCTGTATGCATGCAGTCAGCTATGGTAATGTCATGTAAACCAGTAGAGATGCATTGCTAGGAAAGGACCAGATAATTTGAAACAGGTAGGGTTTAAGGGAAAGGAGGTGGATGAATGGAGAAGAGAAGTGGGCATATACAGTCAGAACATTCAATGCACATACGTGACAGTGGAACTAGGGAGGAGCTTGAGGGCATGGGAGAAGTTGGGACAGACGGGGGAGAGGACAATGGAAGAGGTGACACTGATCAGGAGGCTTTGTCATCTAGCTGGTAGTGGTGGCTCAAGCCTGTAATTCTAGCTACTCAAAAAGCTGAGATCTAAGGATTGTGGTTCAAATCAGACCAGGCAGGAAAGTTCATGACACTCTTATCTCCAATTACCCAGAGGGGGGGAAAAAAAGATGGCAGTATGGCTACAGCGTACGTGGTAGAGCACCAGTCTTAAGCAAAAAGCTAAGGGACAGCACCCAGGCCCTAAGTTCAAGTCACAGTACCAGCACCAAAAGAGAAAGAGAGGGGAGGGAGGGGAAAGAGAGAGGGGGAGAGAGAAAGAGGAGAATTGAGACTACTTTGTAAACTACTTAAAGATAATTTTAAAAATTATTTATTTTTTGGCCAGTCCTGGAGTTTGAACTCAAAGCGTGGGCACTGTCTCTGAGCTTTTGGGCTCAAAGTTAGTAGTGCCCTATCACTTGAACCACAGCTCCATGTCCAGCTTTTTGATGTTTAATTACAAATAAGAGTCTCACAAAGCCGGGCCTTGGTGGCTCATACCTGTAATCCTAGCTATGCAGGAGGCTGAGATCTGAGGATCACAGTTCAAAGCCACCCTGGGCAGAAAAGTCCGTGAGACACTTATCTCCAGTAAACCACCAGAAAACCAGAAGTGGCACTATGGCTCAGCCTTGAGCTGAAGAGCTGAGGGACAATACCCAGGCCCAGAGTTCAAGCCACATGACCAAAACAAAAAAAGAGTCTCACAGATTTTTCTACCCAGGCTGGCTTTGAGCTTTGATCCTCAGATTTCAGCCTCCTAAAGAGCTAGGATTTCAGATATAAGCTACCTGCACCCATCAAATTTATTTATTTATTTATTTATTTATTTATTTATTTATTTATTTATTTATTTATTTATTTATTTTTGTCAGTTGTGGGACCTGAAGTCTGGGCCTGGGCACTGTCCTTCAGCTCTTCAGCTCAAGGCTAACCTTCTACCACTTGAGCCACAGTGCCACTTCCAGCTTTTTCTGCTGATGTGGTGCTGAGGAATCGAACCCAGGGCCTCATGCATGCATGGCAAGCACTCTACCACTGCGTTACCTTCCCAGACCCAAATTTAGTTTTTTAATTAAAAGAAAAGGCTCCATCACCTTTACAATAATTTTTTTAATTTTAAAATAAAGAAAGTAAGGCTGTTTGTCCAATATTTGTGAGACTCTCAGTTCAATCCCCAGTACAGAAAAAAACAAAAACAAAAACAAAAAACCGGTAATGACAAAACTTATATTTTATATTGATGGGAAACTTTAACCAACTTTTTTTGGTCCATGATTGCCTGATCAACTTAAGGAAGCTTTAAAATGTCATATATTAGTTGTTCTCTAAATCCCTGTCCACAGTCTCAACTTTCACTGCTGACTCCAAATTATTTATTCATTGACACAGGCTCTGTCTTGCTGTAGATTC